>NC_089865.1:20000-350000 GCF_036373705.1 Amia ocellicauda | reverse complement strand
GTCCCAAAAGCGCTCTGTTCCTGGGGGGCACTGTCCTGGGAGCTGCTATTGTCTGGTGATGCTGAGGGAGATTAGATCTGAACGCAACAGAAGGACGCCCCAACATGCTCGCTCATCTGGGGGCCTGTCAGGGCCTGTTGTGTGTTTTTGTTTTGTTTTATTGGAAAATGATCAATTTCTTGTATAATATAGAACTGAAACTGCTACTGAACACAGCCACAGCGTTATTGGGACTGAGTTAATCAAATTCCCAGCGCCGTCGGCTCAATCACAGTCGTACGAATCTCTATAGACTTGGCAGACGCTCTCTTCAATGATCCACTCGAGGAGCCTGTCTGGGTTGTGAAAGCAGGCCGGTGGGAACGGTCATGTTGGCAGGATCCACTGTCTGCTGAATCGTGAATCCAGGGTGTAGAAGTTGTCAAGCGGCAGTCCCAGAAGTGTCGGCACGGATTTGGCGAAAGAATGGCTTAAACAAAGCGCTGTTTGTAGAAATGGTGTCTTCGAGATTTGCAGTGGTTTAGCTTCTCCCCAAAAATCGTGCTACTTTTCGATCTCCTCCAGCCCCTGCAGTCTCCAGCAGACCCCCCGCTCCGCTCTGACTCAGACAGCAGGTGGCTGTGAGGTCATGCAGCTCCACGCAGCACATTCTCATCAGCTGGAGTCCGACCCAGCTGCACTTGGCTTTTCAAGAGAAGTGAAAAACAAAAACACCTTACTGTCCTTCACGGGAGATCTGAGGACGTGCAACATGTGTCTGAAGTGTGCACTGAGGACAGCCAGGGTGTGACACTACACTGCAGGACAGAAACGTGTCAAGGCGAGACTCACTATTTCATTAGAAAACGAATAGATCTGTTTTATGTTAAAAAGACTAGATGAGACTGCATGCTTGGCTTCCACAAGACATTACAAAACACATATGAGCCAACACTGTACCAAACGCAGCAAAAACAAAACCTTGAAGCAAAAGACTGTTAGTAACGCTGAATCAAATCTAGATTGTTGTGTCTTCCATGAGTTGTGTGTTAATGCTTGTAAACCACTTATTTGCAGAGCAGTGTAAGTAATTGGAACACTAAAGCCTATTTACAGCTTATCAATGAGGCTGTTTGATTGATCTGGATATTCTTTTTTGAAGAGCGCTGTGCATGCAGACGTGTGGGCAGCTCCGGGCGCACGCTGAGGACACGGGACAGAGAGCATGGCTCCGGCGCTGACGGAGACGGCCACCGACGGACACGGGGTCCACTTGTCGTCTCCGCTGCCCTCTAGCACCATCAACGCCGACTCCGCCATGCTGGGGAAAGAGCCGGACGCCCAGCCGAAGCCGGCGGGGGATGGCACCGCACAGTCCGCCTGGCTCGACCGCAGCTTCCTGCGCTCCTCGGCCGTGTGTTCCCAGGAGGCTGCGGGGCTGGAGGACGCTGCCTATGTCTCCCCTGTGGCACCGGCCCCCGGGCTTTACAAATCGGTGCTCTCAAGCTCCAGCTCTCTGTTAAATATCCTCTCGCTCAACACAAACCGCAGTGTGGCAAAAACCCCAGCGCCGGCCTGGCCCAGAGGCCCCCACAAGGATCTCTTCAACCATTCTGGCGTTTTCCTCCTCTCGATATCCGAACGCAAGCGAAAGGGCGAGGCGGAGTGCGGTGAGAAGCCGAGCCCCCGCCCCGGCAGTGGCGCGAGGTCCGGCGCTGAGGGTGTGGTGAACCCGGTGAACAGGCTGAGCGACAGCGACTCGTCAGCCGGGGATCAAGCAGATAATGATATCCTGACGCCGACCAAAATAAACGGGTCTCTGGCGAGGGCCTTGCGCAGCAGCACGGCCAGAACCGGCTCCCCTGCCCCGCCCTGGGATCTGTGTGAGCCCGGCAGTCTACTGCTCACCGGCCGCGCAGCTGGGGAGGAAGCCAGAGCTAACGGCCAGCTGTGTCAGTGCCTCACCAAACACCGGACTCTGGTAAGTCGCGCCGGCGAGATACAGAAACGCCTGCAGACTCTTCTCGGGGAGCACGTAGCGCAGCACTGCAGTAAACAGCTTGAAGCGCTGCGAGAGCATCACTTCACAACGAGCCCGCCTGCCGCTGAGCGCACTTGTAGCCCTGTGGATAGGAGCTCCTTTGATCTGTCTGAGGCAGAGACGGGTCTGTGCGCAGGCATCGGCCGCCCCCACGCCGAGCCGAAGCCGGCCATGTTCTCCGGCTGCGTGTCAGAGGTCCGCAAGTTCGCCCGCTGTGCCAGAGCAGCGCTGTCGGGGGTCACCGAGATGCTGGACCCAGACGCCACGGACAGCAGCTCAGATGAAGAGTGGGACCCAGACCTGAAGCCGGGGGCAGAGACGGTGCCAGTGTAAGTAACTAGTAAAGAAAATAAATGTACCGTCCACAGCTTGGGTTTCTGAAAGTGGGCTTCTGACAGGGCCCTGTCTGGGTTATCATGTAAGGTTTAGGGTATTTGGTTGTGTATGGCTTTGTCTTGCCATTGGGCAGTTACTCTCAGCATTTAGGGAGTGTGTAAGTGAGGCGCCCCAGACACTTGTAGCAGGAGTTTTCCAGACAGATTACTTCTGCAGGTGGGTGACAGGCTGATCAATGCTCTACAGCAGTGGTTTTCAAACTGTGTTAGTTCAATTAAGGATTCAATTAAGACTGGTTGCAACAAAAACCAGCAGGGCAGGGGGGTACCGGTTTGAAAAGCACTTCTCTACAGTACCAAAGAAAGAACATTTGTTCTACAGGAAGCAGGCGTGGCATCGAGTGGAAAGGCTCACATTGTTGACTGAAGTGTCACTAACTTATAATGCAGTTGCAGTTCATGTTTGTGATCTTTAACGATAGTCTTCAGACTTTAACAGATACTATATATGCAGTTTTTATTGGATCAGTAGCACAGCATCATGTTATCTGTGAGGTAAACATCGTTGGACGTAACTTTATCCAACCCCAGCTGTTCGCTCTAAGAATGAAGACAGCACCGCAAGCTGAACAGAAATCCGCTTGTTTGAAGGGCATCTCTTTTGATAAGATATCAGTGGATTTATTTTGTCCTCCTCTTTCAAGTTTGAGAACAAAGCAGGCTGTCTGTGCTCTGGGTGACCAGGGTGTTGCGCAAGGTTATCCACTGAAGAGTCATCGCCACAGCGCGGCCGCCTTCCCTCCTCGACTGCCTCTTCAAAGACAGACGGGGGTTTGATTCAAGCTCCAATGATTAAGCGTTAAAAAAAGCACCTTCGCCTTCCCGCTTTTTACTCCAGTATCAAAAACGTGTATTTTCATACAGAGCCCTCTTTTTATCTCGGCGCCGCTCAGCCAAGCTTTGAAAATAGCAGCAACCCGTCAGATAAGATCGATTTGATTTACACGGAAGTCACTTTCAGTGTTACAGCGTTGCAGAAACGATCTCTCTGGGACTGTGAGCGGCACATTGAACGTCTCACAGCCGGACAGAGGAGCAGGGCAGCCGGACAGAGGGCTGGGAGGGTAGGGAGGGAATGGGGGCTTTCTGCGGCTCAGGCTGGACACAGAAATGATATAAGACAAGACACGATCGTTACAAGCAGGTTATGAAATGGGAGAGCGGCACAGCTGAGCCATGGCTGTGTCAGTGGGGGTGGGGGGCCGCAGCACAGGCCTGTGGAAACACTGCCATGTGGTGAGGAAAACCCCGCCCTCTCTCCGCGCAGGGCTTTGGATGTTTAGCTTGGAAAGCAGCTCTAGGAAACCTCCAGGCCTTCACTCCCTTTTTCCAGCTGGGGAGCGGGAGGAGACGTGCCAAGCATTCCTGCCGGATTCTTATCGCCTCCTGTGCGTGTGATCGTTAGAGCTGAGCTCCTGCTCTGGCTGTCCAGACCCCACTTCGCTTCTCATCTTCTCGTGCAGGGGAAATAATCCCAGAGAACGAGTTTCCCCTCATGAGAATGCCTGCTCCTGTCCACATTGGACCTGACCGACTCCTTGACCTCCTGGGTTTAGTTCGTGTTGTCTTAGTGTGGCTGCCGAGAAGAGTGTACTGTATAAGCTGATTTAACACCACTGGTGAGACGCCATCTTTAGCGCTGCTTCTGTCTCTATCAGGGGTTTTAGCTTCACAGCCTTTAAAAGCACGTTAAAGACACAATCCTTAAGCAAACGGACAGCTCTCTAATACCGCTGGAGAGATGTCTGCGCCTGCCGGGACCCTGGATACCAACCATTGCCCGGTTACTGAACCCCGCGTCCTGGAATGCCGTGGCGTTTGTTTGCAGTGCAAGTGGCTTTGTAATTTCAAACCCCGACAGTAAAGCACGCACACAGGACAAAAGAGCAACTGTGTGTCGGAGGTACGGACAGAGCGGGTCTGGTAATGTTTTGGCGCTGGACGTGGGTAATCTTTTTCTTTTTGGGGACTTTCCTTTGTTTGAAAAACTGAAGAAAGACCAAAACAATTCCGTGCAGCCCAAGATGTGAAGCAGCGCAGTGGTGTCTGTGCCAGGGAGAGCAGGGCGTGTGGGGACCTGCTCAGGGTTTACTCACACAGCACAGGCCTGGGCTCAGCATATTTGCAGAATTAAACCTCGGCCGTCTTCTGTCTGTGGTCCTGTTTTATTCTGCCCATGAAGTCGCGTCTCAGAGCAGGCAGGGGCTTTGCACAGGTTGTGAGGCAGAGTGACAACATTACCCCACAACTTTCACATCTCTCATTAGGAGACAGTGTGTCGCTTGAAACAACGCTGTGAGTTTGAGCTTGCGTCTAGCGCTGTTTGTTTATGTGGCACAGCCCGTGTCTCTGCCTCCTGCCTCACAGCTCTCTGCGTCTGTGTTTCCTGCGTGTGGGTGTGCTGAAGAGCTGCGCTGCTCTGGAAATATTCCTGGTATTTCTTGTTAATTGCGCCGGGCTGGAAGCAGCAGCAGCAGCGAAAGCACAGCAGTGAGGAAAAGTGTTGCTGGTGCATCAAGCGTGCAATGGGAGTTAAAACACAACTAGTGCAGTAAAGCTCTGACTGACTTGAATGCAGGGCAGATGGCTCCCTTTCATCTTTTTATTTAAAAGAAATAATAGCATTCGGTTTCATTGAACATTAAGAGCATAAGAACATAAGACAGTGTCCAATCGAGAGGAGCCCATTGGCCCCATCGTGCTCATTTGGTGTCCATTAATAACTAAGTGATCAAGGATGCCCTTCATGTTTTAAATTCTACACTTTTGACAATATACCCTAACATTCTGTTTGCCTTTTTTATTGCTTCCCCACATTGTTTGGATGGGGAGAGTGAGCAGTCCACGTAGACTCCTAGGTCTTTCTCATGCGTTGCTTCTTCCAGTTGATTGTTATGAAGAGTGTGAATGTTCCCTCATGTAAACGTGTTCATGAGATCCAGTGTGTGTGTCTCAGGGTGAGAGGAAGTTCAGGGAATTATGCAGCAGCAGATGTAAGACTAGATCTTGATTTGTATGTTTAGGATACAAAGTATTTTCAAAGCAACAGGCCGTGTGTGACAGGAGCTGTTCTGACACATAGGAGTTGTTGTTTAGTAGTGAGTTTATTAAACATTAGTGACCAAACTAGGGAAGGAGCATTGCACTGAAAAACAGAGGGCTGTGTCTGTTGTGTAATTGTAATTGTGGGCAGTGTGAGGCCCCTTATAAATCAAGTGAAAGTGAACTAATCTTTCACCAATAAAACTCTGGTAGTATAAGATACTGCATAAAACTGTCTTTGATTATGATGTGACCCAGAATAGCAATGTGATTGACAGTGCTCAGCGTCTGCTAATAAAAGCACCAGTGTTTCCCACCAGGAGGAAATAAAGCCCGGCAGCATCATTCACTCCCGCTGTCTCCTCTCAGAGACACGGGCTGCTCCTTTTCACAGCGGCTGGTTTCACAGATCCCTCTCCGGCCGATAACCTTTCCGTGTGTGTGGGGGGGAAGGCTCACGGCATTCCCGAGGTCGCGGCCGAACGCCATGGAAACACCACCGTTTACCAATCATTGATCTGCGCTGGAGGAGCCCAACTCTGAGCACTGCCTTCCTGTGAAAAACTAAATATCTAAATAAAGTGCTTTGACAACTAAAGCACGAATAGAGGAGAGGTGGCTTCTCTGTAAACCAGGAGGTGTAAAGATAGTGACAGGACTGAGCAGTGCAGTGTGTCAGAAATAGTGCTTTTAAGATGCATAATGAGTAACTGCCTTTAACACTTTAAACATCAGAGAGGCGATCTCTTCCATGATTTAATTACCTCCACAACCTCTGAATAAAGGGCTTCCTTTGGTAACAATTAGGAGTCAATTAGCTGTGAATGAATCATATTTAAGTGGACATGCAGCTGGACTGAACGTGTTGCTTTTATTCACATTCCTTCTTACACGTCCTTCTCTATTACTTTGTTAAATCTTCTGGAAAATTGCATTATGCTGTTTGCCTGAGTTTTTCAGAATATGGCAAAGTTATGGGCTTTTGTCTTGTGTGTTTCGATGAATATATTGTCTGGGCTTCTTCCCTCTTCCTGCTGTTACAGGCTAATTAATAACCGTATCGTTTTCTTTGCACATTTGAGAGTGTGCTTTTGTGGTGTTTTGCCGTCTCTTTGAAAGCGAAGAATGCAGGACAATAGGTTTACAGCTTTGTGGTAAATCATCCCCTCCAGGCAACACAGAACCATTCAGACAAGGAGTGGTAATAAACCCGAGAGAAAGCCCTACTGCAGATCTTCACATTCGACTTGAAAACAGATGAGGATTCAGTCTGACAAACGGAGACGAGGGCTTTAGCACAGAGCGAAACTCGCCTGCAGCTCCTCGGCGAGACAGAGAGAAACAACACTACAGCCAGCAACGCAGCGAGGGCACCAGCCCTGTTAACTAAATGATGCTGTTGTTTATTTCAAAGGATAATTGAGCTAAACGTCAAAGCAGAACATTATATTGTGGGAAAAATCCTTCACAAAAAAATCTTTGTGTTTTTTTTAATTAATTTGTGTCTCTTTGATAATTATTGTAATTTATGCCAGTCATGGACGATTAGAAAAGGTTTATTCCCAATATCAAACACAGAGCTGGTAATTTCCATTGTGCCTGATCACAGCCTCATAACTAAGAAGGGTAACCAATTGAAAATGTAAAGAGTCGGCACAATCCACGTTCATTGAGGCTAAAGGCTCATTTAAATGTAAATTGACTCGCTCTGGAAATGACAGCAGAGAAAATGTCAGTGCTGCCGGAGATCTGCTGATGATAAGTGCTCTCCTCTCATGTTCTGGAAATGGCAAACGCTTTCCTCTTTTGTCTCCGCACAACGTGGAGGTTTGTCTTTCTTGACATTGTACACATCGAAGAGCTCTCCATCTCGGACACAAACGAGATGTGCTGCCAGTGATTTGAGCTCTGATTAATGACATCGTAAGCCTGAGATGGCCCTTTCGAAAATAAATGTCTTAATAACTTCAACACCAAGGACCAAGTCTGTCTTTTCCTCACCCTGGTCTTGGTAGCTTTGATGTACTTATTCATATATATATAACAAAATATTGAATTAGACTTTGTGTGAAATGTATTAGATGTTAAGCTGAGATCCTGCATTATTACAGTTTTCCACAATAATCTTCTAAGCCAAACTTGTACAGAAGGAATACTGTGCAATACTGGACTCCCTCATTCTGGTGAGAATATTTCAGCATCACCGCTGAATCATTCTTCGCTCAGAAGCCACTGATTTTTGGTTGTTTAAAACCAACGTGGCGCGTTTTGTGTTCTGTAGCAGCACAGGAGAATAGGGCTGTAATTGGGACTGTAATCCTGACAATCTTCGAGGGAGAGAAGAGGAGAGGGGGATGAGAGCAGAGGATAGGGGGTTTCTAATTACCTGGCTTGGCCCTGCACTGCATGATTGCTCTCCGACTGGCTGCTGAGACAGAGGCCGCCGACCGCATGAGCATGTTTGATGTGAAACATTAGCAATCACCGCAGTAATTGCAATAAAATATTCCCCACATTATGTCTTTATGCTCCTCCGGCAGCGCGCATTGTCACTCCTCGGTCCCTCAATCGGTGCCCCGGCCTCGTGTCCCTGCCGGTAATCATAGACAGCTCTCCTGTGCCCACGTCTAGCTCTCTTCATTTGTAATTGCAATTTTGTGTGATTATGGTTATTCAGCGGGTTGTACAAAGTCATTTTCCCAATGCAGTTATATTGTTAGTCCCTTTCTGCCATTTTCTTTCCACAGTCCTCGCGGTTGCGAATGGAGATGGCTGACAGACAGGGCAGAGATCGGCAGCCGCTGGACGTGGCTTCAGGCCCGGGTGTCTGAGCTGGAATTTAAAATCCAGCAGCTCACTGACCTCCACAGACACCTGCACTCCACAAAGGTACTGCATGGAAGAGCGGTATTTCTCATGACCTTTCACCTTTTACTGCGAGAGCACTGACGCTGGAAGATAACTATTCATTTACAGTCACTTTGTTTCCAATTTCTAACCTGTGATTAATATGGAATGATTTACTAGGAGGTTTTACGAAACGCCTTTTGTTCGATACACAGATTGTACAGTTTCTCAGTGTCTCAGGATAGTAATACATGGTTAGTTACTCACACCATTTGTGTCCTCCTTGTTTTGACTCGCTGTTGTCAGTGTGATTGACATAATCAACCGTGTAGGATGGGTGTCTCTCAGAAACAGCATCCTTGCATGGGAGGGCTGTTTCTTGCAGACACTTTATACACATTATTCTGTAAAATCTCACCAATGTGTCACCGAGGAAAATATCTTCTACTAACTATTACGTTTGTGTGTTTTATTTGCGTCTCAACCACCTCCTCTGTGAGTGTTGTGCAGAGAGGTCCAGCGCTGTGTTTCTTGACCTGTCTGTGAATGTTTTTCTCCAGGGGAGAGTCATTCTGGCTGATTCGCAGCCCCTAACTGACAGGCTGGTTCAGCAGATGCTGTTGACAGAAAGCCCAGGTCTGCCCCGCGCTGCCAGAGACAACCGGACCCCTGCCGGGCCAAAGGATTGGTCCTCAGAGCGAGATTATGAAATGGAGCCGAGCAGCCCGACTCTCCTTCTGAGAAACATCGAGAGACAGGTGAGCCGCGGCGGAGAGGACGGGCACGGTGTGTCAGTGTTGGCGTTGTTGTTTTTTATTGTTCGTTGGCTGACATCCAATCACAGCTGTTCTTGTTCAGCTGAAAGTGGGTTTTCCACCATTGAGAGGTCTGCCTGTGGGCGGGGATCGGTGCGGAGGACCACCCAGGCAGAGCTGAACAACAACATCGAGCCACAATCTCTCTCCTGGATCGTAATGTTCGGTATTGAAATGTGCTGTGATGAAAACGCTTCAGCAGTTTGCTTTTCAGATATACAACTATATAAAACAATATTGCTTTAACAATATCAATGAAATATTTACTTTTGAATAATGCCAACTGTAAATCTAATATTGACATAATTCCGTGTTCTTGTGCTGTCTCTGCCACCAGAGCGCCCAGCTAACAGAAATCGTCAACAGCCTGATGCCTCCCTTCGGTTTCTCGCCCTCCTCCTCTCCGCTCTCAAAGCCCTGTAAATGGAAAGGACCGGCCGAGGCGGGCCCTCGCAGGTACAGACCCGGGGGGTGGGTGCTTCTCTGTGCAATTACTGCAGCAGAAATACAGCTCTAGTGCTGCCCAGTGAAATAAAACCATTCCCTACCAACATTATGTCCTCAACAACCGAAGCACTAAGCCTGCTGTAAGACTGGTTTCTGTCAGAGCCCAGACAAGCGAAGAGATGGCTATTGTTCTTGCCTTTTCTTCTTCCTTGTTGTGGTTTTGGGTAAATCATCACTTTGGCTGTGGGGAGGACAGATTAATGCAGTCCTACCTCACAAAACCATCCTCTCACAGTACTAACAGCACCTTACAACTGAGTATAAATACGGGCGTAAAATGGATTGTGTACACATAAAACTGTGCGAATGATAAACCCCACGTTGTGTTACTTTTGAAGGGCAGCACAGAAATGGTAGGATTGCTCTCCTGGGATCTTTGTGCAGACAGCGTTCATTTCCTGCCCAGGAGGGCGACTTTATTGAGCCAGTCGAGTGACTCCTGGTAGCGTAAGCAAGGAAAACTAATTTAAGAAAGGTCGGCGTTCCTCCATTGATCTTAGCAGGAGACCGGATAAATCCGCCCGCATCCTGTAACCAAGAATATTAGAGAGATTGTGAAGTTGTGGTGCCTGTTGAACCACTGTGATACGGCGCTCTGAAGTTCCCAGGCAATTTAAACATCGCTGTTTCAGTGCCCGGATTAAAGCAGCCGAGATCAAAAAGAGCTGAAGGGTTCGGAGGACAAGATGGCGCTCAGATCTCTGTTCTAGTGTGCCATCTTGATTTAAAAGTCATTTCTGGGAATTAAAAAAGTCAAATGGTATCTAGACACAGACACACACTTTTAAACGTATTTTATTACGTAATGAATTACTCAGAATTGCATTAATGCTCCTATGGCACCCCTACGTCTGACACTGAACGCGTCTTTTCTACGCTTAAAGAGATGTAACACTATCCCGCAGTGATTCTGTCCCCTGGTTTGTGTTCCTGCCTCGTGATTGTGAGCTGCGCTGGTTGCGATGCAGTCCCGAGTCCCTCTCAGAGTTTGCACTTTCTGTGGCGAGTTGCTGCAGTAACAGCCCTGTGGTATGAAGCCCCCTCTGTGCCCGCTGTTCCTGGCACCGGACTGTAGGGCCAGCCACTGTAGACCCTGAGTGAGACAGCATTTCGTTCCCAAGCCTCATTCGCCGGACTGAGTGCAGTGAAGGCGTTAGAGACGAGATGATTTCATTTCCACTTGTTGCTCCATTATTTGATTGCTGTCTTCGCTTCTCTTTTTGTGAATGAAACGGACCTATATCAATCAGGCCTTTGTTGAATTTTGCAGTGAACTGGGAGGCGGAGACGTGTTCTTCCGTGGCGGCACACGTGTGGCCCCTGAGCACCCAGCGAAGAAGAGGAGGGTCTGTAAGAAGAGTGCAAAGGCCCCGCACGTGAGCCATGCGTGCGTGTCGGCGAGGACGCGGCCTCTGCGCACCTACCTCAAGCGCCGCCTCTTTGTGCTGGACGTGCCTCGCCAGGTACGAACGCTGCAGACGTCTCCGGCCCTGCTAGTGAACACGCTACAGACCAACCATTTACACACACACATCACAACAAAGGTCACGCAACAGACACATCGCACACATCAGCCCTGGTTTACCTGTCTCTTCCCTCTCAAGACATACACGAATCTAAGAACTTCATCAGAAATGTCTACATTAAAAGTTAACTAATACATGAACGTGTTTAACGCATGAACATTTATGCAGATTAGTTATTTAAACTGGAGCGATATGTGGCTGAGGGGCTTAAGACGTGTTAAACTGTCTGGGGCTCTCCTGCTGAGGAACGGGTCCTGCTACCTCCCCGCCGCACCTCTCCGTGTCGGGGCTGCGTGTGAAGAATGTGGGCACGGCGCCAGGTCCCCTGCAGGCGTGTTGAGCTGTGTGGGCAGCGTTTCCTTCCACCTGACTGCCCTCTGCCCAGACTCTGTTAATTGTTAGTTTACCTAAGCTGAATTCCTCAGGGATCACGAAGGCAAATGTTTTGCCTTTATGAACAGAGAAGAGGATTGGGACGAACAACTGGAAATTAATAAATAAATAAAATACAGGCAATCGACTGGCCTACTCTTAAACTTAAAATGGAAATTGGGCTTCAGGGCATTCAAGACAGAAAACAGGAGACACTTCTTCACACAGAGAGGCGTCACAATCTGAACAAACTCCCCAGTGATGTGGTTGAAGAGACAATTTGGGAACATTCAAAAACAGACTGGATAGGATCCTTGATCACTTAGATATTAATGGACACCAAACGAGCGCGATGGGGTGAATGGCCTCCTCTCGATTGGACTCTGTCTCATGTTCTTATGTTCTTAAACATCTAAATGAAGGAATTGAAGTTAACGCACGTATAAAAAGCTCTTCTTTAGACTTGCCACAGATATAAAACCCCTAGCAGTGTGCATGTACTGGTCATGAGTGACATGTAGAGAAATATGGACCTGTGGGATTGTTTGAACTTATTATTAATTCCATTCATGAAGAGAATGTGTCTGGAGGGGCAGGAAGACTTGTATTGGATCTGAGTTCAGACTTGGTGCTTTGAATGCAACTGCTGCGCTAGAGAGAGTCTGGGACGTCCCCACTCCGAAATGAAGAGATCCTGGTGAATTCCAGTTCTGTGAGACATGAAGAGGAAACGCTTTGTCTTATTTGCCAGAAGGCACTCAGTGGTGGAGCTACGACACCCCCGTCCTGCAGATAGTCCCTTTGCCCTGGCAGTGAGCAATGTGTTCCCCTCCACGGTCAGACTCGCTCAAGCTCTGGAAAAACCGTGTCGTTCTGTGTAGTCATCCGGGACAGGACGGGCAGAGCACTCGGCAGATACCGCCGGGGCACCGGGAGTGTATGAGCCGCCTGTCAGGGGAATTCACAGCGCAGGAACCGAGATGTCCAGGGTTTCGCCCGTCTCTGAATGAATCCGCGTTCCTACAGAACCCCGAAGGTCTGGGATGTAAAGTGTCGGATCATATTTGCTCTCAGGAACAGATTTGTGAAATCAAAGTGGTTCTGCCTCTCATTGAGACTCAAGGGGTTGGCATTCATTGTTCAAATGTGGAAGAAAGATAAAAGATGAGTTTCCAAAGTGTTTCTTTGATTTCATTTGACATCTTCGCACAGTTCTAGTGGAATATGATTAAGACTGAGACCAGGCCTTACGACCCCCCTGAGAAAGAGCCGTGATGTGAATCTGAGTCTCTAATCTCTCTGTTGCTGCTTTTATAGGTGGTGTGTGTGTACGTAAGTCTGTAAACAGCCTATAATTCAGAGCTTGCTTTATTGATGATGATAGTATAACCAGGATATTGATGGATGACTTTGCCGTTGCAGGGGCTGTGCTTGAGCTCCTCCAGCTCCAGGGGGTCCGTGAGGGGGGGACTGATGGCGGCCGAGCTGGAGGCGTCGCTGCACCCCATCTTGTCACTCGCCTCAGGTAAGGCCTCTGGACTGGCTTCACGTCTGACCCCCTCATGACGAAAAGGCAGTCGATAATAGACACTGATACAGCCCTGCTCCAGTCTGTGCGATTGATGATGCTGCTCTGTGCCGATTAAACACACAGCTTACAATGACCCCCCCGCTGATTCGTCTTCACATCTTCATATTCTGTTCAGCTCCTGTTGTTGTTTATTGATGTGTTTGTCTTGTAGATGTCCCTCTTCCTCTCCATCTCCAGACCGTCCTGCAAGGTGAAGACTGGGTGAACCAGCCGGTTCTGCCGGATCCGGGCGGGTCAGAGGAGGCCAGCTCTCCAGAGTTTGCCGGCGCTGGGCATCCGCTGGCAGATGACGCAGCCCTGTCTGGTACGCACTTTTCTTGCCAAGCGTTCGTAAAGGAGCCAGTTCACACAATCACAAAAGCACGATCCACACAGTCTGGCCAGTTTACTAAAGCATTGGGGTGACAGTCAGCGGGTCCAGGTCTGATAGGAGCAGAAACCTTTTCACAGTTCTGTCCTCTGGGGTCCCCTGTCCCTCTCAGCCCGCTGGAAACTCTTGGCTGTTTGTGGTCAGTGCGCTCGTTTGGGAAATGAAGTAAAGAAGGTGTAGCATTAAGCAAAAGCAGGCGGAGAGAGGCTTATCGCTGGGGAGTTCAGATTGTGATGCCTCTCTGTGTGAAGAAGTGTCTCCTGTTTTCTGTCTTGAATGCCTTGAAGCCCAATTTCCATTTGTGTCCCCGGGTGCGTGTGTCCCTGCTGATCTGGAAAAGCTCCTCTGGGTTGATGTGCTCGATGACCTTCATGATTTTGAAGTATTCATGTAGAGCAATAATCACAGCTTGCGGTTCTCCTTTTTCAAACAATCATAATATTTTTTTCCCTTCCTGACTTTATCTAGAAGGGCAGATGGAGCAATCATGGACACGTTGCCTTGTTTCTCTCTCTGCTGTAAAACCTTTTCCCAGATTGTACCCCTGCTGAAGAACATCGGGATTTACCTCCCGCCGGTCTGGGGACGTCTTGGCCGCTGGGACGAGGGGCCAAGAAGAGGAGGCGTGCCAGCGAGGCAGTGGAGGGTAAGGGGCTTTGAAACACTGTGGCGGGGGCGATGTCTTCTCTCGGTCCGGTCTGCCGCGGGTGGGAGTCACCGGGGGACTGTGGGGCGCTGAGGCGAAGCAGGCAGAAGGGCAGGCTGATGTTTCTGGGTCCTCAGTCGGGTCAGAGCCGAGTCTTGAGTCGGCAGTTTCCCAAGAGCGTGACTCACTGGAAACAGAAAGAGGGGCCCATTGAAGAGACTGCCTGTTGATTTATAGTGAAGTGCGGACACCGTGGTCTGGTAGTGGGTTGTGCTGAGGACCTCCCTTTGGTCTCTGTGTTGCAGAGGAAGATCAGCCCCTGTCTCCGCTGATGGACGCCTCCTATTCCCTCCCCCCCACTCCTGACGACAGCCCCTCGGACTTCGCTGCACCCAGAGCCGCGCAGGGATCCCGGCAGGCCGCACAGGTACCCCGCCCCCGGTGCACAGCCTCGGCGTTCAGTAACGTTGCCCTCGTCTCCACCGGTGGGATGAGACGCTGCAGAGTGGGGGCTGCTGTGTGTAGCAGGCCGGTACAGATAGGTAGACGGTGACATCTAGTGGCGGTTGTACTCATACGTGTGTTCCGTGTGCCGGTGTCTAGAGCTCGGCCAGGAGGCGTCTGCGCAGCGACTGTTTCTACGACATCGACGACATCGTCATCCCCGTGGCCCTGGCGGCCCCCGCGAAAGTGGAGCGGCTGCAGTACAGGGACATTCTCACCCCCAGGTACTGCGTTGTGTGGTTTTGGTGGTTATATGCATAGTATAGGATCATAGTATCGCTCGTTTTATTCCAACCCACCTCTCAATGACTTAATTGGATCCTCAATTGAATGAATTTGCTTCATTTGACTTTTTAAATTGTATAGCTGATGAAAACCTTGAGATTTCAAGTCACATCTACAGTTTCATACTGAACATGAACTCTAAAACTGTTTAACATCATTTAGAATCTCAGATTAAGTATCCTACTGGTAGTGAAGTAATTGAGAGCCCAGCTGGAACAAAAAACAGCAGGACTGGGGGTCTCAGGACTGGGATTGAGGACCACTTACTTACAGGACATTAGTTTGTGTGACACTGATGTTACCGTAGCTGCAGTGGAAACAGGCTGGCAGCTGTGTGAGCAGAGCAGGAGTGTTCAGGCAGCGTCCGCTGCACACGTCTCAGTCAGACCCAACACCCGTCCTCAGTCAGGGCCCTTTCACAGCAGTATGTTCTCCTGACGGGGGATCAGACGCAAGACAGGACCCGTGCCCCGTCACGGCGACTAAACCACCCTCGTGTTGCTGCGGATCCTTCATCGTGAAATAACTCTGAGCGAGTGAGCTCTGTCCCAGCGTGGTGTGAGGCGCACAGATGGGCCGGACGGGACAGGACGCTGCCCTCAACACTGCTCCCCTATAAAGCCGCTCACTGTTACGTTTCCACCCACAGCTGGCGTGTTGTTGACATGCAGGCGTCGGAGGGGAGGCTGGGCGACGCGCAGGAGGTAGGACTGTGATGCTGACTCTTGCTCTGACTCTAGCGAGGCGAACGGTAGCCTGTTGAATGTGTTTCTGTGTGTGATTTAGAGATTTGTTCTATTTTTGGCCACAATAGACTGCCAAGATTAAACCATTAGCACATGTGTGTTGAAGTATTTCAAGGGAAAATCATATTTCCTCCATAAACTGGTGAAAGACAGATGCGTTTATAGTGCAACTTCTTGAATACGTATTGAATAAGGCCTAAACAAACCACAGTAAGGGTTTAATCAGCGCTTTGTGGTTGAATTGAACTCTTGTAGAGGTTTATACCACTTAAACCACATCTCCCCAGTCAATACTCAGCTGATTGGTCACATGTTTATTCTGTGTCGCTCTGCTGTGTTTGATTGGGTTAATCGCTGCTCAGTTAGCTGCCATTGAGCCTTTTTGTGTGATTGTTGTGACAGTGGATCTGTTGTCAATCAACAAAACACCTGCCCCGATGAAGAATGAGATCACAGGGCGACACACAGAGGGTTGTGCGTGTTGTGTGTGTGTTGTGTGCATGGCCTCGGGCTCACAGCGCGTCTCTGCTGCCGTCTCAGTGTGAAGACATGTCAGACGAGGCGTTTCTGGGCCGGCATGTGATCTGTGAGAAGAAGGAGAGAGTGAAGTGGCGCTTCTGGGACCAGAACCGGTGTCAGAGGAGGAGCAGCAGGCAGGTGTCCTGCACTCACACACACACACACACACACACACACACACACACACACACACACACACACACACACACACACACACACACACACACACACACACACACACACACACACACACACACACACACTCTAACACATTCATTCACACTCGCTAACCCTCTCACACTCACTGACCCTCTCACACCCAGACTCTGGCGTCTCCGCAGGGGCTCCAGCAGGAGCGCAGACGGCCCCCCGAGTGCTAACCCGCCGGACTGGGACTGCGAGGGCCGGACCGAGCCGCCCCCAGGAGAGCGAGAGGACTGGGCCTGGCCGGACCGCACAGTAAGAGCCCCCCCGCTGAGCGCCGGGCAGTGAGGACACGGGCCGCAGGGTCACTCGATTTACCCTCTGATACCATCAATCAATCGTTAAGGCAATTAACAATAGGTAGCACAGTGCATGACCGGCTGTTCATCTGGTCTGGAAGTTGGTCTGTTTGTCTGGAAGTTCATCAGTTGGTTTGGAATTTGGTCTGTTTATATTAATGAATTGCCACATTCATTAATTACACAGTTGACAAAGTGACGTATGTAATTATGGATTCTTTAACGCACGAATCTGACAAATTAATAAATTACCTGACCGATTCCTGGATGAATTTACTACTCCATGGCCAAACTGCCGGCAGCACGGCCAAGTTGATGAATTTCTGAATGAGCTACCAAATTGATGGATGAACACTTTTGGCACAAACGGGGCTCCATACTTTCCAGCCTCGACACCAGACCCAGGGCACCAGGTCCGACTGAAGGGTCTCTCTGTGTTCACAGCCCTGGGAGCGGAGGGCGTTTCCCCTGCAGCAGTGTGAGATGGAGGCCCTGCGCCCGGCGGAAGAGCAGTGGCCCCCTGCCTGCCCCCTCGGTGCGGGCCCCCTCTCCGGGACACCCCCGGTGGGGGACTCAGTGCTGCACACAGCGCAGGCACGCTGCTCGGGGAGCTGACAGTCGCTGGCGCTGACGTCTGGGATCTCAGAGCGCAGGTGAGGTACCCCGGGGGTGGGTCGGGGGTCGAATGGACAGACATGGGTCTGAGGAGTGGGGGGGACGGGAGCAGCTCTTCCTCGTCGCCTCCTGTCGATACCCACACACAACACACACCCACACACGACACCCACCCACACATCCAACCCCACCCCACACACTGCAAGGATCGGCGCTGCTTTCTGTCCAGGTCTGGATTGTTCAGTTCTTTTCGGATTCCTGAAACCTGTGTCCTTTCCCAGAATCCCATGGGGCTGCAGGACAGCGGAAGAGGGCCGTCTGGAGCCGGAGGGACGCAGAGGCAGTGAGGCCGGTGAGGCCAGTATGTTCTCACACGGACTCACTCTCCATGTGAAGAGTTTGGAATGCTCTCTCGCACCGGCGGCCGGCCTTGTTGGTCAGAGACGGTTTGGAGGGGCCTCTCAGGGGTGTGACCTCGTCTGCAGCGGTGGTGTTAGTGTCGTTGTTAGTGAAGCCTTTTCACAGAGTGTCAGTGTTGTTCGCTGCACAGAGCTTCGTCTCGACGGCCCGTTCCTTCACCGAGGAGAGAGAGGGCTTTGTGCAGCAGACGGGCCGGGACAGAGGTGTCGGCAGCATCCAAAACCATCCCGAAACCCAAATCACTGACCTCGGTACAGGAACACCTTTACACTGGTAATAACCGTAACAGCAACACTTGTTTGTCAGAGAGCTGCGCGGTTCTGTTGGCTCGTGGGAAAACAAAACAACAACAACAAACACAACTTCAGAGATCAGTTTCTTTTCAGTTCAATTTACACAAATTCAACAATATTATTCTGTCAAACAGAGTCGTAGTTTTTTTAAATAAAGAACCAATCTTTTATCAGTTGAATGTGTTAAAGCAGTGCCTGTATTAGTGACCAGGAGCTCAAATAGATTCTCTTCTGCAGACGTGTCTGTGTCGAACTGTGGGCTGCTCTGTGTGACAGTGCTGTCCTCGGTGTGTGTGAGTGTGTGTGTGTCTGTGTGTGTGTGTGTGTCTGTGTGTCTGTGTGTGTGTCGTGTGCCAGGTCACGGTGTCTGTGTGTCGAGGGAGCCAGGGCCGAGCGCACGGTGTCGGACTCGGGCCACGTTTACCAAGAGCCTCACACTGACCGGCTTTTATCACAGAAGCCGTGTTGCTGCAGAACACAGTGTAACCACACGGTGGGGCTGTGGGGCCAGAGACTCTGGTCAGGATGGTGCTGAAGAGATGAACCCCGTCCCCAGAGCGCTTCCCATATCGAACCGGTCCGCTTCTCTCTGGGCGACCCACAATGGAGACTAGTTCACAGTCCTGCGCTCGAGTGCGTGTCGATTGACTGGTGCCGCGTCGTGCCGCCGCTCCCCTGCCAGTGTGTCACGCTCCCACAGGCCTAGTGTGCGAAGCCAGTGATTAACATTCATTTTCTAATGATGATGGCGCTTCGCCGGAGCCCGGAGGCGCTGGCTGGCCTAGGATTTATTATTGATTACACCTGATGCCGTGGCTCATTAGCCCAGCGCAGCCACGGTGAGTCATGCTGCAGCTCCGGCTCTCAGATCTCTCCCGTCATCTGGACGTTTCCATCATTACTCATTACAGTTGCGTTTGGGAGCCGAGGAAGTGACTTTCCTGCCCGAAAATCGCATGTACATGGTTTTGTTCTTGAAACATCTGTTTTGAGCACATGGGTGTTGGAGGGTCGGTGGCACGGAGGATCTGACGATGCCAGACGGGCAGCGCTGGCCAGGGGAGCGCATGAGAAGCGCCGCACATCGCTGGCTGAGCAGAAAGCACTCATTGTGTAACCGCGCAGGATTACTCTCACCAAGGCAACCGCATCTGCAATGGCCGTGAGCAGGACGTGCGCGAGCTTTCTGAGGGGCTGCGTTAGTTAGTCAGGGTCCTGAACACGTCCTGAGATCTCGCACAATCTGCAGCGCCGGCATTTCTCGCCGCGTCTCCCTGGAGTCGCTGGAAGCAGCTGCGTGGACGCGCGGCTCCGTAGCCATGGCAATCGGCACACTCTCGAACTCGCTGCACCAACACCCCCCCCTCCTCCTCCTCCTCCTCCTCCTCCTCCCCGCCTCCTCCTCCTCCGAGGCTCCGAGAGGGAGAGAGAGACAGACGGGGAGTCATTCAGCCCCTCTCTTACACAGTCCCTCCCCGCCTTCCCTCTGCCCGCCCTGCTTGGTAGGAGCGTCACATCTTTCGATTTTGCGGTAGAGCCATTGTGTGTGTGTGTGCGTGTGCGTGTGCGTGTGTGCGTGTATGCATGTGTGTGTGTGGGGCGCCCACTCCCCTCCTCCGCTGGATTGGAAGAGATCCTTCTTGGTTTAAAGCTGTTCCCAAATCTCCATGACTGCCTTATATCAAAAAGTCTTAAGCCACAAAGTATAAAAGTGAAATAAGCCGAACATGAAGCGACCGCGGTGGTATAGAATGCACAGCCCTCTGTAACAAAGGCTCGGCGGCTCGGGGGCTCGGGGGCCCAGCTGGAAGCCCCCGGGACTGTGAGGCTGCGGACGCGGCTCTGTGTGTCAGGGGAGGCTCCTCAAATACCTCGGGGGCTGGCCGCTAGCGCCGGGGATTAACGGCTTCATGAATCGCAAATGTCGTCGGTTTGTTAGTTTAAACGTTTTGTACGACTGTTAATCCCCCAGAGCACGGCTGGGCCCGGCTGCCCACAGGGAGGAGAGCGCCTCCTACTGCCAGCACTTGATTGTGCAGCAGTTAGTTTTTCCTGGTCCCTCCATGCAGTTGAATGAGGTTGTTTGCCACCTGTAAGGGCTATGGATTAGATTAGCAGTCCTAGGCTTATTGGGGAACCTCACTTTGTGTTCATGTCGCTCGTTTAGACATTCATTCAGGTCCTGCATCTCTGGCCCACATCTTTTGGGTTGAGACACAAGCTGAGATCAAGCCTTCCAATTCCCAGCAAGCACTGCTTCATATTACCTTCTTCTGTTGACATAAAGGGCACTTATTTACATTTCTGTAGTGGTGCAGACTGCCTATACACAGCCTGCCTGTTTCCTCACACACTCTTCAGCATCATAAAGAACTATAGACGGGTGACAAATGAAAGGAAAACCTGAATAAATGAGTGCAGGAACATAACGAATGCAGACGCCTCCAAACAGGTGCACTGCATGATACAATTAAGCAATTAACATCCTATCCTGCTCTGTGCATGTATACAAATGCTGAGCAGCCCAGCTGACCTCGATTTTGGATCAAGATGGCAAGAGGAAAGGATCTAAGTGACTGTGAAAGAGGGTCATTATTGGGGCACGAATGGCCGGAGCTTCAGTCACACAGACGCTCAACTGGCTCGTGTTCTGGACAAGTGGGCGAGGGCATGTGTGGGACACCAAGAGAACGGGACAGGCCTGACTGCTGGACCCTACAGTGAGGGGGTCCGGAGGCTCAGTTGTGCTGTGGGGGGCATTTTCCTGGCATGGTTTGGGTCCACTTGTCCCCTTAGAGGGAAGGGTCACTGGAAATCATGACAGAGTGATTCTGAGTGATCACCTTTATCCTGTGGTGACACATTTCTCTCCTGATGGGAGTGTCTCTTCCAGGATGACAATGCCCATCCACAGGACATGAGGGGCACTGAATGGTGTGATGAGTATGACAATGATGTGAATCATATTCTATGGCCTTTAGTCACCAGATCTCAGCCCAGCTGAGCACCTATGGGAGATTCTGGACCGACGTGTTAGACAGCGCTCTCCACCACCATCATCAAAACCCCAAATGAGGGAATATCTTTTGGAAGAATGGTGTTCATCCCTCCAGTCGAGTCCAGAGACTCTAGAATCTGTGCCAAGAGCGCTGAAGCTGTTCTGGGGCTCGTGGTGCCCAACACCTCACTGAGACACTTTGTGTGGGTTTTCCTTTAATTTGTCACCTGTCTGCATATAAAGGTGACTGAATCAGGGTTTCAGGGTTCTGGAATAAAACTGGGGGAAAAACAAAACAACAGACAGAAATGTGCTTCCCAAGATGTGGCTGAGAAATGCCTGAGAGGAAACTAAGAAACAATGTCTTTCATTCAGTGTTTTCTTAGTTTTCTGGACAAACACATGATGCAGTCTTCAAGACAATGTGAGGAGGAAAGTGTGTGAGGGTTGAGGGGCTGAGAGCCGCCGATCTGAGAGCAGCTGTGCTGGTGAAGCGTGTCAGAAGGAGGATTCCACCGCTTCCTTCAGAAGAACAGGCTTCAGACATACACAACACACAAAGCACACGCACAGCACACGCATCAACACACAACACACTGGCACACACAGCCTAAACAGGCCACAGTTAGTCAGGCTGTAATACTGACCAGTCACTCAAACAGACCGGACTGGACTGCAGTGCCGCCCCTCGGCCTTAACACAAGAGATACAGCACTAGACAGATTACACACGATGAATTCGTTTGTTTTCTGTTTACTGTGAGCGCTAAGTTGCACGAGGGAAGAGCGCTTTGAGAAATAACCCTGAACAACGACCGTCTGACTGGCTGTGTCTTATACACGCCTGTGGGTTTAGAGGGAGGATTATCACATCAAACACACAACATTTGTTTCTGTCAGCGATGTCACAATTACACTCTGTCACCCTGGTGTTTACTACCTACCTACCTATCTATCTATCTACCTACCTACACATATCTATCTATCATGTCATTACAAATGTGTATGGTATACGAGTACATTTGTTTATTTGTAATCTTCATTTTTTTAAACATCATAATTTGGGAACATTCAAAAACAGACTGGATATGATCCTTGATCACTGAGTTATTAATGGACACCAAACGAGCACGATGGGGCGAATGGGCTCCTCTCGACTGGACACTGTCTTATGATCTTATGCTCGATGAAGGAACTGAAGTTAACGCACGTATAAAAAGCTCTTCTTTAGACTTGCCACAGATATAAAACCCCTAGCAGTGTGCATGTACTAGGCAAATGGCCTCCTCTCGATTGGACACTCTTATATTTTTATGTTCTTATAACTATTTAAAAAGCCCCACGATATCGTGCATGGCACACTTTGAGTGCCGGTCTATTCGGGGTGTTACGGTAAGCGGCGCTGACTCTCGCCGGTCTATTCGGGGGGCTCCGGTAAGTGCCGGCGGGGGCGGAGTCCAGGCTCGGCTGTTTAACGGTGCGGACGGACCCGCACTGAGCTCTTCTGCACCGGACCGGTCCGACACGCAGGTAGGACCCGGACTATCGGTCCCGTCTCGGCGCGCTGCCGTGAGCGACCGATCAGAGCCGCTCTGACGGGGGTGATTGTGCGGGGCTGTGCGGGGCTGTGCGGTTTCAAGAGCATCTGCGGTGAAAGCACTGACATTGAGGGCATGCAGCTCCGTGGTGTCGGCACGTCTGTCTGACGAAGCTGTCAGTCGCCAGAAACAGGGAAGGAATGAAAGAAAAAGAAACGGCGAGAAAGAGAGAGGGATGGGGAGAGAGAAGATGAGAGAAGTGGTGAAAGTGAATCCCATTGTTCAGGCCGTCCAGCAGTACAGGTGCTGAAACTGAGCTGAACAAAGGAGAGAGAGAGAGAGAGAGAGAGAGAGAGAGAGAGAGAGAGAGAGAGAGAGAGAGAGAGATGGAGATGGAGGGAGAGAGGCTGATTTTTACAGCTGGCTTTACAAATGGACATGTTGTGGATTATTTTAGAAAAGTTTCGTTTTCATCCTTTGTGCGTGTATTTTTTGTGGGGCGGATTTCCTCGGGTTATTGTCTTCATAGGACACTGCGGCAGCGGGATGGGGAGACACACACACACCCACACACACACACACACACACACACACACACACTGACACACACACACACACACACACACACACACACACACACTGACACACACACACACACACACCCACACACACACACACACACACTGACACACACACACACACACACACACACACACACTGACACACACACACACACACACACACACACACACACTGACACAGTGCCAGGGGTCCGGGTCCTGCCCAGAGAGCCGGCAGTATCGGGGCTCCAGGGAGGCGGTCTGGAGTTTGTAGAGACGGGTAACCCCAGGGACAGCGCTGCTGTCGTGTCTGTGAGGTCATTGTCCCTGTCCATCTGCACCCCCGCAGTGCCGAGACTCCCCCATCAACATGACGTCACGGCATCGTTGCATTTCAATGAGCGAGAGGCTGATCCTGTCACACCTCGCCGTTCACCCGGGTCCGTCATGCATGTGTGATTACACGCATGTTGGTCTGTGCAGCGCCAGCGCAGGTGGGCAGGTGCGGCTGCGGTCGTGCACCTGCAGCTACGGGCACCACACCGCGCCTGCGCAGCTGCAGCAGCCAGACACCTAGAAAAACAAGCCTAACGCAGAAGCGCTGATCACTGTGCGGCAGCAGCACCGCAGCACCGTGTCCCCCGCAGCACCGTGTCCCCCGCAGCACCGCAGCACCGTGTCCCCCGCAGCACCGTGTCCCCCGCAGCACCGCAGCACCGCAGCACCGTGTCCCCACAGCACCGCAGCACCGTGTCCCCGCAGCACCGCAGCACCGTGTCCCCCGCAGCACCGTGTCCCCCGCAGCACCGCAGCACCGTGTCCCCCGCAGCACCGCAGCACCGTGTCCCCCGCAGCACCGTGTCCCCCGCAGCACCGCAGCACCGTGTCCCCCGCAGCACCGCAGCACCGCAGCACCGTGTCCCCCGGAGCACCGTGTCCCCTGCAGCAGCTGCTCCGCTCAATTCAACTGCCCGAGAGACTGACAGGCGCAGTGTAATTCAGCAACAATAATATCGACCGCAATGTAATGTCCACCAGCACAAAACTAAAATGGACACACGCAAACACTTTGTGTCATGTAAATTGCGAATGAAAAGTACAAACCCGCACTGTGCTGTTAAACTGTCAGTGTCTGGGGATCGTACACCTGAGAGGGTCAGGCGGCAAAGTAGAGCATCCTTCTTCTCGGCCGGATTTGATCGCACAATCCACCATTATCATGTGCTAGACTTCCCCACAGTGCTGCAGATAAGAGTCCCTGCATGAGGGGTTATTCTCATCACAGCTGCCACTTTGTGCATTGTGCCACAAACCCAGGGTACTGTCTCGATGTGCGCTTACTGTGGAGTGTCCTCTTCTGTGCGTTTTTTTGTGGTTGTGCTCATTTCAGTGTTCTGATCTGTTCGAATCATTTGAATATTTTAATAAGTTCCAGCACTAATGGCACTAATTGCACAATTGCTTTTGTGTGCTAAAAAGGGATTTTAAAAGCTTTCCATTTGAAACTCTTGAAGTGGTGCTCCATTAGGCAGAAGTTCCTTATATTTTGCATGAAGAGGGCAGACCAGTAGGCAGCAGATTGGACCCCAGGGCAGGTGTAGCTCACTGCTTGGGGGCAAGAGGGTCTTCTGCTGTCATCCAGGGAAACCCACAGAGACAGTGGGGTGAGATGAGCATCAGTACCTTCTGCCACCAAGTCCCTGCTCAGTGGCACAGCTCCTCAGAGATCCAGAACCTGCAGAGATAATATATATTGAAATTGACTGATTGCAAATAGTATTCAGCCCCCTACGTCAGTACCTGATGGAAGCACCTTTGCCAGCAATTCCTGCAGTGAGTCTAGGTGGACAGACTCCTGCCAGGTTTGCACAGTGGGAAGCTGTCCATTCTTCATTGCTAAATTGCCCCAGTTTTGGCAAGTTCATTGAGGAGCCTTGATGGACAGCAATCGTCAAGTCTCAAGTAAATCAAGTCAGTGTTGAATTGGATTCAGTGCTGAACTGATGGGAAGGTGTTGAGTTTTGCCTGATGAACGACAAAGAAGCGAGAGTCTTGGACTCTGAACACGGTTGCCCAAATGCTAGTCTAAGCAGTTTACACATGAAAGACTCAATAAAGACTTGAAGAACTCCTGCTTTATTGAGTCTTTCATGTTAAAACTGCTTAGACTTGGTACCTTCAACTGAGTGGGAAAATGCAGTAGAACAGCAAATAGTGCAATCATGATGCTTTGTATATGGCTGGTTTGGAGGGATCTTGTGATTACAGTGTTGTCAAACTATTACAAATGGGTTTTGACAAAGTGCATTAGGAAAACAGTAGAAATCAGTATCACGTTCGTAGATCCTCTTGGGAAAGGCACAGTTACATCAGCATCGATTGAGGTTACTGTAATCACAGCCGCGTAATTGGAGTGACCTTAATCGCAACGGCAATGGGGGGTTTGTGACTTAACTGGGGGCAAGTGGTCGTCTGGGTTTGCAATTTCAATTGATGGAAACTGGATCCTCCTTTAATATCACAGTAGAATATTTCATATGATTTATCATCTTCTAAAGGTATGTGGTTTGCCTAAATTCTACAGTATTTTTTTTTTCTTTTAAAGAGAAAAAAGAAAATATCCTTTTGTGTGTGTGTGTGTGTGTGAGAGAGAGAGAGAGAGAGAGAGAAACCTGCACTCCTAGGACTGAAGATATCGTATCTTCATCAGAAATGCTGAGACAAGCACTTTAAACAAGTAGTGTGTTTCAAGACTTTTATTTTTTTTTAAGTGAAGCCTTAAGGAATGTTCAGACCTTCTAAACAACCGTTCTGTGTTGAGAGTTCTGTGAAGCGTCCTTCTTAGTAGGTCTGGGTTCGGGACAGGGAGCCGAACATCCCAGGTTGACCGGGCAATGGCCACACGGGGGCTGTGCCCGGTCACTGCCAGCGACGGGGGGCCGTGCTGCTCCCCGCTGAGCTGAGCTGGTGTGGTGAGAGGAGCCGCTGCGAGGGCTGCCGGGGGGCACGCGTGCATGGGGCGGAAGAGGCTATGGGGGGATGGAAGAGCCATGTCCTTGTTAAGCTACATGAGCTCCTCCTCTTCCCCGTGGTCCTAATGCGAGACAGGGTTTCTTCACTGGAGTGCCTCGTCCAGAGATCGTGCCCGGTCCGCATGCTCTGCTGACCACGTGGAGGCTGTGTCCAGTCATGGGGACCCTTCAGTGTGTTTGTGCGGTTGTGCAGATGGCCCTACAGCGCATGGGGTCGAGCACAGTGGTGGCAGGGGTGGCCAGTGTATGTTTCGTCGGCTGTCCGCTGTGGCTTGAGCCGTGTCCGGGCGGAGATACTGAAATGTGCCTCACAGTGACCCGTCCTGGCCGGGCTCCGGGGGGGGGGTGCAGCTTGGCTCTCTGGAGTCGATCCCGGACTGTCACTCTGGGTTGATTGAGCGCCGACTGCACGGCCGAGTGCTGCTGTGGAGCGGACCGGAGCTTTAACAGTGGAAGCCAAATGTCCATAACTGTCCCGTTGCAGAAACATTTCTCGGCGTGTGAAGGTCAATTATGCTTTGGGTCCTTCCCAAAGCCCAGCAGTGTGAAGCTGGTCAACACAAAACCCCAGAGTCCAATGCAGCCAGACAGCCTGCCCCCCTCTACAGTCACTGCTGGGTGGGGCTGTAGCTCCTCCTAAAATTCACAACTCATCTCAGTCCCAAATTTAACACGGGACGTCTTGCTGTTTTTCACAGCTTGCTTAATACAGTGAGACTTGACTGAACTGTTTCCACGCCACAACACTCATTCTCTCTGATTTAGCTTTTCTGTGGGCTGGTGCACAAGTGTGACCTGCAGGGGCAAGAGAACTGAACCAGAGCTACCCCCCCAAGAACAAAACACTGCAAGGTCACACACCACTGCTTTCAGCCGTCCAGAACTATGCAAATTGTGTGTGTGCGCCTCAATGCCTGTCAGACACAGCGGTATGAAAATGACTTGGGCATTTCTCAGAAACAGAGAGATGGTTCATAGTGCAGCAGTCCCTAACATCAAGTTTAAACAAGGACATTTCTGTACAAATTGGCTAAAAACAATACTCCCATCATCATTAATCAAAGTAATGTTGCATTAGTTTAACAAGATATGA
Source organism: Amia ocellicauda (assembly GCF_036373705.1). NCBI lineage: Eukaryota > Metazoa > Chordata > Actinopteri > Amiiformes > Amiidae > Amia > Amia ocellicauda. The sequence continues at coordinate 322,764 of NC_089865.1, read as the reverse complement.
ATCATTGTGGACTGAGGTGAGCGATCGGGAGCAGGAGTGTCTGAGATGTTTTGACTCCCTGGCTGCGTGATGATCTGGAGAGCAGGGGACTCGGCAGGCCATGTGGAGGGAGCGCCCCTGAAAACACATCCATATCTGCTGTTTCATCTCATTTTACACATTTGCCTTTTCACATTGAGCTCGATCTGTAACGATGTGCAGTTTAACATCCATGCGCTCTGATTGGTCAGTGGCGGATGTCTGTCCATGCCTGCTGATGTACTTACTCTGCGCTCCGGCTGTGCAGTGCCACTCCAGCTCTCGGCGTTTGCTGCGGTGAGTGGAAACCCGGGGGCACAGGCTGCACTGATCGATGATGCAGTCGGCACCGGCAGCTTGGCGCCTTTGTTGTGAGGAGCTGGATGTGTAAACAGTGACGGGGGCTCCCGTGCTTGGTGGTTCACAGGGAGAGCCGGCTGCACGATTCACACCACACTGGTGTACACTTTCAATTACCCTGTCAATGAACCACCGCTGAGCATTCGATTTCTTCGCGATTGGATCCCTCTGGAGGCTGCATTAGAGATGTGAGTGTGATGCTGTGCCAGCAGAGACACGTGGAGACCTCTTTCCAGGGGCGCTGTCCTTCCCCAGGCCCCGGGGAGACGAATTAGTGTGTGTGGGGGGGCACCTGACGGGCTGTGTCCCCCTTGAGTGCATCCCTGGCTCAATAAAACGGGAAGCGGACTTCCTGTGTTTGTTTTTCTGTTGTGCATGGATCACTGTATATAATAAATCCCCACTTGCCTTCACACGCCCCTGTGTGTGTGTGTGTGTGTGTATATTGGCCGGACCTATTTAAATAGACAAGCACCATGGACTCCCCCCATGGCGTTGCGATTAGGAACTGTAGTTGTACAGTCTAGAGGAGACCAGTTGAGCCGCTGTGCTTGTTTGGGTGCTGCAGCGACTGAATGATCTGAGAATGGATCCAGCCTCTCTATTCAATGGCCCCAGGTTTCCCCAGGTGGCTTGGGCCTCTGTGCTGCTCTGAGAGGCGTGCAGGTTGTGTTGGTACACATGTGAGTATCGCTTTGCTTCCGTGTGCGTGGCCTGTTTTGTGTCAGGGCTGTGGCTCGTTTAGTGTGAGCACTGAGTCTCAGCTCTCTCTCCAGGGGCCACGATGTCCCAAACCTGCAGCTCACGGTCCCGGCAGGCAGCTATGAGGAGCACACAGGGGCTCGGCCAGCCCTGCGCGGCTCAGGTTGTGCTCAGTGTCATAAGGGAACTGCTGTATCGGCGGTTTTATTTACCCGACAAAGTGTTGAAGGGAAAGAGAGGCTTTATTTCCATAACAAATACAGCAGACATCAATTAAATCTCTTCTCTTCATCAGAATAGACTTTCATGACAACAGTAGCATAAACACGTTGAAATTAAAAACAATTTAATGAGTCATGTAATTCTTTATTTTCTTCCGTATCAAAACAGTTTTTCAGACTTCTGTAACACCTTGCCACATGTCTGAGTCCCTCGTTCACGGCCAATTGGCGATGCAGCCGAGGCCCGGGGGTTCGGATCCGCTCTGCTCTGGGTTGGAGGGGTTATCTGCTGACAGACTTCAGACAATGCGCTTTCTTTTCATTTTCATGTTTGGTCGATTTATTCTCCTTGTCATTAACCCTATTAAAGGGTCTATAAAAGGTCAAAATAGCCACAGATTCCAGATACTGATGCCACACGGTAGGACAGTTTTATAACTACTGTGGTGGAAAGTCCCCAACTTTTCAACTGGCAGATTCAGGTCTGAAAGGCCTTTGAAATCTCACCACTCTTTAAGAGAAGATTTCTCTTGCTTGTTACTGGGGAAATGGCCCTTTACACTCACACAGGGCTTCCAGTGATGGCGTCTCTAGGGATCTGATGGTTAAACTAGTAAAAGCTGCAGTCGGGGAGATGACGCAGGGACACAATGTCAGGACTTTGTTTTTCTCCCATGAAATGCAAATAGCAGCCGATATTGCTGGCTAACATAAGCCTGATATTAACAAGAAATCCTTTTTCGCTTTGACAGACGCCTACTGTCAGGTTGCCAGAAACTTCAGTGTTTGTGTTGGAACAAACCCTGTGGATTACGAGGCCCTTAAAATGCCCCCGGAGTGCTGTGGGGGCCGGGCACCGAGCTCCTGCAGCCCCCCCAGCTCATGGCATCAATAATTAACCATTTAATTGTAATCCTCCTCAAGCCCTGGGCTACCTCTCTGTCCCTGTGCCAGCTGATCCCATTGTCTCTCAGTGTTGTCCAACATCCTTTAAAAGCTTTTATGTGCCGCCCTGTGACTTTTATCAGCGTGCGTCTGCGCTGTGCGATTGTAATCCTGCTGCAGCTGAGTTTTAATGTAAAATACTTTACTCACCATATCGGCCATATGTGCTGTTTAAACCCATATTTAAAAGTAAATATTTATTTTCCTGTATTTATTCCACACATGCCTGCCAGTTGTGCTTCATGCAGGGAGGGCTGAAAGTAATATTTCAATCTTAAACCGCTAAAACAATAAGCAGAAACTCCATGCTCATTCCCCTGGGCCACTTTATGCAGCCAGTAGCGCTGATTTCATTACTGCGCTCAGATCGCTGCGCCGCTTCCCAGACCTCGCCTCGTGCGGGACAGTCTTCTCTCGCTTGGTTGTCCTGGGACAGTCAGTCGAGCATCTCTCAGTGGAGCCTGTGCGAACGGGGATGGAGTCTGTGTGTCTGGAGCTGGGCTGGTCCTGGTGTGAATGAGCTCAGTGTGGACTGCAGCTGAAGTGGACCCAGTGCCCCAGAATCACGAGCATTGCCTTGGCTGGGCTTTCCCTGTGAGGATTAGTTTTGAGACATCGCTGTGTAAACCTCTCTTAAAGGGTTTGTTTTCATTCAGCACATAAACCACAGACATCGGACAAGAACTCCCTGTAGGAGTATTTAACTGGGGAAGTCAAAGTGGTCCTGGTGGCTATGTTTTGGGGGAAATGCAGTCCTGGCTCTTTCACGATGGAAAGCGTCTAAACCAGCATCTTCTCTCACACTGGGTAGAGCAACCTTGTCATCCCTCGAGCTCAGGCTTAAACAGGAGCTCATTAGGTCTAAATATACCAGGAGGACACTGGACAACACTCCCTGATCACGGTCTGTGTTGTTTTAACACGTGAAATGGGATTATTCTCCACCTTCTCCAGTCAAGCAAGACAGACGTCATTTCCAGCCCCAGCAGAGGGTGTATTCCACTTGGTCCTGATGTGGCCCACAGTCTGAGAGGTTGTGATGAAGCTGAAGATGGACTGAGCTGGTGGTCCGTTCCCCCTGTCCAGGAGTCCACTTTGCCAGATGTTTAAGTGGTGTGAAGGGGGTGCAGGGCTGGTCCGGCTCTCCCTGGCATTCCCATAAGCTGGGCACTGCACAGCCGACGGGCCGGTCCGTGCAGACAAAACAAACAAACTCAGCAGTCGAAGGTCGAGAGGAGAGTTAATGAGAACGGCTCCTGTTTTGGAAGAGAGATTGGCCTGTGCAGTCAGCGTGTGGCCTCCTCGTCCTGCGATGCTGCAGGACGATACTCAGACCCTCTAGTTAGGATCTCTAATCAGTCTCTCCATCTGTGCTCCTGTCTGTTTATCAGCTTTATCAGCACACGTAAACAAACCTGACAAGGCAAACCCACAATGTTTTCTGCCGCCGAGCTCATAAACACAGATGAGAGGAGAGAGAGAGACGACAGCCATCGCAGGGGAGGGCTGGGCGGAGAGGCGAAGGTCTTTGAATTCCCTCTGGCTGCAGCTCCTTTCTCTGTGGCGAAGGCTGGGTGGGTGTTGAAGCTCCAGTATCTGGCACACTGCGGGAAACAGAGAGGGGAGGAGAGGGGAGGAGAGGAGAGGGTCTCTGTCGGAGGGGAGGGTGTCGGAGGAGCAGCCCTGGTGCTGACAGGTGGAGAGCAGGCTGGAGGAGTACGGACTGAAGGGCGACTGAAGTGATTCATCAGCGTCGGTCACTTTCGGGGGCCACTTTCTTTCTTTCCCATTTCCGTTCCCTGCCCCCCACACCCTGCTAAACAACAGCAGGCTGTATACAACAGCAGCAGCTCCATCCGAGGAGCCAGTCTTTCATCTGCTCAGCTGCTGGACAGGCTGAGGGGGACGGGGGGGTGGTGACGGGGACAGAGGAAGAGGCCGCAGTGGCGATGGTGGGGGCTCCTCTCTGTCATAGTGCATCATTAAAGACGTGCCGGGCCGTGAGAGCGCAGAACTCCTTCAGAAGGAGTGCAGCTCCGCGCAGCCGGCCTCAGGGCAGCGGAGGGGCAGCGACAGATCTGCATTAATAATACATTAGCGCTTGCAGGGCTGTGATCTGGACCCGGGCATCGGCTTGCCAGGGAATATGAGGAAAAACCTTGCGGATTTATTAATGGGATGAAAATTCAAAGTTTTTCCTCGACTCCTCAAGCAATGCAGCTGGTCTGTCGAAAATCAACAGAAGCAAAATCCTGTTTTTGAAGTCCCGTGTGCCTGTGCGTGTGCGTGTGTGCGTGAGTGCGTGTGTATGTGTGTATGTGTGCATGTGTGTATCTGTAACTGTGTCCACGCTGTCCCGTGAGAGACTCTAGACTTGAATCCGGGGAGGCAGAGCTGCTGTAGGTCTGTAAAGCGCTGCAGTATGGTTTTAATTTTGGGAAAGAGCGGGGGGGAGGGAAAGAGGGAGGCTTCTTCACTGCTCTTTATTTTTAAGTTGTTTTCATTGTCAGTGAGGGGGCAGGACAGGAAGCTGACATGTGGCGCTCTGTGTCTGCGCTCCTCTCCCCCTGAGTCACGGCTGTGTGTCTGTGGGACACGTCCCGCAGGGGCGGGCGGGGGGGCTGAGCTCCGCACTGCACACGTCACGGCTCAGTGACATTCAGCCCGTGGTGGGGGTGACACAGGTTCCTCTGGGTCCTAAATGCCAGCCTGGGACACTCTGGGATTTCTGACATTTTAGGTTAAGTTTGTAACTTGATCAGGACTGGCTGAATTATTTGAAAACAAAACGAACAAACCATGAAGTGTCTGAACTGTATGAGGGGGTGTCAGAGTCCGACATGTTCAGAACCACAGCCGTGAAGTCCAGTTAACCGGGGAGTTTGGGACAGGTTTCCATCAGCTGGGTTTTTCCTGGAGCAAGGTAACCACTATGTTATAGACACTACAGGGATGTGTGGACGTGTCAGGATAGAAGGCAGTTCTTGTGATTATTTGTAAACCCTGGACAGACCGGGTGGTTTCGGGCTGGTGTGGCCAGAAGCTGGGGGCTGCCGGAGCGCAGAGCGGAGCAGGTCAGATGTTCGATCACAAGGACGTTCTTCAGCCGTGTTGTATGTGTCAGCTGACCAGGGCAGCTCCTCTGCGTGTTGCTGGGTGAAACAACAGGCAGTTGGAGAGAAACGTCCTTTTGTTAAACCAGCAGACCGCACTAGAGGTACAGTACGTTCCTGTCTCTGTTCATTTGGCCGAGCGTGTGCTTCTGCAGAGCCAACGGAAGGTCACGTCCGACTGCAATGACAAAGGAAGTCTGTCGGACTCTCCCTGCAGGTTGGTTGAGCCGGGAGATGAGCGGCGACCTGCCGGATACCCCGACGGCAACTCAAGTCTCTGCCTGAGAGAACAGACGCTCTGTAGAGACGGGCTGGGCTTTCTCTCCATCGTGCCTTCTAGTCGTGCATTGCAGGGAGGCACTGTAAATGTCACTAGATGTTACCCCCTGATTATTGGCAACAAGTCTTGAATGCTAACTGTATGTTTTCCTTGAAGAAGACCAATCAAAGCTTGATTTAGAATAATGTTCATGATGGTGAAAAGCTTCCAAAACACTGATAATTCGGTGACTGCAGCCCTCAGGTCCAGAGGTTTTGAAAAAAGTAAAACTGTCTGACACATCAGAGCGCAGGTCTGTGCCGTGCAAACCCACACACTCCCTCACAGCACTGCTGCACAGTCAGTACACAAGGGTGCACAGTCCCAGAGCTGAAGTTGTTTATAAATGGGACTGGTAGCAGTTTTCGTTCCCCCGTGCTTATCTTGCTGTTTCTGTGCAGTCGCCTGTTTGCACAATGTAAAAAGATAACTGTGGATTAGTTACACTGTACGCATTCAGTCCTTACAGTTGTGTTACATAATCCCAGTTATTAACCCTCACACCCTGTGAACGGAACAATATCTGTCTGAATGGCTTGGCTCTCTACCCGACTGCACCAATACAATTCAGTGGCTTGTGGTAAATATTCCAGAACATTAACTACAGGGCAGCGATCGTGTGAGTGGATCAATTATAATTTATTCTGGGGGGGACAGGGGCGTTGAGTGCTTAAACAAGGTGAGCTTTTCTCAGGCTCACTCAGTTTAGGTGGTCTGTTTTTGTTTTTAACTAAATAGTTTGGGGGGAGGTGAGGCGTAAATACAGTAAATAAGATCTGACCTGTATTTCACGTGAACTGCAATTGTAATTCAATCCCACAGAGTGATCGTGCGCTAGAGCCGTGCGTTTTGTGCTTTTGTTAGTGTCGGGTTGGTTGGTTAATTATGCCACCTTCAGTTTTAAAGGGATAACTGGCAGCAGATGATGAATATCTTAATGTCATGCATTCACACTCGCCTGCACGCGTCAACCCTTTCTGCTTCGTAAGCCTGCTCATATTTTCTTTGTGAGGGTTTTGAAAAGGTTTAAAATGTCAGTGTGTCTATGGTGTCTCCAAGCTTGACATCTGGCACCAAAGCCTTGTCCTGGTGGCTCTGAGAGTGCCCTTGGCTATTGAAGAGCAGGTCTCCTGGTGGTCCTCCCCAGTGTACTCTGTGTGTCTCACATAGCGAGAGATGGGGAGAGAGAGAGAGAGAGAGAGGGATTCCCTTCTTTGCTCATTTAGATGCTAATCTCCAGCCATCTGCTGCTGATTCCAGTAGCAACGCCTCGCGTGACGTTCTCCACTGGCCCCCTGCCGCGGTCCGGCCATTGTGTTGCAGGCTTGACCAGCTTGTGTCTCCTGTTCTTCTTCAATGGGGGAGGCGCAGGCAGGAACCCCCAGAGGTGTCTCCCCTTTATCCGCACTGTTTGTGGGCTGGCTGCTCTCTGAAGAGGCCATTACTGGTGACTGTTTGCTCAGCAGTTGGCTCTTTGTCTCCACTCGTGCCGGGACTCCGCAGCTGCTCAACCAGCATCACATTGATCCAGAACATGTTTAACACAAACTGCAAATACACAAATGGTCTTGCATGATTTCTAATTTGTTTTAAAGATCTAGCATCCTTCAATAACTTTCTCATTCACATCAGATCGAATCATTAACAGTGTATTTAAACAGAATCCCAGAACAGAGCCGGCGTTAGTTGACGTGTTGTGGTGTTTAATTAGCTGTGGCCGTTGTTTCATTCCGCCTTTGAGTGGAACCCAAATATGTGATGTTGGTTTCTTTTCCGTCCACGAAGAGAATGAGGAGGAGACCCATGAGAGAGGGCAGTGTGTTTCTGTCAGACCATCTCTTGACACAGCGTGCCGTGGATGCGGTGGAAATCGGAAGTGAATCCGAGCTGAGCCGGACCTCGTGGATGGGTGCTGGGGGGCTTCCGATTCTGACAGGATCCCGTTAATTACATGCGTGTGCTTTCTCTTTTGTTCCCCTCTCCTGCCCCCCCCGGGTGCAAAGCTGCCGTCTCCGGCCTTTCGTAGCCCCCCCACCCGCCGCTTTGATTTCGTGTTGTTTCCATGGCAACTCGACATCCACCAATCCCCGCTGCCGAGACGCTCCTCTCGCCCGCGATTGGATGCTCCCCGAGAGCTGGGGGAATGGGCCGTCGCTGCCAGTGCTGAGTGGTGCTGCTCGGAGAATCTCTCATCCTCGTTTACACTGTTTGGCAAAGTGATGAGGAGGCAGGAGAGCCGAATGAATGTGTGTGTGTGTGTTAGTTTGAAAAGACAAAAGGACAAGATTAAGGGTGTTAACCAAGAGCTCTTCAAGTGCGCGGCCTCTCGCACGAACGCACACAGCGAGTTTTCCCAGCCGTCTTACCCGGTTCTTATTTGCTAGTCTGACACACGTGAAGGGACATGTAAAGGTTTTGACGATGAATCCCTGGATGATGTGTGTGCGGCTGTAGTAGACAATGCAGGACTGAAGGTTGAGTTAATTCACTGTTTATATCCGCCCCCCAGTCTTTAATGAGTAGTGTGTCTGTACAGGGCATGGCGATCGGGGGGCTGATGGGGCAAAATATGGCATTGAGCTGAAGGAGGAAGATGTGAAAAGGTTTACATAGCATCTGTGTGGACAGCAAAGTCCAGAGCAGGTTCATATTGAGGGTGGACGGAGATAAACAATAATGGGTGGATGGAGATAAATTGAATGGACTTGCTGCATAAAAAGGCTGCAGCATTGTTATTATCAAACTTTTAACTATGGGCTGAAAATATATATTTATGTGTATATATTTAGGCAGAGACAGTGTGAGTGTTGTGTGTAGATTGTGTAGGAGCTGAAAAGCTACTTGTTCCAAACCAGTGAAGTGTGCAAATGTGGTCTCCTCACTGCAGTCCTCACAGTCGGGATATGTGCTGGGCCGTCTCCTCCGTGCTGACCATCGGGACGAGTCCCTGGAGGACAGACCCTGCTCAGGTGGGCTCCGGCAGCGTGGCCCGATCCCCCGAATCTGCCTCAGTAGCGCTGGCTTTGTAAATGTTACAGTCGTGTCTCTCCTGGCTGTTCATCAGCAGGGGGCTGTTCTGTGGGAGCTGTCGCTCCGCGGCACACATCTTCCCCAGACCTGTGCTCTGCCTGACAGGTCGGCTGCCCGGCTCTGTGCAGCGTAGAGGTGATGACAGACTGAGTGCCAGCTCATAAACTGTGTGTGTGGATTATAATGCTTTATTTTTATCTCTCTAACACGAGCGCTTTCCTGTGCTAATCACTGCTGGCAGTTGCTGATGCTGTTGAGGGCGGAGGGCATAATTGGATGTCGGTTGTGGTCTCGTGGTTTGGCTACTGGCTCTGTGGTTCGGCCACAGGCCCATCCCCTGTTGTGCCCAGTGCCCACCTGTGCCCGTCTGCCTTCCCCATTTAATTCATTTAATTTCTGACCTTTTCCCTCTGCGTTGCCTCTCTCCAGCGGTCCCTGCCTGGGGGGGAACGGAGCGCAGGCTGCCGCACTGATGCCGCCCCGCACACCGCGCTGGGGCCGTCTCCCTCGAGATGCTCCCGGCTGGTCAGGCGTCCGTCCGCTCCGAGCTCCAGCAGTTCTGGGTTTAGAGACCATGGAAGGAAGCTGGTGGGGGGGGCTGTGCAATTCGTTTGGAGAAACCTTACACTGCAGCTCAGAGTCTCATTGTCGACCTCGGTCGGAAGCCGCTTCCTAGTGCTGTTGTTGTACACGAACAGTTTAAGAAAAGCCCAAACCAAGGATCATATGTGGCACATTGCACCTGGTCAGAGCTTTTAAATGTTGATCCGTGGCAGAGGCCTGTGCTTCTGTGCTGTGAGGTCATGTTTGCAGGTCGGGACCTTCTGCGTGTGACCTGGGATATACATTCCCCTTGAATATAGATTTACTCAATTGCCTTATTGGTTTATGTATGGGACTAGAGAAGCCTTGAAAACAAACCAGAGCCTCTGTACATTTTTTGAGGATCTACATTGATCTTTGTCATGTCAGTATTATGCGTTGTTCTCCAGGGGATGTATTTTAAACTGTTTGGCAACCAACTGTGCATTGATTATTTCTCTCTTCAACGCTCTGTTTATTACTGCTTGTAGTTTGAATATTATATAGGAAGCCAGATGTAACTGATATTCCGATGCTTTCCCTGCCTGCTCGTCCTGCACACATCAAACTGTGCTTATGGTTTTAATTACATCTGCATTCAAAATGTGGGTTTATTTCATTACAATTACATTGTCTTCTGCCAGGCTGTATATGTACATATATACCCTTTTTAAAATATACATATTTTATTCCCTTTCTGACTGGTTTTCTGCCCTGCTTTGACTGGAACTGCAATCATGGGCTGTAAAACTGTTTGTCAGCTGCGTGTGTGTGGTGTCAGTTTATTGGGCAATTTTTTATAATCCCACTGTTTGAACCTCTAATGTGCCAGGCCTTGTAAACAACAAAATCCTCAAGTTTCCTGCATCGTAAAACTTCCTTCACTCGTATTAATCAGCCTTTGATGTTCATTGTATTAGACACTGCATCTTTCTTCGAAGTTACACCCAGCTAGTTTGTGACCGAGAGTTTCCCTGTGGCCCTGCCTACGGTGCTTCTGGTGTCACACTTTGTCCCGTTGGCAATCAATAAATTTTTATTTCAATCTATTTTTATTTGTATAGCGCCCTTCGTAGGGTAGCCACAGAGCGCTTTACAGACAGGTAAACATACAACAAACGTACAGCTAAATAAAATACATAAATACAATAAAATAAAATATAGATTGGCAAAGGTCTGGTTGCAGAAGCCCTGACTGCTGCCAGGCTGGTACAGGTGATCGCTGATCTATAGCCGGGCACAGAAGGCAGACTCATCTAGTGTAGAGACCGAAAGCTCTGTAGATCCCACGCCCTGGAGAACGTCAGGCCTGACACAGTCGATAGTGCTCACCTGACTGGTGGGTGCAGGCATTCATGCTGAACCCTGCCATTTCCCAAAGCACAGGCTGCACCTCCCGCCGCCACAGAGCCCGGACATCTAGAACAGCTCATAGGCGATTGTAAAATAAAGAGGGGTTTGTTTGTAGGTGAGCAGCGTGCACGGGATCCTGCGTCCGGAGACTGTTTGTGTGTTTGTTAAGCGCACACATGCAGGGGCTTTGAGCAGAGTGACGCCATCACAACACACAACGCTGTGCTTCCCAGCTGTCAGTCATCCCAGCTCTCCATTAATGTGCAACGTGACGGACCGCAGTGAGTCGGCTGCTACACACAGCTCGCTCTAAACACCCACCGCTCTCTTCACACGCGGTAAACAGCCCCCCCGCTCCTATAAAACACGGCTTGTTTTTGTGTCGGTATTGATGTTTGGGTTATTCACACACATACCGTACGGTGATCATCTGTAAGGTTTTATTTCAATGATAACTCCTCCATAAAATACTCGTAGCGTGGTTCATTCATTACTGTACACCAATCAGCCCTGGCCTGGTTGTTCCCGCTGGTCAGCCCTGGCCTGGCTTCACTGCTGCTCCTCTGACAGGCATTCAGGGATGTGATCAGATCAGATCCCGATTTTATTTTATTACCCTGTGATAACCAGCCTTCACCTCATTGTACCACAGTCTATTAATATCACATGCCTCATTTGTGGGTTGTTACTTTTTAAACCCTCTTGTACTACTAGAGTCCGGTGATCTGTCCTGTGCTCGACATTACAGAGTTCTGGAACATGTTTGTAGTTGCCCCCCCATACTCTCTCACTCTCTCTCTCTCACACCCACCCACACTCTCTCACTCTCTGTCTCCCAATTTGGGCAATGTGGTGATTTTAACGGATTGTTCCGTGTCTGGATCATTGTTACGGGAAACCCTGAAATGCGCCGTTAGTGGTGGGTCTGGATTGGCAGATCCTCACCCTGATTCAGTGCAGATCTTCCTCACGGAGCAGAGCATCATGAATAGGGGTGACCTTTTCTTCTCTCCCTCTTTCTCCCTCTCTCTCCCTCTCTCTGTCTCTCTCACTCTTGCTTCCTCCCCGGCTCCTCATTAATGTTAGAAGTTGGCAGAGTTATGGTTGTGGGAAACGAGTGCGGCGGGGGGACAGTCCCGTCAGCAGCACAGAAAGCCCGTTTCAGGGGTCGGCTCGTCTGAAAGGAGCCTTGTTTTCCTGCCTGCAGTGAGGGGCCCTGCTTGTGAAAGCGGCGGCCTCCGCAGGAATGAATCACATGATTGTGCTCCCCTCGGCCGGACAGGCAGCCCCTAGTGATGTCACTGTGGCTGCCTTGGGGGTCTGGCTGAGGAACCCCATTCCCCCCCTATGGATCCTGTGGAAAAAGCAGCCTCTGACCTGGGCTGAGTGGCTTCATTTAATTCGGTCAGTCTTTAAAACAGTAGCCCAGGAATAACGCCTGGACATCTTGCCCTGGGGTCAGGAGGTGACCGCGTGTGTCTGGCTCGAAGCTGAGCTGGGGTTAGGGTTAGTCCAAAAAATTGCAGGAGGAATTGAGTCAGGGTTCATTAGTGACATATTTTTTATTTTGTGAATATTGTTTCAAAGTGGATCAGATTTGTGTGTGTGTAACATTAGTCTAAAAACACCAACACAGAAGGCAGGTTCATTTCCCCGGCAGAGCGCTCTACACACACACTGCTCCTGAGAGAGCAGGACGCACTGCTTTCTCCTGGCTGTGGGAAAGACTCGCAGGATGTGAAGCTACTCCCGGGAGACGTTTGATTGCCTGACCTGAGACCCACAACACACTGCCTCCTGTGTGAATTACAGGCCTGTTTCAGGAAACACATGAGTTTAATGATGGGAGAAGTATTAGGCTGCAAAGAGTCCTTTTCCTGAGGTCTAATTCAGAGGGGGCACAATGTTATGAGAGAAACTTGGGGGCTTAGTTTAAGAAATGGATACAATTGAATTTATGGCAAAAAAGCCACTACTTTATTTAGGTATGACTGTTTAATTCCCATTTAGTTCTAGTAGGACTGTTTCACTGTAATGAATGGAAATGGACCTTTCCAAACTCCTTTGAGCACGAGGAAGATTCAGATGGATATCAACAGCCTGTAACCCGAAGGCCAATCAAGGACAAAAACAATCAAAAGCCCCTTTCGCAAGACATTTCCTCCCATTTTAATTTCCCTCCAGAGCTAGTGACAAATTAGCCCCCGTAAAGAGATAATAACGATATGCAAAGATCTTTAATGTCCATTAATTCGCCCCTGAAAATCAAAACAAAACGCATTGTATTTAAATTAAAAGTTGACTTCCTCCTAATCTAGTCCATTAATTCAATTTACTGTTGCACCATTAGCTTGATCTTCAACTTTACAAACAGTGCAGGGATGGAGCAGCTCGGAGGCAGATGGAAATTGTGCCCCCGTGGTTTTATTAGAGAGCAGCTTTGTGTTGGAGATGTTGGGGGACCGGGGCAGATTTCCTCCGTGGCTTGTTTGTTCGTCTTGAGTTACCTGGGAGGTGGGGGCTCTGCAGTGCTGCCGGTTCCCCTGGGAGGACCATGGCCGCTCGCCGCACAGCCCTACGAATCTGTTGTGTGAGGAGGGGTGAGTTTCCCGATCCATACGTTTGACTTTCAAGACCCTCATTAGTTCTGTTCCCGTTCAGATAATAACATGTGGTGCCATTTATTTTTCCAGTCAACTCATTATTTACACTAAAGCGATTATTTGTTAGATAGTATCTCTGTGTGCATGGGAAAGTATTTTTTGGCCATTATAAAAAAATGTCACTTGTGGTTTACTGCACTGTGATGTTTCTGGACGGCCAGTGGCCAGTGATGCAGAAGGAGCCGCTGTTTACAGGCGTTTCGGGGAGGTCTGTGTTGCGTGGGCAGCCGTCTGAGCTACTGGCACATACATGCATCTTCAGTGTGCAGGACAGCCGTGCTGGACAGTGTGTGTGCAGGTTTGTCTGTTCGCAGGACTGATACAAGCTAAGGGACAACAGATGGGTAGAGGACAGCAGAGGGAAGCAGAAAGGCTGTTTGCTGAGAGGGGCACATGCTCTGTACAGAGAGAGTCAGTGGATTGGATTGGTGTGAAATGTGGCGAAATAAACGAGCACTTAATCTTCTGCAATTGACTGGTTGTAGCTGATTTAAATAGTGAATTTGTTGGCATATTTAGTCTACAGCCGGGACTCTCTTGCTAGTGGTTGTCATGAAGTGTGATGGGACAAAGCCATGTGAATGTCTTGGTTTCAGGGGCACAACCAGCAGAACATTCGGGGGAGGGGCTGATCCGTTAGAAAGTCTTTGATTGACAGATGTGCACGACTGCATGGGATAAAAAACGACAAGGAAATCATATTTTCACTAATGCTATCTTCTGGTGAAAGATAATGATCACAAAAACAGATCACAGGCCAATAATAATAACTGATCACTTATAAATCAAAGCAGCAATTCTTCTTTGCTACTTTGTCTAATGTGTAAGTGAACATGTGACCATCGCCTTTTAGATATGAATGATACGGACGTGATTAACAGCAGACAAGTGCAGCTTTAATAAAACTCGACTCGACTTCAGTGGGCTTCTAAATAACAACCACACTTATTTGCCATAAGGTGTTTTATAGGCTGGGAGGACTGTAGTCAGCAGCAACAGAAACAGCCGGAGAAAACCACCCTTCTGCACATGTCCTTTGCACCCCCTTGCCTCCTCTTTTATAACCCTGTAGTCGTGCAGCGGATGACTCTCAGTCCTGTCCCGGTTTAGGTGTGTTGCGGTGTCGGGGTGCCAGACCACAGCTCAGCTGCCTGGTGTCTGTCTCTCGGTGCCAGTGCAGCACCTCTACTCGCGTCGTTCACAGAAATGTTTTTGCCTCTTGTCTAAATTGGCCCTGGGGAAGCATATTCCACATGAGAGGAATTTCCCGTGCTCTTCTTAACAGGGGGTGGGGTTTAGTGAGAGAGAAAAAGAGAAGCAAAGTCACGAGAACAGAAGGCTGGAGATTCATGTGACGCCTGTGCCAAGTCATGTGACATCAACATGGATACACTCCCAGGGACATTAATCGCGGCATTGGAAAGCCAGTAGCCGGGGACTGTCCCCATGTTGCAGCCAGTGAGTGGCACCTCCCAGCCAGCTAGCCTGAGCTTCAGACCATCTCCTTTGCCTTTGATGTGGCTCTGTTGTAACTGACAGCTGCTCTCTTGCAAAGTCCTGCCAGTTAGTTGAACGGAGTCAGAGGTGGCAGGAGTCTCTACTCAGCATATCACGGCTCCCGACCGCCTGGGGCACCGGAACTACAGTGCGCTGTCTACGACTGCCTGAGACAATGCGGTGAGGAATGTCCCCTTGTTGTGAACGAGGTGAATGCTGTCCTTCGTTCCTGCAGTGCTATTGGATGGCGGAGGAATCCTCGGTAGGATGAATAGTTCAGCAGCCGTGAGCAGCATCTCTGCCATAAATCTGGGGAAAGCCACAGCTTGGAAAACAAAACAAGAACCCGGAGTTCTGGGAAAGAGATTATCGCCAGAGCTGGAGAGATCCCGGCTCCCCCGCGGTTTGCCAAGCCCGCGTGCGTTTTTCTCAATGGCAGAGACGCGCACATGCCCAGTAGCTGTAATTCCTCTCACTATTCCAGAGACAATGTCAGGTAACACTTTATTTTAGGGTTCACCTACTTTGCATGTATTAACCATTAATTGTCCACTAACAACCACTAAATAAGACGTGTTTGAACAGAATAAGGCTTTACAAGGACCTTATTACATAGGTCCCTTACTAATTGCTAATTGTGAGTTAATAAAGTATAACCCCTATTCTGAAGTGAAGACCATGTTGGGCCAAAGTAGCATTTGGCTGCTTGTTAATCATCAATACTGTAGTAATTAATCAACCAATCACAGTAAGCGGAGAATATCCTGGAGGCAAGCAGTGAAGAGTTTTGCAGACCCTGTTCTGAAGTGAAGAAAATATTAAGATCTTGGTTTATTGGTTAATTGGTAAAGCCTTTTCCTGTGCCAATAAATCTTAAATAAAATAAATCAATAAACATTAATTAACCCTAAAATAAAAGCTTACTCAATATGAACACACATGGAAATGCAAACCATTTAAGAAAACACTTTTGAATCTTGAATCTTGAATCTTCACAGACCACGAAAGACATCTTAATAAAATGCTCAATAGCAGGGTCTCTATATACTTTGTTTGTTCGTTCTGTAAGGAGCTGCAGAAATGGTGCATTTCACATTTATAACATAAGAGCGAGGGATCGGTGGCTGTCTCGTTAAGGACCGAGACATCTGTGTTACATATATGGAGACGTTAATGAGGATTTCTCTGCTGCTGGAGCTCTAGTCGTCATGTGACATTTGTCTGTCTCGATGGAGGAACGGGATCTCACGGCGAGAGGGACCAACAGATACTCGCTCTGCATGTTTGCTTGTTTTCTATTCATGGCTATAGGGGCCGAGGGTCGTATTTTCTCGGGTTTTATGTCTGTGGGACAGTTTTAAACTGTCGTCTGGTCCATTAAGTGTTATTGCTGCCACGCGCTCTGCGGAGGCTCGTTGCGGTGATTTGTGCACCCGTGCAGGAAGTCTTAGAGACGGGTGGATTCCAGACTGAGAGATTGATGTCTGTTGCTGCCGGTTCCCTCATGCATATGGCGCTGGCTACTTAAGGAGCTTGGCATTATTAATGGAAGGCTTTCCCTTGATTCCAGGAGACAGGGCTTCAGCTGCGCCTCTAAACTGAGTGGCGATCCCTCTGTTTTTGACACCCCGGATTACCGTTCTCTCGGACAGCTGATCAGCACTCCTGCCATCGAGGACTCCTGGCCCTTGACTGCCCTCGGCCGATACCCCCAGAGCCAGCTCCTGTCTCAAAAGGCTGCGAAACCGGTTGTCCTTTCAGTAAAACTGTCAGAGCCTGAGACCCTACACTGTGATGAGGGTCTCGCCAGGTCAATCGTCAGTGTTCGGAGGAGCTCTGGTGGCTGAACCGTTTGCAAGCCTCGTCTAAACTCTGTATGTATAACTGCAGATTGTTTGTGTCTCGATTTCAAAGAACCAGGAGTTCCTTCTTGTTTTGTTCAGTCAGTTATAAAATAGTTCTCATTCTGAATAAAAAAATACTTCAGAGACACGTGTTTGACATCTGTCTTCGGTGGAGTTCATCTTATTAAGACCAATGAGTAGCACTTGAATGTGGATCAATGAGCTGATGTTTCTGAATGGATTACTATGAAAACTCAGGATAATTGTGTTTTAAACAGTGGCGATACTTTATATTAAGTGCCATGATATCTGGCAGGGCTGCTGAAATGCAGAGTAACATGCAGCACACAGTGTTGGATCTGATGGCATGGCAAGAGGAAGGAATGCAACACCATCCTTGAAATAACATTTAAAAAAAGCAAAAACGCAACAAAGAGGAAAGCTTTGGATAGCATTGGATAGCTGTTATGAGAACATGTCATCTAGAGAGTAGTGTAGACTTCCATTGAAGGCCAGCGTTTGCTTTTCTGATGGTCTCAAGTTGATTATTTTACTTAACCAAGGTATTGTGAAGTGGCAGTTGTGGGGAAAGTGTGGTTTGAATTTTGATAGAATGGAAATTTGAACCTTTCGTCAGTGGGAATTTAACACGTAATGTCACTGAAGCAATTCACAATGGAAATGGCAAATCTATCTATTATCTACAGAAGAGCATCTAAATTGTTATAATGGTGTCCTACATTACCATAAAGAGCTGCATTCACAATTCACTTTAGTGCATCTGTCTATTTTTATAACACAAAATAGATAAAATCCCCTTATTAGGGAAATCTCTTTGATAAATACATGCATAGAGTGGAGAAACACTTTTATCTATAAGATCCAGACGTTTTCATTCAAAACAAAGACGAGAAAATCCGGTTATCCCATTTTAAAAACTGCCAGAAAACCAAAACACGACAGTGACCTTGTGGTCAGTCCTGAATGTTGTTTTCTGAGACGTCCAGTGCTGTTGGGGAGTGATGCTTCACAACTGATAGCCTTTAACCACCTCATGGGCAGCTTCAATGGTGTCGTTGGTCTTAGTAATATGTACAGAATCCCGTTTCTGTGCCTGTTGTCCTTATTACTGGATTCCTTTGTTCGTTACTGTGTGGGGGTGCTGTCAGACTGACTGAAAGCGCTTCAGACGAGCACTGAAGGGTGTCTGATTGATCAGATCATGGACAGGATGCTTTGATGCCTCACTGTGAATTCCAGCTCCTCTTCTCTTCACTTTCACCATTGCGTGGGTTACTTGCGTTTCCTCTGATGTGTGACCATTGCACAAAATGTAGACTTACCCTGGTGCAGTATTTTTAATCTTTCCTGGGCTTTATTTTTCCTCAGTTCATGAAATGAAGTGAAGTGGCCCTGCAGCTGAGGTGGCCGGCTGTGTCTGAGGGCCAGTAAAACCATTTGTCAATGAAGCAAAACATTTTAAATACTTCCACATGAAGGAATCTGATGGGTTCCTACATTATTAAAAACCCATAATTAAATCCTCTCAGTGAATTTATTCTAAAATGTATATGGGCGTGTCTGTATAAAATTATATATAACGTATATAGATCTGATATAATATTTTGTTTGAGTGTATTTTAGTGTTGAACGCAGTGGAAATAGTGTTTCCAGATGATGTGTTCTGCAGCCTCAGTTGCAGATGCAGAGCTGTGGGGTCTGTGCTGTGGATGATGGTGCTGCTGTTGGCCATTGATTAACTGCAGGAGAAATGGCCCATGGTGACTCGACTGACATTCTCTTCAGAACATAAGACCATAAGACAGTGTCCAATGGAGAGGAGGCCATTCGCCCCATCGTGCTCATTTGGTGTCCATTAATAACTCAGTGATCAAGGATCCTATCCAGTCTGTTTCTGAATGTTCCCAAATTGTCTCTTCAGCCACATCGCTGGGGAGTTTGTTCAGATTGTGACGCCTCTCTGTGTGAAGAAGTGTCTCCTGTTTTCTGTCTTGAATGCCTTGAAGCCCAATTTCCATTTGTGTCCCCGGGTGCGTGTGTCCCTGCTGATCTGGAAAAGCTCCTCTGGTTTGATGTGGTCAATGCCTTTCATTATGTTGAAGACTTGAATCAAGTCCCCACGTAGTCTCCTCTGTTCCAGCTGTTCTTGTATATTAGTCATTATTATCATGTTGGCTGTCGGTCAGATGCTTCTTCCACTGTAACATGAGGTTGCCCTGCATTCTGGTTGTAATAGATCTGGATAATGAGATTTCTCTCTCTTATCAGTCCTGTTTCTCAGAGCCTGACGAAAATAACTGGATACATTGTGCGTGAGTTGTGATTTGGCAATGGCGATCAGAATTCTATATTAATATTTTGGCAATCAGGACATTCTTGCAAGCCTGTAGCTAATCTAATTACTGCTCTCTCTCTGAGTGTGTAAGCAGAGGATGCATGAAGTCAGAGCTAGATTAAATATGTACTGCGCAATACACAATTAATAAATGATGGCTATATTCCCGCTTAAGTGTAATCCATCTGATTGAAGCTGTATGAAAAGGGCTAATGAAATTGAAAAACTTTTATATGGATTATGAAATCTCTGTATGTCCTAATGAAATGATCAGGATGGTTCTGGGAGCGATAATGCCAAGAGCAGGAGTGGAGGGCGACCCTGGCACAGATGCTTGTGTGTCCTCTTAGTGTTGCCTGAGGTGTGACATCACAGGGCAGACGGAGGGAGGAGCGGAGGGGCAGCGAGACACTACTGCTGCGTCCAGAGCTGCGGTGTCCAGAACAGAGAGTCTCCTGCTGCAATCGAGTGTAATTCCCAGTCTGGATCATGTGTTCATGCTACAGGCCGTCACGTTTTACTGTGCAGCTAATCGGTAATGAAAGTGTCTGCAGCACATGCCACTAAATGGGGTGATTGAAGGTGTCAGGAATCAATAAATCGATTTTATTATAATAAATCGGTAAATGCTTGGCTTACACACCTGCGGTTCACACATCCTCTGTCAGCCGTGCGCATCGTTGCTATTCCCTCCACACGTCTGTCCCCCCTGCGGGCTCAGGGTTCAGAGCGCAGTGGACTCGGCGTTCGCTCATATTTTACCCTTAAGGCCGGATTAGTGCACTGGGCCACCAATGGAAACCCTATATCGACCCGGTACATAAGTGTATAGCTATTGAGCTGTTTTTTGTATTTTTTGTTCATTGTAGAGAGCAAACTCCTTTTAATGACCGTTAAAAAGCAGAAAGAAGACTCGACACCCCTACTAAGCAGGAATTTTAATCTCAAGTGTGAAGCAAACATCATTAGTCATTTGCACTCGCAATGAAGTTTATTTGTTTATGTATTTATTTTAAGTTCAATATAAACTTGAAAGAAGTGATTAACCCCACCTGCACGTGACAGATTTTCAGTGACTGCTCTGACACAGACTGTGAGGTCGAGTGCTGTAGGGGTAGGTAGGCATTGCGTGTATTTATTTATTTTGTGTGTAACAGCCAGGGCCAATGCAGGTGTGGGCTTTTGTTTCTGCGAAGAGAAGCAGGTGGCTGGCAATGTGCGCTCCAGAGGACGTGTGTGTGCCGTATGTCTCTGCTGCTGTGAGGAGGACGTGTGTGTGTGTGTGTGTGTGTGTGTGTGTGTGTGTGTGTGATGTGTCTCTGCAGCTGTGAGGAGGACGTGTGTGTGTGTTGTGAGTCTCCACAGTGCTGGTGTTGCTGTGAGGAGGACGTGTGTGTGTGTGGGTGTGTGTGTGTGTGTGTGTGATGTGTCTCTGCAGCTGTGAGGAGGACGTGTGTGTGTGTTGTGAGTCTCCGCAGTGCTGGTGCTGCTGTGAAGGCCGTGGGGAGTCGAGCCGGTTTTACTCGTTGAACGTTGATTCCAAATTGGGACGTAAATTAAAATGCTACAGTAAAAATATTTCAAGCTTCATGAATGATGTATTGCTGAACAAACTGTCCTGTATCATACCTCAGTCAGAAATCATGGCATCATTCTCCACTGGTCCTGTCATGATGATGATCTGCGACTACAAACTACAAACCTTTCACACGTGACAACCGGCAACGTGTGCTCATAAAATAAGACATAGGCTATTGACTAGTTGTATTCATTGGTTTTTGCCGCAGTCCTCTCGAAGGCTGCGGTCCAGTGAATCTGTGACCACATCCCTTTATAAAACCAGTGAATGCCGCCCGTCCTCCACCCTCTTGAGACCACTGTGCTCCGTAGCCCCTCAGACACTCTTGGTTTTGTGAAGCAGATAATCCTGCAGGAGGAACTCCTCCATCTTCTGTGCCCGAACCCGTGCTGACCCAGGGAGCCGTGAAATCCTGCATGAGGATGATTCTGTTATTTGGGGGTTCGTTGGTGACCGGAGGTTCACTTGCACCGTATTTCTCACACAGTGTGGCTGAGGACAGCTTTCAGCTCGAGAGGTCCGGTGTTGAGTCTGCAGTGGTGAAAAGAGCTCCAGTGTTGAGACTACGTGGGGACTTGATCCAAGTCTTCAAAATCATGAAGGGCATCGACCACATCAGACCAGAGGAGCTTTTCCAGATCAGCAGGGACATACGCACCCGGGGACACAAATGGAAATTGGGCTTCAAGGCATTCAAGACAGAAAACAGGAGACACACAGAGAGGCGTCACAATCTGAACAAACTCCCCAGCGATGTGGCTGAAGAGACAATTTGGGAACATTCAAAAACAGACTGGATAGGATCCTTGATCACTGAGTTATTAATGGACACCAAACGAGCAGGATGGGGCGACTGGACACTGTCTTATGTTCTTATGAGTCTGTGAAAAGGGCTCCAATGTTGAGTCTTTTCTCTGTCAACAGTACAATCTGAAGTCTCTTTTGAGTTTCTGTTTTTTGGCACAAAGTATGTGAATTTGGGAACTCGTCTCTGTCCTCAGCATAGGACGCTAGACCAATGGCCCTGTCCAGTGTACCATGTGCTGCGGGACTGTATTGTGGCCCTTCAGAGGCCCTGGGCCCGGTGTGACGGCGCAGCCTCCTCGCCCTACCCTGGCCGCTTGTTTACCGTGCCGCAGCGTTAGAGGATTACAGACGTGCAGCAGCTGTTTCTGTCGGTGCTGAGCTGAAATGCCTGTCAGAGATTAGTAACCCCTTCCTAACGCAGAGGCACGTTTCTCACTTGCAGCGGACGCGTTTCCGGGTCTCAGTAATGGCGTTCAGACCCTCCCCTGGGTCTCCATCTCCTCAACAAGGAGTCCGGCTCAAAGTCTCGCCTGAGAGAGGGGAGGAGGACATGAATGCTTCATTTCTAAATCTGTTTTGCCAGGTTGGATTTGACTAGAAAGCAGGAGAATGTCCTCACTACATTAATACATGAACTTTCCTCCTCACGATTCTCTCCATCATCCATTTTCTCTGCACACTAGTACATACCCCCCTGCAGCCCGTGGAGATGAATAGAGAGGACCAGGCTGAGTCACGGCTCGCCCCCCCCAGATACCTGCTCTGTGCGCTGTGAAGGAGTGCGGCGCGTGGGAGCTGGATGTGCAGTCGTCAGCGCAACCACACGGATCAACAACACAACCACCTTCGGCTCGCTCATTTGGGGGTTTAAAACATGCTCTGGTGAAACGTTTCCAATGACGCAGTGTGTCACGTGACCCTGTAGCCATGGAGATGCCCAGGCCTGTGGGCACAGTCCGGACCGGGTGGCACCACCGGGCGAACCCGTCCCTCAGGTTTTATAAAGGGATGTGGTCTTGACCAGTAGACAGTGTTTGACAGCAATTTTTCACCAGATTATATTATTTTTTATATAATATTACAAATTAATTGTGCAGATCTGTCGATGAGATGTGTGCCTTGTCTTGTCCTGTAAGGTGGTACTGGTCCCTAACAGCAGAGCAGCTTGGCTTCAGAGAGTAGAACAACAAAAGTGCAAATGAAAAACTGGACTGAGGAGCCCCCCCCCTCCACTCTCGTCTCGTGCAGCTGGACCCGGTCCTCCTCATTGTGTAACTCTTAATTTCCGAGCCCCCCAGGGTGACAATTAACCCCTGTGTGCAGTGCAAGGGGAGGCGCCCCACGTTGAGGAAGAAAAGATCTGCAGATGAGAGGAAGTTGCTGCGTCTATTCTGTGTTTTTGTGAAAGGTCCACACACGGCAGAAAGAGACAAAATTGGTAAGAATTCGCACAAATACTCGCACCTGCATCTACAATGGGCTGAACGGGGCAAGGTGTACACGCTCACATAACTCACACACACACGTGCCGATTGTGTAGAGCATATAATACCCACACAAAGACACAGAAGCACACTCAATCAAACACACACTCACTGGGGCTTATGAGCATTGTGGCACTACAAAGACCCACACACACAAAGACACATGCTCACAGAGCCAACACAAAGAGATGCACACACACACTCTGTAGGGCCGTAATTGGTGGTGCAGAGATTGCCCGCCACGCTGGCCATTGTGCCCCCCGATGAAGAGGCAGGAGAGCTGCAGCCGAGGATTTCCTCTGGTTTGTCACTTTGTTCAGCTCACCAATCAGGGTTTGCACACTTGGCCTCACAATAGCAATCAGCCTGTGTGGCAGACTGGCCAAGCCTGGCCACTCAAACTCTGGAAATTTTTGCAAGTTCTTTTCTGCTGTTGTTTCCTTCTGAGTCTGGTGTGGGAATATTTCTAAAGGTGCACATGGTTTCTTCGGACCTCCACTAAGAGCTGCGTCTTCACGATCAATGGCAGATATTCCTCAATGTATAACAAAGGTTAATATCCATAATATTCACAGACACACTCTGCCTTTGTGCCGCTGTCTCCTGCGCCTGGAAATTAGCACTGAAACACTACAATTATTCTTCTGCGGAGAGCAGTTCAAATCCCCTGATTACATGCAAAGAAGAAAAGGACTTTGACTTTAATTCCCCCTTTGCAAACTATTACCAGTTCACTCAGTCTGTAATATTAAAGAGACAACGGCACATGGATCTTTGCTTTATTATCCCCGCCTTTCACCAGCGTGAAAGGCGTGATGACAATTAGCCCTGTGTCTTATGATATTGAACCTGAAATGAGGTATTGCATCGCTGGCCCTGACCACAGAATTAAAGTCACTCTGCAGTAACCTGCCCATCCCCCGGAGCAGACAGACACCATGGATGGTTGAGAGCAGGATGATACGGCCTGTTCTGCAGCGGCACGGCCTTCCAGAGCACAAATGAGCGGCAATGTAAAGTGGGCCAAGAGCTGTATGTGTGTGCAGACGACTGCCAGGGCAGCGCGGCCGTTTTCCTCGGGGTGTTAGCAATTGCAGCAGACCAGTCTTCTCAGGTAGTGGGAATGGCGCTGCGTTCCCATCTCTCACACGGGCTCACACGTGAACGGAGCAGGGGGTGTTTCTGAGGGTGACGGCGTGGCGGTGTTACTGTTGCTGTTGGGTGTGCCGTTGTTTCCGAGGACCGGACGGCCGTGTCGTGTGAAGCAGGGTCTCTGCCTGCCTCGACTCGGGCCGCCACCGGACCTGCACGCTCGGCGCGCGGGGTTCAGGGAGCTGCAGGGAGGGGGACGAGTGCCATAGAACGACTGAATGATCGCAGGCTGGCTTTGTGCCTCGCTAGTGAACAGCAGCTGAAAGAGCTGAGTGGAGAGAGAGAGAGAGAGAGGGATGGAGAGGGAGAGATGTAGACTCCCAGACTGTGCTTTAGCGATGGCACAACACTGGGCTGTGACTTCATTTTCTAGAAATTTCCTACACTGGTGAGCGAGGGTCCCTCTTCGTTCTCCCCCTTCGCTCTCTTTCTCTCTCTCATTGAATCCCGTCCAAGAGGCTGTTTTTTCATTTGCTAACCTCATTATAATACCACCTCAGCACAGCCAGTACCCCTCCCTCCCACACACACACACTCCCCCGCTCCCTCGCTCCCTCCCTCCCTCCATCTCCCTCCTCCCCTCCCTGCACCAGACACTGGCTGGCTTGCAGCTCACAGACAGCATGTGCAGGCGAGAGAAAAAAATCTGCTCTGTTGTTCTGTAGCGCGGCGGCGGCGGTGGCTGTGAATGTGCTGGTAGGTGAGGCTGGGCGGCGCGCTCCGTGTTCGGACGGGGAGGCTGCGGCTGTGTGTGAGCCGCGGTGAGAGGGTTCACTCGTCAAAAGGTTTTTCCTTCGCATCCTCATCACCTGCCTTGCCTTTCTGTCGTCCTCTGCAGGTCTCCTGGCGTTCGCTCTCTCCCTCTCCGCTCCGATCTGAAGCTCTTCTCCGATTCTGTTCAAGATCAGGTACGCTGCTCCTTACTGTCCTGCGTCTTCCATCCGTCCTCTTTTCCCTTTTCTTTTTCTTTCCTCCTTCCTCCCTTTGTCTCTGTGTTGCAGACATGCTGCGTCATTGTACGCCGGTGCCGCTGTTGCATTGTAGCCCCAGCTGTCTTTGTTAGGTGTGATGGTGCCGTGGTGAGGAGAAGCTCGTTGATCTCTCTCGGATGCCTTAGCGCTTCACAATCTGCCAGTTCTGCTTGGCAGGTCAATTCATAACTTCACCGCAGTGCCTCTGCTATTCTCGGAAATTTTCCTTCCCGTGTGCCGTGTGTTTGTGTGCGTCTCTGTGGGGATGTGTGTGCCGGTGAGAGTGGACAGCAGGAGGGAGGGGGATGCTTTGTAATAGAATAGTGGTCTCGAGACAATCTGAGTTGTATTATTTCTGGAAAAATTATATATATATTTTGTACAAATCCGATTTGCTCAATAGCTCGGTCCACCCGGAGAATTTGAATGAATTCGAAAGCCTTGCTGCGATACCGGCTGTGCCATTAGCCCGGCGCTGGGAGCCGGTGGACAGTGTGTGTCTAGACACCATTGATTATTCAACCGGTACAACGGCAAGGCAGCACACAATTGCTCTGGAAGCCCGAGTCATTGCCCTTGAGAGCTAAAAAGAAAGAGAAAGGAGGAAAAAAGGTGGAGTATCGTATTGACTTAAACCTTTCAGGAGATTCGAGCATCTCTGTGTGTGGGTGGAGGGTGGTCAGACCCCTGTCCCCGTTATTGACGCTGGAGAATGATATTCCCTCGGTGGTGACACGGCTCCTTGCCTAGTACTTAACTAAACTTCACGTTCTGCTGATTTAGGCTGATGCAAATCAAATGGCTGAGCAGGTAATATTGACCGGCGGCAGGCAGCGTCTCTCCGCTGGAGTCTGCTGTGTTTACAGTTGCTGTATTCATCCTTAACGAAAAACAACACAAATATTTGGCTTTTCACTGCATGTTGGGTTGCACAGATTCTGCCATTTCAATGTACATGTGATGAACTGTGTGTGCCTGGGATTGTGTGACTGTTGTGCTCAGTACTTTGATCAGCTAGCCCCTCTTGGCGTGCCTTCACACCACAAACAGAGAGAGGAGAATCGATATGGATCGGTGTCCAGGGACGAGCTGGGGAGACGTGTGCCCAGATGCTCAAACTCAATGAGTTTCTATGGAATTGCTAGTGCCTGTCTTTGACAAGGAAGGCTTTCATCATCAGTGATGAACTGATACCATAACTGAATAACTTTCCTCTTTATTGACATGATGGTAATCATACATTCTCTAGCTGATGCCTTCTGGAGCCGTTTGGCACAGAATCACTGCACATACCCTGGCCAGTGAATTGCACTGCACAACATTTTAATTACACACACACACACACACACACACACACACACACACACACACACACACACACAAATGATCAGATAAAATAGTAATACACCCTTGGATAAATATATTCCTCCACATAGTATATTATGTGTCATAATGAATGCAGAATGCAATAAAAAAACATTTTTTATTTTAAAAACCAGGATTAGTCACCCAATGAGTCGGATAATTGTGCGTTGATGCCGGACTGTGAGACATGGATGGAGGTTTTGGTTCTGCAGTGCAAGATGCGATGAGATGCAGCAGTAATGACTGATCTGAACCAACCCTCTGTCCTGCCTCTGCCCTCGGATTCGTGTAACAGGCTTTGGTTTAAGTGTTTCCACTGCTGCATGTGTTGATCTGATATGCATTTTTCATGCTTTGAATTCACAGCCGGGATCAAT
The DNA here is from genome assembly GCF_036373705.1 of Amia ocellicauda. Classification (NCBI taxonomy): domain Eukaryota; kingdom Metazoa; phylum Chordata; class Actinopteri; order Amiiformes; family Amiidae; genus Amia; species Amia ocellicauda. The sequence goes on along the minus strand of NC_089865.1, from coordinate 296,026 downwards.
GCAGCATGAATATTTCCCACAGCAATATGTGTTCCTCTGAACAGCAGTCTGACACAGAGCTCCTGTGCATCAGAGGAGGAAATGAGCACTTTCCCCCAGTCTCTCTCGGAGTGTCTCTCGGCTCTGAACAGTCCTCTGACCATAAGCCTGGCAGGATGCCCGAGTCTGTGCCAGCTAGATAGGGCACCAGTTGGCAGTACATTGCACTTAATAAATAGACACAATACACAGAGATTTATCGATATGACAAACCACTGCAGAGCAGATTATGTTGACGCACTGCTTTACTCACTACCTTGAGATTGTTTGTGTCTCTGGCCCACACTATAATTCAGTTACACTCTGCTTACCTACAAGACAATGGTTTGTACAATAAATGAAAGTGGATCCTTTGTGCTTCTTGGCCTTCGAGCTGTTTGCTGTACTTGAGGAATTTACACTAAATATTTCCAGGCTGCAAAGCAATGGATTCACAGTTTTTTGTCATTTCGTCTGGTTTTGAGAGTTTCATTCTTCACGCAGCGCTTATGCAAATGAGCAGCAGCATCTCATTGGACGATTCCTTTGCTGGCGTCTCTCAATTAGAGCCTTTAATTGGATCTGAGCTGGTATTCCTGGGATCGCTATGCAATTAAGAAGTGCATTTGAGGAAAACGACAGCCCCCGGCCTCGAGCAGTGGGCTGAGGAGACAGACCCCCTTCACACAAAGCGAATTACGTATGTTTACCACAATCTCAGTCACGCTACATGAGAAAAACAGTTGGAGTTGCACATGCAGCCCCGTGTGACAGTAGTTTATTAATTACCAGAGATGTACACGGTTTGACAGGGAACTACGGCTTTTGCTGAGCAGACGTTATGATGCTGGAGTTGTGCTTTAAGTGGCTTAAACAGAAACTCTGACCTGCTCACCAAATCCTTTTTCCTTTAGTATTTCTGAATGTCTCTGCTATTGAAACCCTGCCGGTCTCTCAGTTTGTGAGCTGGAGTTGTGTCACGCAGTGTGCTGTACACAGTGTGCACGAATACAAGGTAAGCCATGTCGGGAGCCGAGAGAACAATGCACAATCCCAAGCCAGGCTGCTCTTTAGGAGTGCATTGTGTCACTGTAAGTTTTCTAAATTGTGAGACTGATGGAAGGCTGACTGTTCACATGCAGTCCCGTCCTGTCAGTGTTTCTGAATGTGTGTGGGGTTTCGTTATGAAAGTCAAGCGGCCATGTTGCCTATCAAATCGAGATGTAAGATGCAATGCCTTTCTGAAGAGCTTGTTTGAGGTTGTCAGAGGCAAGCTTTTCATTTTGGAGATTGAACAGCATAATTCCCCTGATGGGGGCTGACAGCGCTGTAAGCTGCCAGGCTTAGTGTGCTGTAAGAGCCCGGGCCTTCAGACAATAGCACGGCTGACAGGGAGACGGGGAGGAATTAGCCGCGTCCACACAATCCCTGCGCCGCCATCCTTGTGTGCAGCGGCATCTTTTAATTGGGAGCTGTCCAGAACGAGCTCTTTAACGAGCAGCGCCGCGAACCTCATCCTGCGTCCCGGCTCTGTGCGGGGTCTGTCTGCTAGAGCGATGGTTACTTCTTAAAAGACCATAATATATAATATTTTCAATAACTGCAGCTTCTCTGTGGCTTAGTTATCCTAAAAAACAACACATTTTTCATTTTCTGAAACTAGTGCGTGGAAAATAAAATCTAAATGTTTTGAGATGATGTGCTGAGATGTCAGGCACTGCGAGTCGTGTAATGTCTGCGTTTCCAACAATTCATTTTGGTTAAAATCCAGTTAGTCTCTTTGCCTCTTCTGAGACCTCACTCCGCTTGCCCCTGAGCCACATCTGCTGAAATTAAAAATATTTACCCCTCCAGTCTGTTGTTATCATGTACGGCCTCAGCCTGGCCTTCGGCTGGCCTTCTCCAGGGCAGCGCTGTCCTTCAGTGGGGCTTCAGCAGGACAAGCGCTCCCTCGGCCCGGCCTGTGTGGGTCTGGGTGTCTTGTGGCCATAGACGGCAGAGAGACTCATGGGAAAATTACAATGTTATTTACGGTTAATTTTGAGTTTAAGTACGAAATCCACAACAAAACAAAACTAGGCACAAGTCTCATTCGATGAAAACACCCACATTTCCCCCGAAAACCTTTGCAATTGAGAGAGAAAATGAATAAAAAAACTTTATAACAATTTGTGGTGAGAAACATGTTCTTGGTGCTGCCTGCTGCTTTTTGCCATTGCTATTGGTCCATAATGGGTGCATTGCTCTGTATTACAGTATCAAGAGACACAGTTATTATAAATGTCTGATTCGTCATCCATCTCACATGAATTAACAGCACTAAACTGCTTTAAAGACCGGTAGGCGAGGATGAAATCAAGGTGGATTTTCTCCCCTGTATTGTAAAATTAAACCGTGTGACTCTCAATTGTGATGAAGGGTCACTCATAGACCTGTTTGAAATATACAATATTGTTCTTTCTCCTGTCGTTGAGGAGTATTGATTTATTCTGCTCCTCCCTGCATGATTAAGTGCCTGTGTGTTTCAATACCACGATGTGCTTGAAGCTCAAAGCACAGAGATGCTCTCGCACACAGCGCAGTGCCTCACTAGCAGCAGGGCTCCCGGGCCAGGAGCGTGTTGCTATGGAAAAAGGCCCTCCCGTAGCACGTGTGTGTGTGTGTGTGTGTGTGCATGTGTGTGTGTGTGTGTGTGTGTGTGCGTGTGCGTGTGCGTGTGTGTGTGTGCGTGAATACCTGTCTGTCAGTCATCGATCTCTCGGGTGTTTCTGGTCACAGCAGGTTGTTGGCCGATGCATGTCTGAGGTTGGTAACGCAGCGGTGAGCTGGAACAGAGGAGACTACGTGGGGACTTGATCCAAGTCTTCAAAATCATCAAACCAGAGGAGCTTTTCCAGATCAGCAGGGACACACGCACCCGGGACACAAATGGAAATTGGGCTTCAAGGCATTCAAGACAGAAAACAGGAGACACTTCTTCACACAGAGAGGCGTCACAATCTGAACAAACTCCCCAGCGATGTGGCTGAAGAGACAATTTGGGAACATTCAAAAACAGACTGGATAGGATCCTTGATCACTTAGTTATTAATGGACACCAAACGAGCACAATGGGGCGAATGGGCTCCTCTTGATTGGACTCTGTCTCATGTTCTTATGTTCTAACACACTGATGCGTGCAGCTGGGGATGGTATCTGCAGTGGTTCTCTCTGTTCTTCAGTTCAAAAGCTTTTGAGATGATTTAGAGCGGTACATTGTGTGTAGCTTGAGGTTACAATGCTAATATGGCCTGGATAAGGGGGGAACTTTTAGTTAGAGATTCCTACAGTGTATCCCAGATGTATGTAAAGCAGTTTGGGTAAACCTCGATGGTAGTGAATTAAGACAATGTTGGCCTGTAATGGATTGTGAAGATGCACTAATTTTCATTCCACCTTCATTCCCATTCTCAGGTCCGCATCTTTAATAAGGGCTATGAATGTGAGATTGCAGACTGTCTGTACAGCGCACAGTCCCCGGTGGAGAGTGTGTGATCAGCAGGACCGCACCGTGCGATGGGGTTTACACTGAGCGTCAGAGCCGATTGGTGCTGAAGAGCAGAGGTGTGATGTGATCAGTAATTGAACTGCCTGTCAGTCTGATAACCTTTCAATCCATCACAGAGCTAAAGACCTGCCTCATCAGTAATGCTTGCAGAACATTGTATAAGAGCCAAAGCCAGCTCTGCAGGCCGTATTACAACATATATACACGTGCGTCTGTGTGTGTCCCGGGTATTGGGTCGTGAGCAGCAGACTGGGCACTGTGCTGAGGATGAACTCGTGGTCAACATTAAGAGAGGCAGTTCCCATAGTCGGTATCCAGAGTTAACGGTGTCGGTTTCCAGAAGAGGGTCTTGGCCAGTTTAGTCATCATTGGTTTCTAAAGCAAAGGTCCTCTTTAAACCCTCGTGTCGCCCACTGACCTCCCTGTTGGCATCATGCAGAGATCGCTTCCCGCTGCCTCCCTTCCTGGCACAGAGGTTCCCGCTGTGTGTGCCGAGTGCGTCGTGGCTGATTGCAGACCAGTGAGCGTGTGAGGTGATGGACGGCCTGATGTGTAGATGCTGTTGTGGACTACGCGCCATGGTGTGTCACAATCTATATCCGTGACTAGGAGTACAGATGCTTATCTCCACTTGTAGCACCTAGTGATCTGTGATAGTGAATAAAATCCGGTGCTGTAGAAGTGGAGGAGTCGGCTGTGGGAGGCCGTGTGTGGGAGACAGTCCTGCGTTGCTCCTCGTTCCTCATGTTGAACAGCATCTAGTGAGACGATACTTGGTTACCGCTCATCCCGAGAGTTACCGCATCATTGCAGAGTTCAAAGCCATCTGAGCATCAATCCAGTAATGCTTATTTAATACTCATGTGTTCTGGCCCAGAAAAAGAATGAAGCAGATCAGCTTTTATTTGGAAAAAAAAATGGGAACAACTTGGTATTGACTCCCACTTTGTTTTTGATGCATTATACATAAGAGCCAACAGCTGGGAAATGCAGGTGAATTATTGATGAGCAGCAGCGCTGGTTGGACCTTCAGCTCGGTGATGTCCCAGAGAGCTGAGCACAAGAGGATGAGTGATTCAGGTCAGCGCCTCACCGGCCTTCATCTCCAGAGCTGTTTAAAAATGCAAAGCCTCTCTAAAGTCCTACTGGCATTGTGAGGACAACCCACCCAGCAGCCCTGCAGCATCCGTCATGCCCTGCGGTGAACTTTAGGCTTTAAGAGCTTCCCCAAGGGATCCCACACTAGGCAGTTCCCTCAGGTGGGTGGGATGAGAATCGGAAGCCATTGAGGACCATCTGTCAGGCAAGTTAGCCAGAGGCAGTGTAGTCAAAAATGCAGAATGACCCCTTGACACAGGCAGGAGAGGATGGCCTCCGATCCTCCTTTGACTCTGTGGTACAGGCAGCGTATTTGTGCACACTGGGCCTGTGTCACAGAGCCATTTTTAGCAGCGCTGTGGCTTTGGCAGCGGCCGCCCATGTGCCGTATGTGGCTCGGCTGCCGCTGTCCTGTGCCATTAGGAGTTTTACGATATCAGCTGACCCCTCATCATCTAATTTAAAAGTAATTTTTAGTCGAGGAGTCTCTCCAAAATCGCATGAGGTTTCTTTCTTCTCTGGGAAAGCTGTTTCTATTTAGGATCTGAAGGCTGTCGAGACTTTCCCTGAGGCCTGTAAAGCTAACCAGCACGCCTCGTCTGAAGGAAGGGGGTTATTTAGATGCCAAACTCGAATCCGAATCTGAAATTTGCTTAATTATATCCTAAAAAGACAAAATGGAGACTGCGCCATAAAACGGTGGTTTGGATAAATTGGACAATTTGTGGATTAGTTCTCTGCCAGTGCTTTTTTGCATGGCCCCCTCCCCTTCCCCACCCCTCAGTGCCCCAGGCCCGCTCCTGCTGAGCTGCGGCGCTCTGCTTCCGGTGCCGTTTATTTAAAATTCTATCAGTGTTCCTCAAAAACCACAGTTTTGAATTTAAAATCAGAAATCTGTCCCCTTAATGCTGAAGATGTGTTCATCTGATTTGAACGATGGCTTTGGTGGCTTCTAATGCCGCCATTGACCATTCCACCTGTGTGACTCGGGCTCAGGTCGCCTCAGAGGTCGCAACACGCGGCATGTCGGAGTTTTGCATCTGCCACTGACCTCTGATGGCTCTGGTGCCGTCGGCGGATGCGACTCAGCTGTGCCAGCGTGTTGTAAGTGTGGTCACATGTCCGCGTGTGGAACGCTTTCATGTACTCTGGTGTACGGCAGTACGGCATCATATGGATATGGCCTGGGTTAGCCCAATATACTGTTGTGTGTCTGATAGTAAACCTGTACCAGGCTGTCATGTCAAACAGAGCTGCTGGGTTTATTAATTCCCCCTTATGTAATGGATTGTTAATTAAATTCATGCACAATACACAACCGATGCTTGGTGTGAATGTCAGCCTGCTTTGCCCCTTGCCTGGCAGTGTGCTGGTGTGACTCGCTTATTGTGCGCGATTTAACCGAGCGTCTATGTTTTCTGCCTGATACAGTGAGAGGAGCTCAGGCACCCGGTAATCAGTCTCAGAGTCTTTGATGCTGGTGTCTCTGCACCTCGCAGTACTTCCTCTCCATAGTAAGCCTGTGCTTTGTGTTTGAGCTTCCTGTCTTAATCTCTCCGTGTTGTGTGTTTGTTGTGCTGCAGCGGATTCTGGTCCATAAAAACGCCTGCCTTCTCTTCCACAGCACCCTCCTGGTGGGTTAGTGCTTTCTTCAAATCACATCTAACAAAATACCCACAGAAAAGCGTTTTCAGGCAGGTTTTTGCTCGGATACAAAAACAGATTATTCTTTGTATTTAATTTCATCTCGTGAAGTTCCCAGAATGCTTCACATTAAATATGCGATGGCACCAGGCCTGGAGTTTGCTCTTGCTGTCGGGTGATTCTACAAAAAGGTGAACGAGGTGATTACGTCTGAAAAGGCCTAATTGCTTTGGCCAGTGGTTTATTTTGGTTCTCCAATGAATCAAATTACAGAGTCCATCATCGTTATACAATCTTTCAAGGAGCTACCTATTTTCAGGTGAATTCATTCAAATAAAAAATATCTTGTGTATCAAAAATATGAATATATTTCTATTTCATGGGCTGTTGGTTAGAAGAAAAGCAATCAACCTTGGCTTTAAACAACATGAATATATTAGTGCTGTTTAATAACAAACACAGCATTTAACAGACACACAAAGTGCCTCGTGATGTTAAAACCTGTACTGCAGATTTTCTCTACACTAAATCCAGAAAGGCATGATTTTTGCATTTTCAAACTTCAAATAACTACAAACAAACACTTCATCTGCAACTGCAGTTATGAATTATATAATCGATTTATATCGGGTCTGTCCTGTGACGCCTTGTCTCTTCACTGTGAGTCTATGATCGATTCTTTATGAAACCTATTGGAGAGTTTTATTCTTCTGCAAGATCTGTGACTAAAGCGCATGAGAATCACTAATCTCTTGCGTTTTAATAATGTTGCTTCTCAGCAGTCGTAGCTACCTTGGCTTCACTGCGTTTCTCAGTGTGGGTGTATAATTCATATCTCCCAGTTATTAATACATCGCAAGTTTATCCGAAGCTTTCAGATATTTGATCATATTCAAAGGTAGTGAAGCCTATTCAATTTTAGCTGGAGTGCAAGAAGTCTTTGTATAAAGAGGAATTTTAAATCTGCGAATACCACCTAAGATGCTTACTTTGTGTATTAAAAATGCACCTTTCGTTCTGTTTTGGATGAGACAAATAACCGTAAATCACTATAGTACGCTTTGATGTCTTTCTTTGCGTGCTTTCAAATGAAGCAGATTATTTAGTGGACAATTATTCTTATCTTATTTATTGGGACTCAAGAAGTTTAAATAAAACCAATTTAATTTAATTACAGAAACTTGTACGGGTTAGCTTTTTCTAGACAACCACACAGCTTGTAAAGTGACAGCAGTTATTTTCTCAATGCGCTTTAGAATAGGAGGACCTGCAGAAATCCAGCTGCACAACAACAGTGATGGTTAAATCCATGTGTTGTCATTGCTTATCGCTGATGCTCCTCATAAACATGTAGGAGACCCCAAAACAGAAGTGCAGAACATTGAACTGTGCAAAGGTGTCAGGAATCACTGGAGATGTAAGAACGTTTAACAAGAACTTAAAGAAGCCACTAAAAATCAGAAAACACCTCCAACTAGGAAATAATTGGATCACTACCCTGACAAATGATGACACGACAATTGTCAAGAGCGAGACCTGTACAGCAGTGGCTACAGCAGTGAACAAAACGAAGATGGACTCAGTGAACACAAGTGAAATACCAGATGTGATTCCAGCAGTCCAGATGTGATTCAGAAAGATGTGAAATGGGAAAACACCTGGAGATGAATCACGATGGAGATCCTGAGAGTCTCACTTGAACTCGTGGTATCTTTGTGAATATTCAGGACAGTAGTGAAACAAAGCATATGGTAGTATAGTCACTAACTGCAGTCCTGTCTGTCCCGGGGAGAAGTTTATCTGACCTGAGCATCAGCTTCCAGCAGCTGCCAAGATGGCTGGGCACAGTGGCCATGCAGGAGCAACTTCAAGGCAGTTGCAGTAACTCGTGAATTGTTGTTTCGACCCCATTCTAATCTGGGATGGCATTTATTTGCAGCTCACTGTTTGCTCCATGACCTCCCCGTCTCCTCACCCAAGACTTGAGCAGATTAGAAAGGTATTTCATGAGAACAATCCCCTCGCAATATCTCAGCTACTCTTTTCTTAACTGTACCGACACCTTCTGTTTATGCCCACAAATCATACACATATGAAGTATGTACTATGGGTTTTTCAACCTAACACTATTGAAATGAATGTGCATCACTGTATTACTGTTGACTGCTTGTGTGTCTTTGGAGCAGTCAGAAGGTTTCCACAGTCTCTCTCAGAACAGTTTTCCTGGCATGGATGAGTAGATATATAACCCCCCTGTCAGCCCAGCATTGTCATCTGGCTGAACTTGTTCTGTGACTTTTGAATGATCGCTCTGCTGGCATGTTGCTATCTGTGGTTAGACATTATCTGACACTTCATTTCTTTATTGTTGCCATAGTCAAGTGAGCTGCAGCTTTTCACTGGGATGACTGAGAAGCATGTTGTTCTTTAATGAAGACAAATCTGCTCAGAGGCATGGCCAGCTAAAAACAGCAGCCTTAGCATCAAGGTACAGGTTATATCAAATCCGGCCCACAACTGCAGATTGCTGACCTGATGCTTCGTGGCAGAGGTCAGGTTTCATGTCCCAGTGGAGAGCTGCTGTCAGAGGTCGTGCCTGGAGTTTGGTTCTTGGTGTTGGTTGAAGCGGCCCGTGGGTTTTGGTTTTATCTGGTTCTACGTTCCTGCTCTGAATAAGCGCATAGGAAGGACTTTCTGAGGAGAAAATAACTATCTTAAAACCCTGTGTGAAGCAGTGTGTCTGCAGGGTGATCGGTGTTGTGATGAGGCAGCGCCGGGTGTTTTTATGTAACACTCTTTGGAAATGGCTGCGGTATTACATAAAGGTTATAGCAGGGCTGTAGTGCCCCTTGATTACATGCATGCAAATCATGACATTCAAAGTATTGCCCGATATGACCGAGCGGTTTTGGGCACTGACTCTTTGATATCTCCAGACAAGATGCCACAGTTGCTGTGAAATACTGCTGAGGCTGTGGCATCCATTATGGATCACATTGCAGTTTGTTGTGCTTTTGGTTTTAATTCTGTATATAAGCTGGGTGTGGTGCGCTGCACTGCTGGTAAAACAATCGCCCCTCCACCCTCTTTACGCTGCGTGGTAATAATGCCATGGGGATGTGTCACACTTATTTTAAGACTTTTGTTTTATTTAATATTCTTAACATATAATTACGCAGTTATGTTCAGCACTTCACAAAGACCAGAAACACAGTTCTGGATGGAGTACGGAGTGAAGTCTTCGTGGGCACAAACGCGACTGTCGTGACTTAAAAGTGTGAGGAATTAATTGGCATTTTACATCAAGAACATTTTATTGCAAGTTAATTGCATTAAACATTTAATTGGCTTTGTATGTCTTTGCTGAGAGTCTGCCTTCCTGAAAACTGTCTTTCTTCTCTAGCTGCTCCAGTCTCTGATGTCTCTCTCTCCCTCTCTAGGTGTGTGATTGGAGATTCCTTCAGCTCCTTCCCACGTCTCGACTGGAAATCCCCGTTTCTGACCAAAGGTTTGCCTTCAAGGATCATTAGCACCCGCCTGGAGACTCGGCTCACCTTCTCAGGTAGGAGTCTCTGATGCAGTGGGGCTGCGGTGTGAAACAGACGACTGTCTGGGGAGCGTGAACTGCTCGTGTGTGATGTATGATTGGCGCTCGTTGTGTCTGAGCCACAGACCGAACGTGTGTTGTGTCGCTGAGCCCACCCTGTGGTCTGCAGTCTGGGCCCGAGGCCGCTGTGCCCCCCCACTGCATTGCCTGCAGGCTCCGGTGATGAGCTGCACTTTCTTCCTGGTTATGAGTCGTATTGAGGGCTTCTTGCTCCTCCCTATTCAAATGTGAACGAATTAAGTGAGCGAGCTACGCAGGTGTGACGCATTCGCTCGTCGTTTATGATCAGATCGTGCTTAATATGTCGGCCCACGAGCAATCAAGTAAATTAATCGGAGAGGGGAATATCCTGCGTTAATTAAATTATGTTATTAACTTAATCAACACATCTATGAATTATAAGATCGTAATCATTTGGTTGCAAGGCCACAGTACAGTACAGTATTATATAGTGCAGCCACGCGTCTCCAGTTCGGTGCTTTAATGCAGCAGCTTGGATCCGACAAAGAGAACTGGAAGACGGTGATGATTATCTCTCCAAAAGACCGACATGTTGAATGGTTTGGTTTTAATTTGTCAATGGCGTGTATTTATCTGGTGAAGCCAAGCCTCTCGGTGGTTGTTTCTCAGCTGTCGTAGGAGTGACAGTCAGGCTCAGTCTGTCGGCTCTGCTGCCCACGGCGGAGCTGTCTCTGTGAAGCCGCGGGTCTCGGGCCCCTGCCGCTGCCTGCACACGAACACGCAGCGAGTGGGAGGCCAGCACGGAGAGTGTGAAGATCAGACTTTTAAAGAAAAGCATATGTTAGTAATGCGAATCGACAGAAAGTCATGATGATGCTGCAGTCTGTAGAGGGAGGCTTTCGCTGACACGGAAATGCATCTCATTAACAGTCTGACCGTGTATCTGAAAACCCCAGTGTTAAAATGCATTTGAAACCATTTTATTGCTGTCATATTCGCTGTAATAACAATTGCCTTGCATATAATTCTGTGGATAATAAAGCAGTCGGTACTGACACTAGAGAACGACATTTTCAGCAGGAAATGTGTCGATTATTGGGCTGTTACAGTGAAATGTAAAGAAGGCTAACTCATCAGGGGACACAGATCTTTAATGTGTAGGTGGTCTACTCATAAAAACATGTTGCCCACTAGTAGAAGAAGGTCATGTTGTGCCACCATTATGTCTGCGGTACAGGACCGCGTACAGCAACTACAGTAGGACTGAAAGAATCCAATACAAAATGGTCGACAGGCAGGAGAAGGGAGTTAGAACGGCATCTCTGATCTGCTCAGAAAGCACCGGCAGTTATCACGGTCTGGAGAATAAAAGTTCACGTAACCCTGCTCGTTTCTGCAGGCCTGAGTGGGAGACGCCCACTACGAGGACGGAGGGCAGCCCAGTCTCTGTGCCCAGTACATCCTCATCTCTCTGCTCCAGCCTAGCTCTAAACTCTTCTGGTTTTGCAGTGTGTGTGTGTGTGTGTGTGTGTGTGAGAATCTTTTCTTTCTTAGCACGGCTCATTTCAAACGATTTTTGCGGACTTATTTATAGACTTCTTGACTGATCCTCACAGAATAGAGAGAGGAGATTAACACATCAGACCTCAGAATGAGCAGCGAGTCCCTGCTCTGTCTGGACGGATGGACAGTCAGACGCTCTCTATCCTCGTCAGTGTGACCAAGACCGAGACGGCTCTCCAGGACCAGACACACAGGTCCAGCAAGACGAGTCTCCAATCAGCGCCTTGGACTCTTGACCACTTATCAGCTGAACTGAACGTGCCTGTTGCTGTCAAGTCATCATGAGTGATTTGTGCACAGCTGTCTAGCAGAATAAAATACCTCCTCCTCTAAAATCCCCCCACAAAACTTTAAAGACGAGCAGACAGATTAATGAGGGAACATTAGTCGTTCCTTTCTCTCTCTTCTTTTTGTGTGTGGCGCTCTTCTGCCCTGCGCAGATTCAGAGCTGCCTGAAGGAGAGATTATGCCACCGAGCGAACACAAGGAGTTCACCGGGATCATTTCAGCATCTTGACTTTGAGTTCTGATTCCAGAATCCAGTGGTAGATGTCAGGCACTTCTTAAGGGACCGGAAAGGTATATTGAGATATCTGAAGCTTTTATTACACCAGTTTTAGGGTTCTTCTCCAGATCATGCTGTATATTGCACTTTTCTCCAGGCGTTGAGTACCAGTGACACTCTTGAGGTCTTCCATTGAGTTCAGCTAAAGCAGTTCACTTCCACTTGTCACAACTCAACCAACACATCACACCAGCTATTAATAACAATACCTTACACCGCACTAGCGAAGCTTTTAAATAGACTGGTATTGATTTCATGCCTTCAGGCGGTGCATATGGTATAACTGTAGTTATGTAACTGTACTTTCATCCGGAGTATCACTGAGCATTTGCCAGTGTTGTGGGAGACAGTTCAAGTGCTCTGTGATTCTCAACAGCGTCCTCTCATTGGCGCTCTCGCTACAGGCTCCTCTGTGTGTTTCCGCATGAGGAGAATCAAAGTTGGAAAGGCCTTGTGGTCGACCAGGAGTGGACCGGATTAGTAACTGGGATCACGCTGAGGTTGGATGGGCGTCCGTGTGTGTTTGTGATTGCTGTGAAGGTGGGGCATGGCTCAAGATGACTGCTCTCATCGTAGGCAACCACTCCGTTCCCAAAGATATGCCTATCGCTGCACTGGTAGGAGAACATGACTTCACCTTTGAAAAAGGAAAGCTCTTGATCAGACCTTGGACAGTAGGAGCTCTGAGCTCAGGAAGGCCACAGGTTTGCAAAGTGACTTCAGTCTCACCTTTCATAGGTATCGCCCTCCTCCACAGTTTTCATTCATTCATTTGCTGCTGTCAGGGCTTCCCCAGCGCAGAAACATGTCTGTTAGCACTTAACATGAATGAGAGAAGCAAGTCAATGGAGTGAATGAGTCTCATGTGCAAAACAAGAGCAGCGATCTCTTATCAGCCCGGGTAACAGGTTTCATCTGAATTATTGAACACAAGCAGTACATAGACAACGTGCCGCCTCTCGCCTGTCATGTTTAAGGAGAATGACCCTCTCCTCGGTTCCTTATCGTTTGGCTGCCTCTCCTGTTAGTGTGGAAAGCGGGTTGTGTTTGGATTTTGCACATACAGGTTACATGGAAACTGAGACTGTTCAGTGATTGATTATTATATCTTCAGGCTGTTTCGCTGTCCCATTATTAAGCTTCGTTATATTATGACACTGCACTGGTTCTGCTGCTGCTTTTGGTCCAGTGCAGCAGTCGCTGAATGTAGAGAACACAGTCCCTTTATTGGTATGTGGTTAATGCTGTTGGAAAACTCTGCAATGCAGCAGACCTGGCATGAGTCAGGGAGCTGCTGAGAGAAGGGCTCTGCGTGGGAGGATCAGGGTCATCGCAGGCTTCAGCAATCCCCCTCTGCCATGGCTTCAGGAGTTTAGACAGGGACTCTCGCTGGGACTGCGAGAGTTTATCATACCTTGGGGATTTTATTTTAAAATGGTCTCCACTGGAATAAAACTACAACATCATAATGAAGATAAACCAAAGCAATGCAGCTGAACAGAAACAGAAACAGAATATAGAAACAGAGCATTTACAGAATCTGAACCCGTTTCTGAAGTGCCTGCCGATTCCTCTGGGCTCGGTGTATTCAGAATATTTATTCTTTTTGAAAACAGTCAAACATCTACATAGGTTCAGTCCGGATTTTACCCTCTGAAGCTGCTCACTCAGGAAAACTCATTCCATAACGTGAAGTTTATCAACAATGTTTCACAATTGTATTACATAGACTTTGGCTTTGCCGTTCCAGGGGTCACTCTCCGCTGGTAATTCGGTAACATCCACATGCCTGACCAGTGTCGAGTCATGGGGGGGGCAACGCAACTACCTCTGCCTCAGACCACAGACCCAGATTAGTGCTGGAGTATGTAAGTAAATAATTTGTGTGCCAGCGGCTATTTCACAAAGCGGTGCTTCCGTGCCGGGTGAGCACAACAATGCCCATTGTTGACCTTGCGTCAGGTGTGGAGCACAATAACCACCTCAGCAGTGATAGACATGGGTGGCACGCCTCGAATGAGACCTACAGTCTGGACACCTTGACGTCCCTGCAAATCCTACAGCATGGCTGCATTACACTGGTGACCAGTGTAGGAGGTCCAGCCTGATCTGATCAGATTTCCAAGACATGACTAATTAAAAATGGGTCTCAATCAGTCTGGACACAGTGTCCACCCAGGCAGCACGGCTGCCCCTGGGGCAGGAGAGGGCAATCATGCTAAACGTGCACTGAGCATCAGCCCAGGACGAACGTACTGGTCTCGAGAGCACGGCTCCCACCTCCGTGGCCTGAGAGTGAAGTCAGACAGTGGCACGCCTCCTGCCCCCTGCCTCCTGTCCCCTGCCCACTGCCCACTGCCCACTGCCCCCTGCCTCCTGCCCACTGCCCACTGCCTCCTGCCCCCTGCCTCCTGCCTCCTGCCCCCTGCCTCCTGCCCACTGCCCACTGCCCACTGCCTCCTGCCCCCTGCCTCCTGCCTCCTGCCCCCTGCCTCCTGCCCACTGCCCACTGCCTCCTGCCCACTGCCCCCTGCCCCCTGCCCACTGCCCACTGCCTCCTGCCCCCTGCCTCCTGCCCCCTGCCTCCTGCCCACTGCCCACTGCCTCCTGCCCACCTAGAGCAGAGCAAGGATCACTGGCCAGTATTGATGATGAATTGCTGCCAAGCTCTATAGCACGATGTGCTGCTAACCGCCAACGAGAGATCACTCACTCACACAGGGTGGTGAGGCTCAGTCTGATTGTACCCCCTGAGCCTAACAACGCTTCACTGTGTGCATTGCCCGAGAACGGACAGGAAGCAATATATTTTAATAAAATTAAACTCCGCAGCCACCACCTACGCTTGAACTACAAAATCTTTGCCAATCGGCGCATCATGACAAGTCATTTCAAGCCTTCAGGCAAGGAGGAGAGAAAAACAGAACTAACCGAGATGAATAAATCGATGGGAGTTGAAGGCCCAAGGCTGCCTCCCCTCTAGGCATATTGTATTTGATATTACGTTTAGGATGAAGCAATATGAGTTTAGCTTAATATTTCACATTTCCGATCAAGTTATCTTGGAGATGTCAGGAGCAGTTTTTCATGAATGAAATGGACTTTGCATGTTGGAAAATGAACCGAAAGCAGCACCACACATGGAGGCATCGGCTCTGCGGACGGGAGGAGTGGGAAGTCTGTGGATTTGACAGGGATGTGCGGGTCGCACTGTCAGGGAGATTAAAGAAATATTCATCCCACTAAACTGAACATCAGTGAGCAATCTGAACACAACAAACACAGTGGCGATGAAGAAAGCAGTATTTGGGTTCACTCCATGTTGACAGTAGTTTAATTACGTGAATGGCACGAGGAACAGACTATTCAGATCCCAAAGCTTTCTTGGGAAGGTCCCCCCCCAATAAAAAGAGTCGCTTTAAAATAACATCATATGAAACAGGAGCGGGACGACCATGCAAACACAGGCAGAAAAACACAAATTCAAACAGGATGCTATTTGATTAATTTGAATAAGTCTTGCCATTAATGTGCGGTAGTGAAATGGGCTTAATCTCTCTCTGTGTGTTTGAGTTTCCTGCCTGAATCACTTTGATTAATTTCCTTCCTTATTTAAACTGATTCTGTTCCCGCAGCTTTCTGCAATCCAGTTTAGTTCATGCTTTTTTAACCAGAAGTCGGTCTGTTCTTGGGTTCTGTCTGTGGTCAGATACTGCAGTCCTGTAGGAACAGGGCCGCTGCCAGGGACATGGATGTGTGTCCTGACATGTAATCGCACACGGTCCTGTTCTGGTCACTGTGGTGAGGAGCAGCTCATTTCACCACAGCCTCTAATCTCCGCGTCAACCCAGATCTCTGAGATCAGCATTAGCTGTCGTTTTTGCAGCATGAAAATGCTTAAGAAATATGGAATACAAATAAAACCTCGCATTGCTTTAGCAGTGTGACCAAGGCCATGCTGTCTAGTGGAAAGATAAAAGGTAGAATATTTAATGCTATTTATAGCTGGTCTAATTCCCCGTGTGCAGCCAGGGTCACTCCAGAGAGGCTGGCACAGCGCTGATCCGATCTGGCCTGGCCATTGCCTGCTCTGACTGTTGAGTTATGCAAAGCGTAATACCAGTCTCTCAGGACCGACCAGACGTACATGATGTCATGGACTGAACACCCGTACATCTCTGGACCAGCGCAAGACATCACTGTTGGGCAGCTTCGTTCAGACGGCGATGCTGAATTAAATCTGCTCTCTATTCGAATTAATATTATATTGGTAAATATTATAATGCACTTTAATGAGGCAAAATAGATGTTTCAAGTACAAGCACACCTCATGAATAAGAGTGAGAGATATGATACAGTGGGAACCGGCCTCTCAACTACAACAAGGAAGGACAATCTGATAAAGAAAATCTGAATGATTGAGAAATGTCAGACTCTCACAAACCGGTGCTGACAGAGCAGTAGGACAGCTGTGTTTGCAGGGAGCCGTGTCTCAGCTCTCCTCCAGGAGGGCAGCAAGGCGGCGATGAGGGTGACAGCTCCCTCTCCAGTCACATGGAAGGAGGTCAGCGCTGTCAGTGAAATCAGAGCGGCGAACAGGTCGGGGTGGGCTCCTTCTGACGGCCAACCAGTCCTGAACCGTCTGCATCTGCAGGAGCTACTGCACTACTGCATCCATGCAGAGACTTCAATAACAACTCGCACGTAAGCAAGTGTAGCCAATATCCTCTAAAGCTGAGATCATCGCTTGCGCTCCTTCTGCCCAGGCGCTTGAGTTTGGTCTTGAACAGTCCGTTTGAACGCTGCTGAGCTCATCACGCCTGTCCTCTTGGGCCAGGGACTTTGTTCAGGATCCTACTGTGGTTCCTGTAGGGAGCTGTAAAGTCACGTCCGCCTGCCTTGATTTCCCCCATTAACCCTACATTCGAAACCTAGACACCTGACCCTGGGAACATGGAAGACCAACCCACATGAAAGTCAAATCTACAGAATTGGACTGTGAAATATACAGGCAGTTCTTGGCTTCTTTGCAGCCTCTTACCAACCATACATAAGCTTATATATTTATATAAATACATACATTTAAATAGAGAAGAAAAGGAGAGGCTGCAATATGTTACAATCGTGAAAATCTCTGCCATATTTTACCAGAGTAGCACCAGCACCATGCATTGGAATACATTAAATTGATTATTGATTTAGTTTTCTATTATGCCTCTGGTTGTTTTATGTGATTGTTTTATAGGTTATTTTAACCGCTTGATTTTCATTGTATTTTAATTATTTATATGAATGTTACATTTTAAATGATCTGTTAAAGCACTTCCAGTTGCCTTGAATGATGCTGTATCAAAAAATAAACACATCCATGAATGCAAGAGATGTTCTCGTGGCATCGGTGTGGGAGGTGCACTTCCTCAGTCTCTTCCACCTCAGTCTCGTGTATTTTGAGAAGTTTCCCATTTTCTTTGGCCTGTTTACCCCCCCACTTGAAAACCGTTCAACTCCGAAGGCTGTGAAAACATGCTTTCATTCCCCGAAAGCGTGGGTGACATTAGAGGACACGGCATCCAGAAAACCATGAAAATCGACCTAAATCGGGAGGAGCTGGTGAAGGACTGGCGAGTTGGCCGTGCAGGAGACGAGGGAGAAAGGAGGGAGCGCATCGTCCTGCAGACACGGCTCCCAGCCAACTCCCACGCGATTTACTAAAATATGTATTTATTATTGCCAGGAGCCCAAATCCTAGCCTTTTGACCCCTGTGTTTTCAAACTGTGACACATAAACATACTACGTCAGGGGTAGGAGACCAGTGAACACATTAATTCACAACCAACAGATAAACTGCAAAGCGCCTGTAGTTGCTCTGTCAAGATGACACTGGTTGCTTTGTGGGAGGTGCTGTATGAGCTTGGCTTCCTGAGACTCCCATGGTACATAGAGGGTTAATTCCATTGACAGGTCTATGACAGCATTGCGTCTATAAAGTGCTAGTTTTCATCCCAAAGCCGCAGAAGATCCAGGAAATACAGTTTCATTAAGTATTAGTTGAGATCAAAGGAACCTGAGCTTTCACACAAACTTTAACATGAATGTAATGTAAGTCTTCTGGGTTTATCAGTGCGCTTCTGATTCACAGACCTAAACTTAGCCCAGCTATTAGTGGAAACTGTAACCCATTGTCCATGATTGTAAACAATCCATCCTGTTAATTAAAGGCAGGTTGACTAGAACAGCGTTATTCGAGCCCGATTCATTGCACACCGCTGCGCAACGCGTTCACCCACTGCTCTGTCACTGATCTGACAGTCAGAGCTCGGGGAAAGACGAGAGGGGAGCGAATAATTTCCTTCAGTGGACACAGTGGGATGTTCTCTACTGGAGTGATGGATCTCATGATTTAACCCTTGGAGGGACACTGTGGGCAAGGCATGCCGTAGATAGTGTTGGTGAGATGATTGCTTGCTGGTAGCTTTTGAATCCACTGAATAACCCCCTGAGAAGGCAATCGTTTTACCGTATTTTGTTCTTATTAGTTGCTGTATTAAATTGAATGGGTTTATATGCAGAGTAAAAGCTTTATATTAAACCCTTTCTGACATCAGAGGGCAGAAACACAAACCTGTAGGAGTAACCTGTGTAGCTGGTTAGCGTGGTCTGTTGACCCAGAGTACCCTCACCTCTGATATCTGCTGTAGAGACGCTCAGACAGACATAAGAACATAAGACCAATCGAGTGTCCAATCGAGAGGAGGCCATTTGCCCCATCGCGCTCATTTAGTGTCCATTAATAACGGAGTGATCCAAGGATCCCTCGTATTGCACTTAAGTTGTAAGTCACCCTGGATAAGGGTGTCTGCCAAGAAATAAAAATAATAATAATAATAATCCTATCCTGTCTGATTCTGAATTTGACAGACAGACAGACTGCTCTGAATGGAGACAAGTTAACACACAAGTGAACCCACACACAACCAATATATTCAGTCTCCCTCCATATAAACATCCTCCTGCAATAAAGGAGAAAAACTTTCTCCAAAAGACTTTAAAACGAAATACTTGCTAAACTACAGGTGGGAAAACTGTTCTGTTTGTTTTGTTTTGTTTTTGTACATAAGCTCATGTGAATTAATGGCAGAGCAGTAATGATGCAATTTGCCAACAGCTGATCTGTGCCCAGCATGGCGTGGCTGTACAGCTGTGTTGTTCTGTACATTAAACACAGCTGGCAGGGCAGTGATGCTCATGGATGTTGAAGTGAGGATGCCTTTCACACGAAACCTGAGAATAATCTCTGCCTGTGGCATTTAAGCAAAGCTGTCTAATCTATAGGGGTTAATTATACTCAGTACATACAAACAAACCGCCATTCAACTGCCAACTAGCCTGAGAGCCCCCCTCTCCACTGGCCGACCGCTTGACCCCCCAGTGGCTGCAGAGCGACCCTTCGTCCTGAGCAGAAATCACAGATATGGGCGGCACTGGAGTCTGTAAAGCCATGCAGATACTTTCAGTTTGCAGTTTTAAGATTAAGTCTGTATTAATGTTTCTGTAATCGTAAGCAAAGCAGATGCCTCCTGCTTGCCGTCGCCCTGTGTCCTTGGCCGGCCCCCTTGCCCTTTGAGAGGGGCTTTATCCTGCAGAGAGCCGTGCAGTATGTCTCTGAGCTTCTGTGCCGTTTTAATAGCCCCCTGCCCACCCCTTTCAGAGCCTCGTCTCTTTAAGAAGTAGGATTATCCAGCTCCAGCCGAGATGGGATTTTCCTCTGATTGGAATGAAGCACAGACGGGGGGGGGGGGCACTAATCAGGCCATGAGGACCAGACAGGGGTGTCTCCCTCACGTCGAGCCAACCTTCTGCCCCCTCTGCCAGACTGCCACCCCACGGACCCCTGCCAGTGACACATAAGTGCCAAATAAGGGGTGGCACCCAGTGCAGTGACAGGCATTTCTGTCCTGTGGTGTTGGGGATGGTGGAGAACAGGGCCCTACAGTTCGATTTTGACACAGAACAGACCGGGCCCTCCACATTGGCTTTGTCTACCAAGAGACACTATTCCCTATGGATCCTAATTCACCCGGAGATCAATGTGGGACTCGGCACAAATATCTTCTGAGATGATATTGATTTGTAAATCCCATCCAGGATGATGGGAATTTCAGATCTCTGAAATCAATGATTCCACCTGCAGCTACACACTGCTCTTCTGTCAGCTGACCTGACAGGGCAGAGAAGCCCCAGCGCCCCTCAGTGAGACCCTGCTGCGGCCACAAGCCCTCGGGCGCAGGGCTGATCTGCGACTGTGTTGGAGCAGCCCGTGACCTGGATACAGTGGCCGGCCGTCACACCGAGGCGAGAGAGAGGCTTATCTGATTATGATGCCACAGCATTCGGACTCCTGAGCTGTGGGGTGGGGGGGGGTTGCTGCTGCAGGACAGAAGAGCAGGGACACTGCGGCACTGGCTGATAATCAACACTGAACACTTTCCTTTACTTTGATATTACACTGGCTGGTCTCCCCCCCCCAAGGTATCTCCAGGGACCCAGTCAGATAAACCAGTTTAACAAGGGCAGTGATGTTCAGACTATACAATGCACTAGTTAGAGCTCATCTGGATACTGTGGACAGTTCTGGGCTCCACACTTCAAGAAAGATATCGCTGCTCTAGAGGCAGTTCAGAGGAGAGCAACCAGACTTATTCCAGTTCTGAAGGGAATGTCCTACTGAGAGACTGAGGACCTGAACCTTTTCACCCTGGAACAGAGGAGACTACGTGGGGACTTGATCCAAGTCTTCAAAATCATGAAAGGCATCGACCACATCAAACCAGAGGAGCTTTTCCAGATCAGCAGGGACACACGCACCCGGGGACACAAATGGAAATTGGGCTTCAAGGCATTCAAGACAAAAAACAGGAGACACTTCTTCACACAGAGAGGCGTCACAATCTGAACAAACTCCCCAGCGATGTGGCTGAAGAGGCAATTTGGGAACATTCAAAAACAGACTGGATAGGATCCTTGATCACTTAGTTATTAATGGACACCAAATGAGCACGATGGAGCGAATGGCCTCCTCTCGATTGGACACTTTCTCAAGTTCTTGTGTTCTTTACTGCAATAACAAAATACAAACAGGCTAAAATATGTAGATAGTAACACTATAGTGTGAAACACAGATATAACTAGACACAAGGTCTTCAGTGCTCCTATTATATGTCAGTGTTATGGTTAATGGAGTTATTACCACCATTTAATTATTTGAATATCTTAGTAGAGGCTGAGTGTGAACTCGGTCAGCTCTGACAGTGGAGGCCAGGCACTCAGATCATAGCGTTGTTCTCTGGTATCCCAGCATGCCCCTGTGTCAGAGTTGTGAGTGCAGTGGCTTCTGGGAAGTGTGGGCAATGGTGGCTTCAGCAGGTGCAGCTCAAGTGCCAGAGCCGCCCCACACAGGGAGAGGCAGCTGATCCACTGGGTCCTTCTGGGCGCCTGATGCACACAGACAGAGATGATAGCAGGAGCTTCTCTCGGTCCATGAAGAGAGAGCAGCCATTGCAGGCCAGCACTGCAGCAGCTTCTTAAAAAGCTCCATCGAGCAGCTCGACCGTAGAGCAGATCTATTCTTCAGCAGCCTGACAGATTGCCTCTGTGCACCTGATTACGCACTGCAGTCGGAGGCTTAGGCCAAATCTAGCATGAGGCCGGAAACACTGATTCACTGCCAGGGCGTTGTTTCTGTAGGTTTCTCTCTTGTTTCAGTCAATCGGGACACACTCCCTCTGACCCCCAGAACCTATAATCTCATGCTCTTGCCTTCAGTTGTTTAATTTGAACTTATTTTATTATTTTCTGTGTGTTTTATCCCAGTTCGTCTCAGTGCAGCAGTTCATGTCACAGTGCAAACTCAATGTCCGCTGCTGGCTGACCTTATGAAGGGATTTTCTGGTATAAACAGGATTGCTGGGTTTATTTCTGCCCTGGTTTATATGTTTTCTGAAGAACGCAGGTTCAGCAATGTCACCCAGGTTGGTGACATTTCACACGGTGATGCACATAAGGGCTTCATAACTTCATACAATCAAATCTTCCTAAATTTTACATTTTGTTAATAAAAAATCCACAAAGTAGAAGTGACGTTAAGCAGAGCAGGGAATGCATGTTGTACATTGGCTATAAGTATTTTGTGCTGCACTAAATATTTCATCCTGAAATCTGGAGAAGTGCAGTGTGTTACAGAGATGATTTGGCGCTTTGTGTCGAGGTGATCAAAGCCTTGCGTGGCAGGCAGCGCTCTGTGGAGTATGACATTCCCGACTCGCCCGGGGAATCTGCGGTGTAAAGTTAGGAGCAGGCGGGGAGAGCAGGATTACTGCCTGACCGAGACGCAAGCCGCGGATACGGCAGATACAGGCGTAATAAACTTCAGACCATTCGACGAGAGGATAAAGCTTAGCCCACATTCTGCGATATAATGAGGAAATCAAGTGCATAATGGCCTTTGATTTGGGGAAATCACTGTTTAACCTCGGGAACATATGCCTGATGTGTGTAATTTCCCTGTGAGCCTTACAAAGGGCACTGCATTAATTGCGGTGTATTGAATTTGTGTTTTTTTCTTGGGTGCTCAGGGCGATCTAATTTATTCTGTTTATTAGTTATTACAATAGCTGTTTCAAGTGAAACCTATTTGAATCAGCTTAATGAATCAAAACAGGTTTTTGATGAGTGGCGCTGCAGGAAAGTGGAAACCTAGAATGAATCCCCTCGATTTATCACAAATCAAAACCATTCATTTAAATTATGTAATAATAATAATAACAATAATACGTCTAACCTGCAATGACATTCCTAGCACAGAATAATTTAAGATTAACTCGTCCTTCCATTGTTCATTAGTTTCTGCATTTTTACCTTCTCTGTCTCTGAGGACGTTGTATTCTTCAGCTGCTGGAAACAGAAAGCAGTTATGTGTGGTTATAGAAAAGCAGAAACACTTTTATTACCAGAAGAGCTGTTCTAATTGTGATTAGAGAGACATTAACTGTGGACAGGGATATCCGTCTAGTCTGCGCTGAGGTTTCCTATTTGACAGAACAGCAGGAAGAGAGAACTAAAGATGGAGCCGTCTACAGTGTTAATTGTGCTCTGATTGAGTGTTTTACCTGAGGGGGAGACTGACCAATATTGCCTCTGGATGACTGCAGACAAACAGCTTCATATTTCATACATCTGTGTCATACTCAAGCAAACAAACATGCCAACACAAGCACAGATGTGCAGCAAACACACACACACACACACACACACACAGACAGGCACACATAAGCACACATACACTAATCTACCTACATACACACTGATTCATATAGCCACATGTTTTCCTTCATGCTAGTTCCTTTGTCTTTGCCATGCAGTGTCAATTAGGCCGTGTTGGGCTGGAGCCGCCCCTCGTGTCCCTGGCCGGGGCCCCTCGCTCACCGGGCTGGTTATCATCGCAGGGTTAACAGTGACTGGTAAACGCAGAATCTAAACGCTCCCCGGGCTGCTGCTGACAACGTCGTCCCAATTACTGTCATTCCACTCCAGAGCTGCTAGAGACACTCCTGCACACGGCACTGCTCTTCTCCAGACTTGATTTATTTATATATTAATAGACCTATTACAGGACAAGAACACATTTTATAAGGGAATTTAATTAACAGTTGCAAGAGCCAGCGTCTTCAGCGCCTGTCTGCCCTGCTGCTGGGTGTAATTAAGGCCAGTGGGAAAGATGATTAGTGATATTATTCTGCACCGGAGTGACTCAGTCCCACCCCATCGCACATCACCGTAGCGCTGGCTTTCACAGGTGGGAGACTCTGTGATGGTGCTGTCTATTAATGCAGCTCAATGTCTCTCCACCGCCTGGTTTTGACCAGTGACTCTGCAGTTTGTCTCGATCCCATCTGAGAAGTCGAGTGCCGCTGGGCTCAGAGACACGCTGGTGTATTCCTGATGCATCTGATTGTGTCGGTGCCCTGGTACTGTAACGTTAACCCTCGCTCTTCGCTTTCTCCCGCAGTCAGAGCGCCACGAACCGCAGAGACGCAATGGCAGACGGCCGGCAGCCCGAGGACAGCGCTCCGCAGTGGGCCCCTCCAGGGCCGCGCTCCGACCCGGCCGCCCACGCCCCGCCGCCCGAGTACAAAGACTCGGCGTCGTCTGCGGCACGCAATGAGAATGGCTACTCCTCCTACCGGGCCTGCCAACCGGCGGAGGCCCACAGCGCCGCCTACTCCGCTGCCCGGGAGAACGGCTTCAACGGAGACCTGGCTTCTGGAGACGTCACGGCAGGTAAGACCAGAAACAGCCCCCGGGCCGCAGCTCCCTCCCTGCTGTCCGGCCCCCTGTAGGCGGTGATGCTCACTCCTGGTGCCGGCCAGGCTATGGACTTCTGTTTTTCTCAGAAGAACCAAGCTCTTCAGGACTTTAATTTAACGACCCATCATGTGGCGCTGTGGCTGTGCAGAGGTTTGTCTCTCTCGGTAACACAATATCTCCGGGTGTGATTCTGTGCCAGATCCCAGTCGCTGTGTGTTTTCAGCACCAAAATAGGTGGTTTGGCATTTCAAGTCCATTTACTGTAACTCAGCCTGTGTGTGCTGACCATGGCCCAGCTGTTTAAGCGGACGGGAGACACTGGCCGCTCTCCAGGCGCTCTTTGGTGTTCGGGAACTCTTGACACGTCTTCCCTCGGGGACGTCATGTTCCCCAAGTTCCCTCGACCCCACAGGTTTCATTCCTGTCCTTTTCATTCGACTCACCTCGATGTCCTCGCTGTGCGTCATCCGTCAGAGATCATGTTATGTGAATGTAGGATATTGTTTGATAAAACATGCGGGTCATCTTGGATAATTGTATCTGCTAAACAATTTGGTAATGCTAATAATGAAATGGGTTCATGTTGTGCTGGTAGGCAGCGTGGGTGGATCGCTGCGAGAGTCCGGGCCGGCTGTGGGGAAGCGTGCTGAGGGAACCGAGCCGCCGGGCTCTGCCCTGTGGCCCTTCTCTGTCTGAGTGAAGGAGATGCTGGTTGTTTGGAAGCCGATGTTAACAGCATACACAGGGTTTATTAAACAGCTCCACAGCCCCAGGCCCATTGAGCCTCCAGCTGGTCTTTATACGGCCATCTCAGCACCAGTGAGATTCATAGCCCATCAGAGGAATTAAAAAACCCAATTTATGATATGATTTTTCTATTGAAACTTTGGGCTTCGCTATCAAATTGTACCTGTTTTTTGGAGGTTGTAGCTGTTCTGCGGCTGGAGAGGCCGTTCTGTGAGTGAGTGACTGGACAGTTGTTTACAGTTCGAGCCAAGGAGGGGGTGGGGGAGGTTGGTGGTGCAACAAAATGGCCGCTGTTGATGGGACTCTGGCCTTGTCATTTGCATGCGTTTGGATTTGGACTCCCATCAGATTAAAGCAGGACTGGATTCCTGTCTTCCCTGTCATTTTCACTGTTAAACAAAGTTCTTTAATCTTGATTCTCTTACATCTGCTTTCAGTTTTACTGTTTTAACATTTCTTAGATATGCGACGAATAAATGATGGCTGTTCCCGTCCACAGTCTGTCCTGGCAGGCTTAGTGGTGTTCGTATTCATTCATTGGGTAGCATTTATGCCTAAATCCTGCGATTGATGTCAGTAGACCCGCTTGCAGTGTTTCATTTTTTTCGCTCATTCATTATACCCTTGTTAGCTAATCCTCCGCTGTGTATATGCATGTGTGGGAGTGAATGTTTTTCCTTCCAAGCGCTGGCTTGTGCTTTTCATACTAAATCCGCATTTCTTTTTTTATCCCTTTGTGCACAAATTCCTCTTCTGCCTTCATGTGAAATCGGGGTTCGTGGTGTGTTTTTAAACCGCGGATGGTGCAGAGCTGGAGCCCGGTTTGTCTCTGAGGCGCCGGGCCGCTCAGATATGAGGACTGAAAGTGCTGTGTGTGGCAGGTAGGGAGAGCGTGTGGGAGACGGGCCCCTGCCGTCCTGGGGATGGAGCCGTGTTGTATTGCTACAGCAGTAATTAATGCAGGAGCGCTCGGCCTCCCGCGCGGAAATGAACGAGTGCGTGGGTTCGGCTCCCTCCAGTTTGTTGCTATGGCAGCGGCAGGCCTGGTTTTCTTCCCAGCCTTTTGTACGTGTGTTTGCTGCACGTGTATTTATACTTCCATGGCACATCTCTCTGTCTCTGTTCTTCCGTACAAGATCCACCGAAGCCCGACTCCCTCTGCGCTGTTCTGAGACTACGGGGAGGCACTGGCAGGTTCTGCATGTGGATGCCCTCGCTCGTAAAAATAACCCTGGCAGAGGAGGACGGTTTCTTAATCGTCCCTTATAAAAAAATGCCCCAGAGACTGAACGCTCCCGATGTGAAGCCCGGCCATTCACAGGGAGGAGGGATTCAAGGGATCCGTTGCTAAATTACCTCAGGGCTCTGATTAGGAGATCGCCCATTCAGAGAAGATCAATGATCCATTAAAATAATCTTTTCATCAGACAGTTATTATCCAGATTTTTACATTTTGCTAAACATGGGCTAAATGCCCCCCCACACCACACTTTATAGTACTTAGGCAGTAATAGCCAGGGCCCGTGGAGCTGTGGTGGATGACTCTCCAGAGAGTGCGTGTGGATCTGTGCTGGTTCCAGTATTTATAGTGGTGCTACTGCAGTTACCACACACTGTAAACACACACACACAGCTCAAACCAAACAAGGAGGGACTCTGAGGCATCTGTGTAATGAAGGTCATGTCAAAATGCCTTTAGTAGTTTGGCAAAGAAAATGAATATGCTACTGTAATGTGTGTGCTTTAATAATATGCAAACCAGCATCGCCCTTCTTCATTATAGCAGCTGTTTGTGTGGGATTTCAAAAGGTGAGCAATGCTGGTGCAGATTTACTGTTATTTCTCTTGCTTTGAAATCACGTTTGTCCCCGGAGGTTTGTGTGTTGCGTGGTCTTCCTAGTGAGAGATCTATCTGAGGTCACTCCGCTCTCTCAAACCAGGACAGGCAGTTAAAAGACCAATAGACAGCTATCGAGCCATTCAATCGGCTGCTTGACTTCTTCTCTGTGAGAGAACGAAAGTAGCGAGCCAACAACGGAAGATTTCAGCGGCAAACTTGCGGCAGGTTTCGACTGAGTTTGGAAAGACGCTTTTGGCCCCGGCTGTGGTTCGAGTGCGAGCCACAGGGCTGGACTGCACAGTGTTTACTGTTGTGATCGGTGCAATCTGTAACCTTGAAAGACTGGAGCCATTGTAGTGACTGGGGTTGTGTATGAACTTTTTAGATTAAAATGCTGCTTCTTACCCCTTTTCCACTGGCATATCTAACCCGACCCAGAGCCAGGCTGGCGTGATGTCATTGAGGGTCGGGGTCGGGTCGGATGTGCCAGTGGAAAAGGGGCACAAGATCCCCATACAAACCCTGTAACCATAACAGTGTTCACTCCACTGCAGGATTAAAGCTCTTTACAGTTCAGGCTGTTAAACTCCTCTTCTAATTAGACAGAAAGCTGCGAATTCCAGCCTCCTCTCCTCTGTCATCCACGTGTTTTAGTTCAATACTGATAATTCATCGGTACTGGATGATGCTCAAGTGCATCATGGTCAGCGGGTGTTCTGCTATGAACAGCGCCCTTGCCAGACGAGCCGGACCGGCGGGCTGCGCTCCGACACCGCGGAGAACTGCGTCTCTTTCTGATCGAAACTGGAGACGGAGAGGCGGCGCTGGGCTCTGCGTTGCCTGGGCAACCGCTCCGTTGACACACTGAGGCGTCTCGGCACAGGGTCCCAGCCAGCCAACCAGCTCTGCGTGTGTGTGTAGGGGGGTACTGGTATTCTGTATCGTCTGTGCGGAGGGCTCAGGCATTTAGTGCCGCCTGGCAGTGTTAAAAGCCCTCGGGGTGTCTCTGAGCTCGCTGTCCGACCTGAGTGACTCATTCATTACCTTTTTTATTGTGTGTTTTTTGTAAACCAAAGCCTCTGCGGCTCACAAAGGGGTTTCTGTAGGACGGTGGTGAGTAATTTCGATTTTAATTTTAGATGCTGCATTGGAGACAACGGGAAACTGATCAGATTTTTCTCCTGCATATCCTTCAAACCAATCTCTCCACAGCTTTCTGACCGTGGTGTAATGGGAGAGTCTGCATATTGAATTGTGTTTGGAGTGTATGTAACAGCATGCTATCTGGGTTAATGTGAGCAGTCTGTCCCGCTTCGGGCTGGACCACAGTGCTTATTGTAACCACTCTGTGCGACAACAATGAAAATAATAATTAAAGATGCGATGTGTTTATTTTGTGTGCCTGTAGTTTATATCATGGGTAATGAACTGACAGCTTGTTTAAAATGAAAGACTGTGTCTCCCTTCTTCTTGCCCGTTTGTCTAGTACATGGATGAGTCTTAATGTTTAGTTCACTTGCACATCGCTGTGTTCAGAAGGAAGAGTGTCTTGTTGTGTGCAAGTGCAGTGATGAACCGAGCTCCCGTGTGTGACTCTGGCCAGTTGTTTACGGAGGTGCTGGCTTTGACTGAGACAGAGATGCCAGACTCACATACTGGGGCGAAACCAGGTAGTGGGCTGTGGAGAGGGGCTTGGAGACCTGCCTTCTGGGACAGCGGTGATGAATTGCCAGTTCCACGGCAGCTCTCAAACTGGTCCTATGGTTTGCTGAGGATGGCCAGGGGGCTGAGCAGAGTCCACCAGGCCTTTCCAGCCGAGGTCCGAGTCAGACGAAAGCACGGATGTGTGGAAGCAGTGATCCCCAATAGATCCGCTGTCTGGAGGCAGTTTCACACCGCGCTGGCCCTGTGAGTCACACCGAGCAGCCGTGCTCTTAGCGTTGACCTTTGAGAAGAGCGGAGGCACAGGGCGCTCTTCCCACAGAGCAAATCTAACTCTCACAGTCTGAACAATGACAGATTCTACTGGCAAGCAAATAAATAGGACAGTTTAATCTGGAGAGGAAAACACTTTGTAAATTACAATTTGTTTCTCAGTTTAGCATTCAGTTTATTCCTGGGGTCTTTTTTTCCCTCTAGAAAGGAAGCTTTAGATTATGTTTTCATATTAGTTTTTAAATGTAGATTAAATGGCATTTGCATCAGTTTCATTCTGATTGAACAATGAATATATATAGTGTAAAAGCTGATGTTGTTGTTGCCTGCACACACAGGGTGTAAAGGTGTGTGATGGGGGACGAGTGCGTTAGTGTGGTGGGGGCTGGTGTGAGAGAGAGTTTGTTTCTGACGTGTGGGTGTGCGGTAGGAGGTAATTGGATCAAACAATTGACTGCTCTTCGAGGGCAAACAAATCTTTATTAGAGATGTATTTGTTGTGATGTTCTTCTATAACCCTCTTTTTTCTCTCACGATAAAAAAGGTCATGTTGCTTAAGGTCGGAAGTCTAAATCTGCTTCTGATGAATCCAGCTGCCATTAAACAAGCAGGACCGTTAGGGAAAGCCAGGGACGTTGCTCTCCTCTGTTATCTGCAGGGCCCGACTGCAAACTCTAATGACGGCAGAAATCAGCAGCATGTTCAAGAAGAATCAGTAATCAAGTAACAACACTTAATTCTCTTAGAAATGTCATGATGAGTGCCAAGCAAACCACGCTTATCTTTAAGACCCTCTGCACTGCAGTCTGGGAGATTTACTTTGTTCAAGCTGGTCTTGTACAAATCCTCACTTTGCCTTTTCTGAGGGTCAGAGAGAGAGAGGGGCTCTGCTTCAGCCTGTATTTATACCAGATTGTGTGCGTCTCTGTTTGTGGCCAGAAGGGAATATGGGTGTCCTGACCCTGAACATTTTTCTTCAAACCTCAAATTCACAAGTTTGTTTCAGAGGACCCGTACCACCCCAGGTCTTACTGTCTCTACAGGGGGCTGTTAATGCCTGAATGATCGTGGCAGCGTCTGTTGACTCATTTGCATATTCAAAACCATTCGGAGCCGCAATTCAGACGCTGCCCTTCAGTCCCAGGGGGTGCTGGGAGTTTCAGCTCCAGCCGGGAGTCAGGAGCTATGAGGTCCGGCTCTAGGAGGCTATGGAGGCTGCAGGGTGTCTGGGAGAGTGTGGGATTTAAGGAATCCAGCCTGACAGCTCCACACAGAGCCACGGTGAGGCAGGCGGCGCCGCGGTCTTCATCGCCTCGTCTTTAAATTCGGTAGCGCGGAGCTGTCGTTGCCAAGGCGATGACTCTGATGCGCAGCAGGACTCTGTTTTTCCGCCGGTTTCATGTGAACCATAGAAATAAATAAACGGGCAAAACAAACTGAGCTCGTGGAACAGCAGGGTGACGGTGAGGGCTTAACAGCAAGAGCATTTCATCCAGCACATCCGTGGCGTTCAGTTCCAGACCCTCGGCTGCTGCCCGGCTCTGTGCAGCGCGTGACGCTGCTTCTCACACACCTGCCGGGGGAGGCCAGGTGATACATCTACACCAACCCCCCCGCTGTGACAGGGGGACTGTAGGGACGCTGGGTTTGCAGGATGAAAATAGAGGATGGCCTTGATGGTGTGAGAGCTGGAGAGCAGCTGCTTTAGAAGTTGTAGAGTCGAGCCGAGATGACTACATTTGTGGAAGTATACAGATATACATACATTCACATATACACTCACATGCACACACACACACACACTCTCTCAAGGCTTAGTCATGCCTGTTGAATAAATTAATTTTGCTCTTCCCACTCCTGCGCCTGTGAGAAGTGAGGCCTACAGCTGCCTGGAGGACACAAGATTCCAGGTCTGAAGGGAAAGTCCTACTGAGAGACTGAGGACCTGAACCTTTTCACCCTGGAACAGAGGAGACTACGTGGGGACTTGATCCAAGTCTTCAAAATCATGAAAGGCATCGACCACATCAAACCAGAGGAGCTTTTCCAGATCAGCAGGGACACACGCACCCGGGACACAAATGGAAATTGGGCTTCAAGGCATTCAAGACAGAAAACAGGAGACACTTCTTCACACAGAGAGGCATCACAATCTGAACAAACTCCCCAGCAATGTGGCTGAAGAGACAATTTGGGAACATTCAAAATTCATCACTTAGTTATTAATGGACACCAAACGAGCATGATGGGGCGAATGGCCTCCTCTCGACTGGACACTTTCTTTTGTTCTTATGTTCTTATGTTCTGTAAATTCTTTACATGACAAATCATGGCAGCTGGATCATCTCCATTTCACTCAGATGGTATCCTGGTGTTCGTAGGCCAGTGTGTTGATGCAGTTTATTGTGATACACAACTTCAGTATTACCCTGAGCATGTTGGTGTTGTTGTAAAGTTACTGCACAGGTTGTGCCAATATCAAGGGCTTTGTAGACAATACTGTGTGTTTCAGAAGGTCTGTCGACCAGCTCCCTTGCAAAAAGCCCTTAATGAGCCAAGAAGCTTAACCCAGTCGTGGGAAAGCTCGTCAGTAATCCCTCCGTTTGGGTGTGCTGTCGTCAAGGCAACCGCTTCGGTCAGCCGGTGCCTGAACGTCCTCCAGCGAGCCGAGAAACATCTAGAGACACATTGATGAGGCTCCACTCCTGGTATCATTCCTTCCACCGGGAAGGAGTCTGCAGGGTCCTGGCTGTTGTCTTTGTGAGGGTCTGGATTGAGGCTAGGATCTGAAACGGCATGACTGATGTTTTCTGTGCGAAGGTGCTCGGTGTCGGAGACGAGGCCACTCCTGTACCGGAGGGCTGCCTGAATCCACAGTCTGAGGTTCCTGAGAGGGATTACACTATTATGACTGGGGTTAATTGGACAATTAAGGTGCAGAAGAACTGTATTAAGGCGTATCATTTCCCCTAGGTATCTACCCCAGACGGTTAGAATGTTACCACTATTTAATTAAAAGGTTCTAGAAGGTGATGAATTGTAATTAAATGTAGTTTATTCCTATAATTTACTGAATTGTAAATGAACAATATTTTAATTATGTTTTAGTTAAGACTATCAGTGGGTTTTGCAGAATTAAGTATTAACGATTGACCGCTATGCAGCTTTCATCCTTTTTGGAAATTAGATTAAATTGTCAGTGTTGTATCCTTCATCTCGCCTAAGAGGCTGCCGCCAACAAAAAGCCCTGTGAACCAAACTTCCTTTACAGAAGCTTGAGATAAACCTTTGTAGGACACAGCAAAAAAAAAGTCAAGAATACTCACTCCTTTACAGCAGCTATTCTGGGGTAACTCTAAAAGCCTCCACTGCCTTCCCGATTGCCAAAGCCAGTATTAATCACGATGAAATGGGCTGACACTGCCAAATGTCACTGGCGATGTTCTTCAAGGTCTCCACAATGGAAATGTCAGCTGTGTACGTGCCAGACAGCATCAGCTTCTCCCCTGTCTCGTGTGCTTGGAGTTCAACTTTTAAAAACAACTTTTATTAGTCATGAAAGGTGCTTCACAAGTAACCCAAAATGTGTCTGTCCTGGAGACGCTCGTGTTGATAGTGTGTCTGTGCTTCGTGTCGTGCAGAGCAAGTGTCGGCGAGGATCGTGCAGGAAGTGACAGCGGAAGCGGTGGCCGTGCTGAAGGGAGAGCAGGATCCCCACAAAGACACGGCCAAGAGGTTGCCCTCAGGTAGGACCCCAGGGAGGGACGGGTGCGGATCAGACAGGGGGGGACGCCAATCTGTGGGACCAATCCGTGACAAACAGTTTGACCCTGGGGAGTTCAAACGATGTACACGGAACTGCCATTTTCTTAAAGAGCTTGTGGGGAAAATGTTTGATATTTGTTAAACTTCCACTGCTTTGTAAAACCACTCGTGGTAGACAGGCTGCTCTTTGTATGGTCCTTTTTCTGGGTGTGAATAGTCTCCAGGTCAGGTCCAAGGCCAAATGGAACCATCTTCATCTCTCCTGAGCGACTGGAGATCAGAGGCCAATATTTTTAAGGAATCTTTCAAAATGCAAAGTGTATTCACTCTGTACTTCTGCACTATATTTGCAGAAAGACAGATTAGGGCAAAATAATAAAATGCATTTACAGATGTCAGAAATGCTTTTGTACAGTGGAAATCCGTGCTTCTGTTCGGGTCAGTGCCAGGCATTTGGAGATTTGTCTCCAGAGGGCACTGACATCTGCAGCCGTGTCCAGCCTGTCTGTCTGAGTTCAAACCCAAACTGAAACGCACACTGAAAACTGAAAAAGCCTGATTCGAGGAGATGCTATACATTCTTTTGAACTTTGGACTTTTACACATTGCTTAGACTCAGCTGTAGAGGCCAGACTTTCTCCAGAACTACGGGTCATGCTTTTCATTTGGTGAGCTCACCTTAATACGAGCTGACATGACCTGACTACATTTACAGCTTTCAAGAACTCTGCAGTTGCAAGGTTATGGTTATCTGCTCCCCAGTCCTAGTATCAATTTCAATAGATCTATAATGCACACCTTAATGAAAATACAGTGCCCTAAATGTCAAATTCACATGGACTTGTAACTGGAGCAGATATCGTTAGGCACAGTCCTGTGGGTATTGTTTATTGTCACATTGTGTATTTATTGGCCATGCATTCTGTGATTCAGACTATTTATTTACTTGACATTGGTTGTCTTATATATTTGTTGCTGATGGTTATAAGGGAGGATTGCAGCACCATCTGTTTCTCTGCAGTCTGTGTCTGATGTGGCCATGGGAGGGGGGTGAGCTGCAGAGAGATGTGGCGTGTTCGGTGTCTGCTGTAGCCCCTCCATCACGGCCTCACTACACACACACACACACACACACACACACACACACACACAAACACGCATGCACACGCGCACACACACTGCGGAGCAAAGCGCGGAGGTCTGTCATTTCGCAGGGTTAGAAATACAAGCATCTACACAAAAAAGGCACTCAAAGCATTGATTCATATCTGGTTATGATTATGTATTGTACAGTGGATATCAAAAGTCTACACACTTATTGAAAATGCAGCCGTTGTTGATGAAAAGGCTGAGATCAAGGCAAATCACGTCCAACCTTTTGTCACCTCTACTAAAATCTTGTAACCAACAATATTTAAGTGAGCAACAAATGGATTATTTATTGGAAAAAATATTAAAAATAACAAACTATCAATGCCTTGGTTGCATAAAAGTGTCTTGATTTCAGTCTTTACATCAACAAAAACTGCTTTTTCAATAAGGGTGTGTAGACGTTTGATATCCACTGTGTATGTCAGTCCTGTTTAAACATGTTAGGTCACCAGTCTGTATTGTGATTCTCTATGTTTGCAGTTTCACTGAGTTCAGTTACACACACTGACCCGGTTAAATGTGAAGTATTTGTCATGTGACTGAGGAAGCTTCCTGGAGGATTTACTGTGCTACCATTCCTGACCTCCTCGAGTCGATATGGCCGATATTTATCCAGCGTGACAGATGCCTCTCTGCCCTCAGAACAAAATTACATTGGCTGAGCTTTAAATTAACTTTGCGGAAAGTAATGTCACCTCTGGAATATCTCTAGGCTTCTTTCCAGTCACTTATTGGAAAGATGCTGCTGCCCTTTAAGAAATCGTTTACATGCATTGTCATATTTACATCTGACCACCTGCCTTCCCTGGTCGGAAGATGAAAACTGAATGCATCCTGTATTTTTTGGATGCACAATCTGTGTTTTATATCCAGAACATGATTATAATAATTAGGAGAAAGGGGGCTCCCAGATCCCCTGTAATTATATATGCTTATGTAATGTCATGGAATGAGACAGTATGAGGCGTTTTGAAATGGAACCTTTTATTTTTAGTTCATTTGTATGATCAGGTCAGGTTTACACAGATCTGTATATATATGTATGTGATGATTGCAAGCATTTTCAATTCTCTTCAATATGTGCCAAGATGACACCGTTCTTGATGAGACGAGGCAGCGTGTTTTGATCAACTTTATGAAACCCTTCTTTTTTTAATGTTGCACCAACCCACAGCACTGTGTGGGGGTAACTGCAGTCTGTCAGTTGGGGGCCACAGTGCTGTGTGGGGTAACTGCAGTCTGTCAGTTGGGGGCCACAGTGTGGGGGGACTTCGAGCCCTTTGTGTGTTTCTTGTTAATGTTCCGCTGTTTCCATGTCTTTGTTCACGCAGTCGAGGACCCTGCCAACCTGCCGCCCTCCCCCCCCCCTTCCCCGGCCTCAGAGCAGATCGGACCCCTGGAGGAAGGTAGGAGCTCAGGGGCTCGTGCCCGCTTTCTCCTTCAGGGAAAGATAGAAAGAGGGATAGAAAGGGAGAAAATGGGATCAAGGAAGACAGGGTTGTATTGCCCTGTGGCTGCTGCAGAGTGGGGCCTCACTGCGGATGGAGAAGGGCCCCTGAGGGCCGCTCTAGTGCTCAGCTCAGCCCAGCCATGGCTCCGCAGTCCGCCGGCGCTGTAACCCTCCTCTCACCTCATGGGTCCAGGGATTGTTGTGTAGGGCAGGCAGGAGAGCCCAGCTCCTGACAGGATACAGGAGGAACTCAGGGCCACAGATTGTTGAGATGGTGACCGACAGGCTTCATCTTCCTCCTCCTCCTCCTCCTCCTCCTCCTCACAGGGAGGTCCTCCCTAGTGGTGAATGAGCCAGAACGGCTCTCATCTCCATCACCGGGATCTGGCACCTCGCTACCGCACCCCCAGGGCCCCTAGTCTCACTCCTGGAATGCTGGCTGAATTGGCGTCTGCATGTCATGACCCGAGCCCCCGTCCCCTCCCCCCCTCAGCCTGTTGACCAGAGAACCCCTGGATGTCTTGATGTCGAGTTTATTTTGCATGTGTCGTAGCTGTTGTAAGCGTTGTTGTCGTCCTTTGCCTGTTTTATCCATTGTCGTTCCTCCAGTTTTGTTACCGTTGCCCACCGTGTCTGTGTTTTCTGGTCACATGTGGTCCAGAGCCCGGCAGTGGGTGTCGCCAGCGCCATCGACCCGCTGCGCGTTGCAGCTCTTCGGCTTTGTGAGGCCGGTTGGAAAAGAGCTGCTTCTGCCACATCTGTCTGAAGTGGATTAGGAGCGTCAATTCAACACCATGGCCAGACTCTCGTTTCAATCTTGAAATTAAATCTGCCTTCCACGTAGTAGTAATATGTGTATTATTGTTATTATTATTAATAATAATAATAATAATAATAATAATAATAATAATAATAATAATAATACTAGTAATAATTGTAATAATATAATATTACACATTTATATAATTTGTTTCTCATTTTCTCTTTCATGGTCGCTTTGAGAAAAACTGGAGAAAATCTCATTTTGAGAATTCCCTGATCAGTGTGCTTTCTGATGACAAGATTCTTCACATGACACACATATGAATATGGCACCGTGGTGCATCAAATAGGCCTCACGATTTATTATCTAAAGATATTAAAATTAAAATCAATCTTTTGCTTTTGAAGCAGCTGTAAGAAAAACAAAATGGACATGTTATGCATAAATTACAGTCCAGTTAAAACGGTAAACAAACAGGCAATCCAAAGAGACGTAGGTTGTCTGGGTTCCGCTCTCGCGGTATCCTCGTGTATAGATGTTTTTCCTCCTGGCCAATCACAGCCCAGAGCCGCTGGCTCCACCCACTGCAGCCTGAGCCGTTCTGACGGCCATATGTGCACCTGTGCCGAAGTCTGAGTGTCCATGTTTCTGTGTCTGTGTGCGTTTCTTGCCTGTCTCTCTCTGTTCGGTTTTCCCTGCAGTTCTCTTCCTGTGTCTGTTTGTAGATGTAGGGGATGAGGAGAAGGCAGGCCCTCTCCGACGCTTCCAAAATTCTCGGGAGAGGTGCAAGTTCCTAGCCCCCTCCATCTCGGTGTCTGTGCCCGACGATGATCCCTACCACTCAGATGACGAGTACTATGAGCACCCCCTATTCAGCTCCGAGTGGACTCACTCTGGCTCTCGCCCCTCAGGGCAAGCTGCCATGTTTAGACAGATCGAAGGTGAACCACGCATGGTTCCTCATTTTTGTTTTTTGCTCCTACTCCTCCCCCCCTCCCCTCCCCTTTCCTCCCTGTCCTCCTCTTCCTCTCCTGCTCTGTTTCTCTGTCTGTGTCTTGCACGGTCGATCTTTGAGCCCTTTCTCTGTTTTATTTGTTTGTTTGTTTGTTTTTTCATATCTCGGTCAAGTCATTTTGTTAGAGAACAGCCCTGACCTGAACACGATGCAGATTTCAAACACTTACCCTTACGTTCTGAAAAATGCACTGATGACATGTTTGAAGATGATTGCTGTCTTGTTTACAAACAAGCACAGTGACTTTTTCCTCTGCTGTGTGAAAGGATTCACAATGCAGGCACATATCAAGAGTTTACACACCTGAGTAGTGAGAAAAAAAATGATTCAGAAATGTATATCCTTCTGCTTTATATCTGTAACTTCAGAGAGACTTTCACCAGGTATCACTACAAGACTGAAACCAAGTTTTAAGCTTGAGAACTGTGTTCTCTCTCCAGACACCTGAGATACTTGCTCTGAAGTGCATGAAGTGAATGCAGGATTTATTTAGTGCAGATCATTCCACAAGGCTAGATACATGCCTTCAAACTCCATCACATACAGCACACACTAATGCAAAACCGTATGCTTGTAGACTTACGTGCATGCATGCTAATAAGTACAGACATGCATAATAACATAGATGGATGCATGTGTGTCCATGCATGTTCGTGCACACTGGAACACACATGCATACAGGTCTAAAGCATGCATGCAAATGCAATTAAAACAAGCACGTTATCCAGTTTCTCACATTCAAAGTTCAATCCCAAATGACTTGCAGAATATGGAAAAATCAGTGCATGAATCACTGTGTCCATGCACTCTCTTTAGCCATTCGTGCCAGAGCTGTCCGACTCCGTGGTATTGTCTTACCACCCCCAACCTGTCTGTGCGCCCACCCACCCATATGTCAAACCTGCTGATTTACACCTGCTGTAGATCACAGGACGGCTTTCAGCTCTTACACGTTTAACCGTGAGAAATCCTGCAGGACCAACACCTACAGTACAAGGTAGCAATTGCATTGCTTTGAAGATGGAACTG
The DNA here is from genome assembly GCF_036373705.1 of Amia ocellicauda. Classification (NCBI taxonomy): domain Eukaryota; kingdom Metazoa; phylum Chordata; class Actinopteri; order Amiiformes; family Amiidae; genus Amia; species Amia ocellicauda. The sequence goes on along the minus strand of NC_089865.1, from coordinate 257,963 downwards.
TATTTTTATTTCATTAAAAAAAATCCTTGACCTTATCATATAAAAATGAAATGTTTGTTTATTAAGTTAACAACACTTACAGGAGCATTTGTAAACCACACTTTAAGACATAATGCTGCTTGACACACTCTCCATATATAGTTTTAAATATAATCTTTGTATGCTGAGCACAATTTGCAGAAAAGTAAAGGTACAACTGCTAGCCTTCTGTTCATGCAGTAACTCAGAACCAGAGGATATTTTATATTTATCAATATTTATTTAAACTACAGAAACTAAAATTTGAGAATTAAGGCACAGAAGGATATTTATAACTTTAAAGTGTTGTTGCCATTCAAAGCTTTTTATTCCAAATGTTCAAGTATGTTCTGTGTTCAGTAAGTTTCCAGGATCCTGTATAGATGTCAGCATTGTAGAACAACACCTTGTTGCTCAAAGGACAGTGTAGTAAAACCAGGGCTGACCAATGACCAGGCACAACATGACTCCAGACTGTTTCATTTCAGGGCAGTGTTGCTGGAGCTGGGTTTAGTCTGCACAACACACTGATGGATAGATAGAAATATGAACACAAAGATATCTGGAAAGAGAATTTGTATTCACACCAAACAGAGAGGCTGTTTTTTGGAAGAAGGACCATCTGTCCCCACAGACTGTGCCAGCGTGTTGCAGGGGCAGCGCTGAAGTGGAGATTAATGCTCCACTACAGCTCGGGTTGCTGGCTGGGCCTTGGGTTCTGGGAACTTCTGGCTAGAACCAGTGCAAGAAGGTTTCTTAATATCTGATATACATGATTCATATATTTTTCCCCAGGATTTAATACAAAATAAATATATAAATACTTGATGGAGAAAGTGGTAAAAGCTCTTTACCTTAATAATGTAATAGATATATATTTGCATATTGGAAATAAATTGACACTGGCTTTATGCTACTCTTTTATCTGTCCATCCAGCCATCCATCCTTATCTCTGTTCTGCCTCTCCAGCTATTTCTTTTTCTGTCTACCTGCAGTATCACCTGCTGTAGAGCACTAACAGACAATAGCTCTCACTATAAATATAACTGTCAGTAATATCAATGATTTATCTGTTAACTTGTCTTTCTAAAGTACCTGACCCTTTCTTAATATATTTATCTTTATACATTCACTGTACCACAATATACTAACACACACACACAAACACAAACACACATTTGTGCTGAATAGTGCAGGTGAGGTATAAACGTACCTCATCTTTGTGTATTGTACTGCTGGGGAAATGATCAAGGAAGGGAAAAGAAGGAGAGGTTCTAGCACTCAGGGGAACATTATACAGATCTAGCACCCAGGGGGACATTATACAGATCTAGCACCCAGGTGAACACTGTACAGATCTAGCACCCAGGGAAACATTGTACAGATCTAGCACCCAGGGAAACATTGTACAGATCTAGCAACAAGGGGAGCATTTTACAGATCTAGCACCCAGCGAAACATTGTACAGATCTAGCACCCAGCAAAACATTGTACAGATCTAGCACCCAGGGGAAAACAGTAAGGATCTAGCACACTGGGGAACATTGTACAGATCTAGCACATAGAGAAACATTGTACAGATCTAGCACCCAGGGGGACATTATACAGATCTAGCACCCAGGGGAACATTATACGGATCTAGCACCCAGGGGAACATTGTACAGATCTAGCACCCAGGGAAACATTGTACAGATCTAGCAACAAGGGGAGCATTTTACAGATCTAGCACCCAGGGGAACATTGCATCTTTAGGACCTTCATATGACACGAACCCTTTCCTCAGCAGTGCTGTACGTTTCCAAATGGAAATTTTAATTTTAAAGCAGATGTCCATGTTTGAGAGTGTGTGTATTGTTCCACTCATGCCTGATTACTGGTGTAATATGATCAGAATTTTTAATAATTTAGATCTTTAGTGTCTCGTAAGCAGAAGGGGAATAGCCCCAGTATTACCACTGTCTTATATAACATAATCACAGTTTTGTAGTGTTAGGGTTAGGGTATAACACTTAACACTTTTAGAAACACCTCTTTCTTTACTTAAAAACATTGTTGAAAAGAGCAAACTGATCCACTAATAAACACTGTTATGGTCAAGGACAGCTACAGACTTAGAGGAAGAGTAAATCCATAAGCTACTTGTACCGATAGAGCTGAAAGTGTCTCACTGATATTTACCCATGTGACCCATGTGTTGTCCGTAGTCTTGATGTATCCACTTCTCCCCTTTTCGAAGTAGAAGAGACCATAGAGGCTCTTTCAGCAGCTGAAGAGGAAGAGGAGACTGCAGCAGCCACAGCCGCTCTTGTGGAGCGAGAGCAGCAGAGGAGTGGGGAGAAGCCTGAGCAGGGGCCTGCTGCTGCTGAGCACTTAGAGCAGGCAGAGATAATAAGCGAGGCCCAGGCTCAGCCCTGTCTGCAGGCCGAGGCAGCTAGTGAGCCAGCAGAGGCATCCAACGGGAGAGGCGATGAGGCAGGGTTGGAAAAGTGCTCCCAGGAAGGTGTGTCCTACTCCCAGTGTGCATGTTTTTGAAAAATGTTTCTTAAAGCCATTTGAGAGAGGGTAAGACCTAAGGTGGGATGAAAAAGAAGGGGGCTTCTTTTAGCTAGCGCTTCTAGGCCATGCAAGCTTCAAGGTAATGTTGCTTCACTGAAGGTTCAGAGTGCTATACATGAAACTGCACAGATCCATGTTTTTGCTTTTTTCGTTTGTTTTTCTGTTTTGTTTCTTGTTTGGCTGCGTTGGTAATTGCTGGTATAATGGGCTAAACCGTTTGCTGATGCTGCTGCCAAACCTTGGTCTGCTTAATCCATCGATGCAACACGTTAGCGCTCCTGCTGGACCGACCCGTCTCATTAGTTTTGACTCATTGCTTGGTGTGTTTTTGCCAGCTACATTGCTGATAAATTTGTTGATTTATCCAATCCCCGAATCACCTGCTTTCTAGGTACAAGATTAAATGCAAATCTGATTTTATGGTGCTTTGGTTCAGCTTTTTCTTAAATGTGTTTTCAGTGGCAGATATATTGATGTGTTTTTATTTATTTTGATTTTTTCTCTGTTTCTTAGTGCTGACATTTCATCTTTTGTCATTTTCTAAAGCAATGATCCCTGCTTTCCATAGAAATTACATTTTCTTTCCATCCAAAATGGAGTTGCTTAGATAAAAATAACTTTACAAAAATCTATACATACATACATACATACATACATACATACATACATACATACATATATAATATTATAAGTAGGTCAGAGTGATTGGAAGATGCTGTGACAGGCAATGTTCCTCACATCCATCTACTCAGTTGCAATCATCTGAAACAATGAACAGACAAACTAACAAACAGAAAAACAATACTCAAGTTCGTGTAAAAATATTTAAGGACATAGATGGGGTTGTGGTGGTTCAAGGAAATTCTTGAACATGAATACATAATTGTGTAGTGTATGTTTTTACTCTGCAAGCCCCTTAGCATGTAACAACTCATGTCCAAGTTGTCCCGGAACACAGATAGATTACATAGAGGCAGCCAATCCACATATAAACAACCAGTCATACATATTATACACAAGCATGTTTTTAAGCCGTAGAAAATGACAGTTTTAAAGTGTTAGCAAAAGCCATTCGCGTCCTCTTCCCTGTGCACTTTTTTCTGCTTTAAAATAAATGCATTAGAACGCTCTATGTGCTTAATTACTTTTGAAATTTGACTTAAGATATCTTCAAACTTCTGGATGTATGTAGACTAACACTAAAAACATATTGTACAGAGTTGTTTTGGCACCTGTTCTGCACTGCAGCACGTATCACTGCAGCTCTGCTCCCACACCTCGGCGGTCAGTCCCATATCGACAGCCCCCTACAAATCAGCATTGCTCATTATAAACTGTATTTGATTGTTAATGAAAAGTGCATCTTTAGTTTGTGATTCTTTCTATTTTGAAGGACTGCGCTCTTTTCACCTGACCTTATGACAATATATTTATAGTAAATCCTGTCTGAGCACAGAAATAAATTACTTTTATTTATATCATTTATGTGCAATTATACATGTGTGTACAGGTGTTGTACAGATGTGGGATTGGCATTAACTTTAAATAGCATTTCTAGAAAATTGTCATCCTTTTTTAAGTGACATGCAAATTTACTGTCTTGGCTCAATATGAGCTTAATAAGAGTTTTTTTTATTAATAGTCTACATCTTCTCAGTGCTTCTTCATAAGGTTGTCATGACACAACAAACAACCGGACTGGAAAGAAAATAATTGCACTCCTGGCAGAACAAATGTCTTGCCTATGACTATAAGGAACATCATTTATTTTATTATAATTTTTGTATTATTTGTACTCTCATGTATCCAGACTGTGGCTCTGCATGCATGCGTAATGACATCAATGGCATCCTTCAACTTTCATTGTTTTGTGTGTCCATGTGGTTGTCGTCCTTCCCACATAATGCAGTGGATTATGCTGAATGAAGATCTGTGCATTGATGTAGAGTTTTGCCTGTATGACAACATGTTTTTTTTATTTAAAAAAATAATCAAAAATGTTAAACAAACAAACAAAAAGAAACCCAGAACAACCAGACTACTTTAGATTTGCTTACAGCCCTGAAGATGGACACAGGAAGGGATGCAGAGCCTGCCACTCCCACTTGGACAGACATCCACCAGTTTCATCAACAACCGGAGGAGTCATGCAAATCGGAGCCCCAATCTCCTTCTCCTTCAGAAAAAGATGAGGTTCACCTCCCTCAGCCCGAAGGTTTACTAACTGCTGCTTCAAAAACTGAGGAACCCACCTCTGTACCTGAGATACCTACGGCTGCCACTGCACCTTCTAATGGTCAAACCCACCCCAAAGAACCTGCTGAGTCCCAGCCAAAGCAGCCAGATGCAAAAGAGTCCAGTGCATCCCCAGAGAAATGTGACCAAGCAAAGGAAACTGAAAAACAGGAGCCGCTGAAACTAGCTGCAGAAAAGGAAGACAGATCTGCTGCTGCAGAGCAGAAAGGAGACACTAGTGATGTTTCCAAAATCAAAGATACTCCTGCAGAGAAAAAGCTTTCCGTTGAAGCCCAGGAGCCGAGCAGTCCAGTGGTCAAAGCTTCACTCGAGCAGCCTGTTCACTTCCAGGCTGAGTCCCTACCTGATGACTTCAAGGATGAAAAGGTTACAGCAGAAATTAAACAGGTTGATAAGTCTGGCATTTTGGAAAAACCTGAAGATATCCCAACTAAAAAAGAGGAGTCACCAACTAGAGTTGACGAGGCTCTGAAAACAGAAGAGAAGGAAGAAAAAGAAATGAAGAGAGCAGAAACCATTAGTAAACAGCTCTCTTCAGAACAAGCACCAGTTGTAGCCTCTACAGTGTCACCTGCCACAAGAGAAAGTGACAATTCTTTAACAGATTTAAAAAAAGAACCAGAGATCTCCAGTCAAGCAAAGCTACAACAAGAATCTGCAGGTGCCCAACTGGCTGAGATTTCTGAAGAGAAGGTTGATAAAGATCTCAAGAAGTCAATAGAGGAAATGCCCACTGATGCATTGAAGGAGATAAGCACAGAAATAAAAGTGATATCAGAGAAGACCACTGATCCAAAGGTGCAGCCAGAACAACTTGACATAGAGGAACTCTCTGGTGGTATGGATCTACATATGGAAAGTCTTGAAAAAGACAAGTCAGGAATGTCTGCCTATTTTGAGACATCAGCCTTGAAGGAAGAGGAAGCCAAGGGGGGTGTTGAGCAAGGTGAAGGCTATTATGAGTTTAGCGATGCAAGGGTAAAGATTTCTGAAACTCCTTCTGGTGTGTCAGATATGTGGGGGGGAAATGGTGTCTTGCCACCGGAAGTTAGCTTTAGCACATTGCCACAGACACAGGCAGCAGCAGAGGACAAATCTGATGCCCGAAAAAGCCCTATAGAAGAGCTGAAACCCCTCCCAATACTGGACAAGAAGAAGGATGAGGGCAGGCTTTCTGCCAGCAGGTTGTCTCTGGAGCAGAGGAGCTACTCTTTAAACATTCCTATAGCCTCCTTGGAATCACTGAATCAAGGTCAGGGGCGTCCAAAGGCCTTCTCCCCGCTGGCCTCAGATATTATGTCCTTCACCAGTGGCAGCTTAGATGAGCCAACAGATTATCTTCCAGTCACCACCCCGTCTGTGGAAAAGCAGCCAGCTTTCCCTCCTTTGATTCTGGAAACCACAGCAGCCGCTGCTACTGCTCCCTCAACTTCACCACCTGTTCTAGATCCTGAAATAAAGACAAGTCCCCAAGCTGAATCACCTTCAGAATCTCCATTCCAGCTGAAGGACTATTACAAAAACGGTTCTGTGATGGCTCCGGATCTGCCTGAAATGCTCGACCTAGCGGGCACCAGATCCAGACTGACTTCTGAGAGCACTGATCCTGAGATGGTGAGACGAAAGTCTGTACCTGCTGATGTGCCAGCCCTCATGGACGATACCTTGGCTCAGCTGGGATTGGTGGACAAGAGTCAGAAGGTAGATAGAAGTGAAAGCCAATTAGAAGATATTGGATACTGTGTTTTTAATGAGTATACAGGTCCGATGCCCTCACCTGCCGATGTGCACAGTCCAATGGACTCGCCTCCTCAAATCTTCACCACGCTTGTTATGGAAGAGGACAAGGAAGAAGAAGTGAAAGCAGCTGAGCTAGAGCAGGTTCCACAGAAAGTAGAAATTAAGGAAAAAGAAGAAAATGAACCTGAAGACAAGACTACAATATTTCCTCAGCAGCTGTCAGAAGGATCCGAAGACAAAGAGGTAAAAGAATCTGTAACAGAAGAAACAGATGCTGACAAAACTGGAATAGCTGCAGTTAAGGAAAAGGAGAGTGTAATCTTTGAAGGAAGCAGTCTACAGGAAGATGTTAAAATGGAAATGGAGATCAAAACAGTTGTGTCTGCGCATGAAGAAGAACAAGCAAAGGAACACGATCTTCCTCCTAAAGCTGGGCCCGCTTCTGATATCCAAGGGCAGATAATTGCAGAAGTGGAGGAGCAGGAACTTTCACGAGAAGATACCTCTCCTGTGCCACCAGAGGAGGTTGACACAGGGGCAAAGGAAGTCAAGCTTGAGCCTGAGCCCTCGGCCAAGTCACCAGAAACTGTCTCCCTGGAGGTCACTGTTCTGGAACCAGAAACACAAGTTAAAGAAGAACCTGAAAAGGAGACCAAACCTGAGGATTCTGAAAAGCATCTTAAACTGGAAGCCAGACCCTTGAGTGTAGAGGAAGAGAGGGAGCTGCAGGAAATGAAAGAGAAAATGAAAGACAAGCCAGACTTGGTGCACCAGGAAGCTTATGAGGAAGTAGATGCGGAAGAGGTCTACACAGGAGTGCTGAGCAAGGAACGAGTTACAAAACCTGAAACGGTCAAACAGATACCATCAGTTGAGAGTACCTCAGAGGAGGAAAAAATAACAGTCCCTGAACCCGAAAAGCCAAAACAACCAGAGGAGGAATCGGTGCCAATAGAAGAGCTAGTAAGGAAGGAGACTCCAGTGGAAGCCTCACCATTTCCAGTTAAGGAAGAGGAGCCTGCAGCAGAGATGCCTGAAATTAAGGCAGGAGAACTGAAAGAGACAGAGGTTGAAGATGATGTGGAATTAGCTGAAGAACCTGAGGAAGTTCTAGAGGTAGTAAAGGAGACTGCCTCCCAGGAGAAGCAGGAAGAGGAGGTGCAGGAACAAGAGGATGAAGGGTTGAGGGAGGAAGCTGGAGCAGAGGAGGCAGTGGAGCCCAGAGGGGTGATCGAGTCAGTGGTTACTGTGGAGGACGACTTTATTACAGTGGTGCAGACCATTGACGAGGGCAAAGAGTCTTGCCACAGTGTCAGGTTCTCTGGTCCTCCGGAGGAAGAACAATCACAGGCAGGTGCTGAGGAAGAGGAGGAGGAGGAGGAGGAGCAGGAGGCAGCTGAGTTGGAAAAAGAGGCAGAGATGGAGGCTGCCAGTCTGGAAGAAGCTCCTGAGGTTCCCGAGGTTCCCGAGGCTCCTGCCTCCCCAGTGAAGGAGGAAGTACCTGAGAGCGAATGCAGAACGGAGAATTATGATGACTACAAAGATGAGACTACCATTGACGACTCCATCTTGGATACGGACAGTGCCTGGGTGGATGCTCAAGGTGCGATTTTAATTATCATTCTGTATTTCTAGGCCTTGACCTGTTTTCTAAAGTGCATTCCTGATGAACAATTAAAAATGTTAGTTTAAAATCCTGATACATGTACAATTATACTCTGCATGCCCCCATATTCATGTCTTGTAACTTATAAAAGTAAGACATTTTATACTTGAAGTCAGTCACATTAGGGGTACATTTATATTTTATAGATTTCCTTAATTTGATAACTTAAAACTTTCCCATTAATCAAAGCCTCAGTCCCTTCATTATAAGGCCCTGCGTTTTATGCAACATTTATTGTAATTCAGCTGCTGTGCCCTAGATGTCCCTGCAGCCTCTCCAGTTATAGTAATTTAATTTGCAATAAAGAAATCAATGCCACGCTTTGACTAATTAAGAAATTAAAAACTAATTATGATGAGTACAGATGGTAATTTAATTAATTGATGCGTTAAAAGAAAGCTTGAGATCTTTACATGGAGTCAAACACATTACAATCAAGAACAACACAAAACGAGGAAAACAAGAAGATTCCCCTCAATTTATCCCCAGATATATGATGCATGAGAATCCCAAACCACATGCATTTCGGAACAAACATGTAGTAAATGTGGGAGCAATTCCTACAGCAGCTTAGCTGAGAAGGGAATATCTACCCCAAATTACCGATTTGCACAAAACATAAAATATACAGCAGGCAAAGATGTCTGGAAGTGTATCTGTTGTCACTTTCGAGTCTACAGATGCACAATATCAGTATGTTTTGCAAGTAGTTTGCTCTCCAAGGACTAATAAATACCTCAGAACTGCAAGTAATGTGAGCCGATGCAGTTAATGTGCAGTGTGTGAATTACTCGTCACTCAATTTGAATAATGTCACTGGTTTTGTCTCGCTGATAATGACATTGAGACGATCCAGGCACACTGACATTCTTCAAGGTTTACTGCCCAGTTCAGTACATTTGACTTGTTATGCCCACGTAATATCCCATTTCGGCAACATCTGGGCAAATCATTTTCCGAAAGCAGACAAGCTGGTTGCAATGAATAAAACATATTTTGCTTTACCCAAGCAGAAAACTAAAGCATAAAGACCACCTGACAGAATCAATGCAACAACAAGCTTGTCATTCCCCCATAATGTTGCCACCTGAGCCACGCAGATTGGGCACTTGGTATCCTGCTGCTGAATATCAGTCCAAACACACCCCCTCACACGCTTTGTGCATTTCTGCAAGCACTGCAGTGTTACAGGACCTCCAGGCATTGCTTACAGATGTGCAAAGATTAAAATACGTTTAATATTTATTTCCCAATTTAGCATAAAAGGCTAAAATATATTTCAGTTGTTACAGATTTTGTAGATGCTGAATGTGTTTCTTTTTATATCCAAGTTTTTACAGATCAACGTCAATGTATGACAGAAGGCAGAGTTAGGCAACTGACGATGCTTACATTGAATAAGAGAAGTGAATGCACGGGACATTTTCATTAATGAAAAGTCTGTAGTTGCTGCCTTTAATCAACGCATCAATATGCCTTATGACTAACAGATTATTAAAGGCATTGGTAAATTATTAATCAATAAGTGGTTTAATTAAGCAGACTACATGGCCACCTTGTGCTGGGAGGACTGAAGTGCAGCCTAAAACAAAGGGCCCTAATGATAGTAGATATGTGTATTCTCTTATTAAACCAATACTTATCATGTTTTATGTTAGCTTATATAGTTTCTTTGACAAAAGGTTTAAAACATGCATGAACAAGGGAGTGAATATTGGACATATTGATCACCACTGTCTTTTTAAACTCATGTTGCAGCATTATAGCTGTTTCTTGCTTTTTTTTAAGCTGTGTATAATTCAGACTTCATCTAGGCCAGGCCATTCTTGTGCCTACAGCTGTCCTGGGCTCAGTGTCCTTGTTTTGCTCCTTCTGAACTGCAGATGACGACAGGAGCATCATGACCGAAAAGATAGAACAACTTCCCAAAATGGAGAGCCCTGAAATCAGGAAGCCCTCTGTGGAAAAGCACACAAAGGAGAAGGCAATGAATAGGGCGAAAGGCCGGGTCTCCACCCCTGAGCGCAAGCCAGCCAGGAAGGAGCCTAGCTCCGTCCCCAGGGACGAGATGAAGAAGAAAAAAGGTTCCTGCCTAGAAATTTATATAATGCATTGACTAAATTAACATGCGATTACCTAATAAAAGATACTTCTTATATTAGGGCTTTTTTCTTTTAAATGCTGGGTTTTGTACGTGTGTTATATAGCTTACGTTTATTGTAGTAGGAAATACGGTTATTTTTGGCCAATGTTACACTTGAAATATTTATGTTTATTTGCTGACTGGAGTTTGTATTCTAGGAACCTTTTTCTTACTTTATGATGTCACACTGAATTTGCCTTTTGTTTTCGAGGGGTGGAGGGGCTGTCTGAACCGTTCTTTGTGAGTGCTTTTCCTTGCTCTCCCTGACTCTGTCTCTCCTTCTTGTAGCAGTGTTTAAGAAGGCTGAACTTACTAAAAAATCAGACATACAGACCCGGTCTCCGTCACGGAAAATTGTATTAAAACCGGCTGTCCGATACCCTAGACCAACTCCGCATCACGCCTGTGCTAAACGGAAACTGACAGGTGACAATTCCCAACAAAGTGCTCTGCAATGTGGCTGGCAAACATGGACATCCGTATCTCATCGCTAGAATTATTTTTGTGGTTGTTGGTTTTGTGTTGTTTTTCTAAACCACCGGGCTGTTTTTTATATTTTCTTTTGTTTTAGATGTGCTGTAGTTCTCTTCAGTGCTTTCGCCAATCGTACATTTTCCTCTTGCTTTTTCTTTTTCAAAGTGCATCACATCGAACGGCAGTCATGGTCATTCATGCTTCTTTATATTTTTGTTGTGTGTGAAAACCTTTGTGCTCATGTAATGGTCTTGTGTTGGTGTTGTGGTCTGGTGCATTTGATCATTTCTCTTCCACTCTGATTTGGCAGCGATGGCTTTGTCCAGACGTGGCTGTGTGTCAGTGACAAACTGCAGAAAGATCTCTGTCATGGAATCGGTGGCATTTGTCCATCATTGAAATTGTACACAAGATCATTCCAGTGTTACTATTGAGACCCTTAGAGTTTATATGTGTCAACATGGAACACGTGGCTTCAGTCGCCGACACCCACCGGCTCCCTTAGTGGCTCCCTGTGTTCGAGTGCATCAGGGGATGATTCAGGTCCCCAGTGTGAGTGACTGGACCGGAAGAAAACGACTCTGTGTCTTATGGTGGGAAGGGTTTTATTACTCTGAAAACAGACGGACAGGACCTGAGGTATATCATGAAATACTCTTCGAGGTTTCATGATTGCAATCTAAGGAATTTTTGATATATGGGATAATTTAAAGTAAACTTGATGATAAGCTCTATCATCTTATACCTGTATATTCAAAGGAAAGTACAAATAAACACATAGTGCTGCATAGTAAATACTGCATCTAAGTGTAGGTGCTGATTAGGGACGATTGATAAAGGGTCCACAGAGTTCTGCAGGTTTGCGGTTGAACCCTGTCAGATCCGGCTGCTGCCGTGTACATGGTTTTGGCCCGTGTTTGTCATGTACCATTCGCTCCAATCATCGCTGCTGCTTCTGTGCCCGTCATCCGCAGCGGACAGGCTTTAACCATGCCAGTGTCTCTCTGTCCCCGACAGTGGCCGTGACCGAGGGCCGGCAGCCTCTCAGCGTGGCCAGGACGTCCAGGGACCGGATCACAGTGAGTCTTTGTTCTTCTCCCTAATGTCAATCCGCTCCACTCTCACGGGTAAACGCACCCTCATCATGGCCTTAGACGTGGCACTGTGCAGAAGTGGGTTCTGTATTAACCAGCATAACATGTTTTTGAGCTGAAAGATGGTAAGTTATGACGGAGGTGGCAATGCTCTGAGGGAGTCTGGGATCAGATTCAATGACACAACCGATAGCACTGAATTCCCTTCCCTTACCTGGGATAGGAATACCTGGCATGAACTCCAAGAGACCAGTTAGAGAGCTGAACAGTCATGATCTATCGTCAGCAGCTGCCAAGACAGCAATCCATCAGACACTACTAATCAGCTGACAATGTGTGATCTACAATGTCAGGCACACTTCAGACAGACATGGTGTTGTTTCACAAGAAAGAAACAGACATCAAATACTGAGAAAGCATGAATCTCAAATGAATCTGTTCTTAAACAGAATCTGACTAAATCATTTATGTAGTTACTTAATCCTTTTTCCAATTACATACCAGCAAACCATAATTTCAGCGATTTATTTGCCAGCAAAATAGCTACTCGTTTAAATTAATCATTTTGTCTAATCTGGCATTTTTATTTATCATCAAAGTCCTAATTGGTTTACTCACAGTAGAATAAAGAAACTGTTTCCTATACATACTGCCAATGATACACATTGCCGTGAGGAATTCAGACGCGTCAGGGTCATTTATACGATCCGTTACATCAGTACAGTCTCACGCCATGGCTGTGGCACGGTCTGTTCTCTTCTGCGTTCATCTCCATATTCATATTTTTTCATGTTTATTTACATTCTTTCATAGTCATACTTCATGTATTCATTCCAGATTCTCAGTTTCCTTTACACTGCAATTACCATTGAGATGGTTACGTTAAAATAAAGCTCCTGCCTTTTCAGTTCATGATACAGCTTTACTAAAAATAACAAAACTCCAACAGTCAATGCAGTCATTTCTTTATTTGTAATAATTTCAATTATTCAAGAATATTTTTATTTTAATGGCCACATTTACAAATGTAAATATTTTGATCGCTTCCACTTTATCCATTCATTTTGACATTCAGAAACCTCTGCAGTGTGTAGAGAGGTACAGAGAGTCATTCTGAGGACAAATAACTAACTAAGACCACTCTTAAGTGCTTCTTAATTCATTTTATTATCATTATTATCATTTTTGTTTGCATTATGTTTGTTTCATTTTCCATTTGATTATTTTTGTTTGCATTTTCATTTTGTCACCCCAACGCCCCTCCCTGTCCGTGTGTCCGTCTGCCACTCTCGCACGAAGAGCCCGTCCCCATCCGCACTCACAAAGATCCCCACCTCTAAAGTGCGGGCCACCGCCCTGCTCCCGCCCCGGCCCAACTCGGCCTGCTCTCTGTCCAGAAAGAGCTCCCACCTGGAGTCAGAGCTGTACGGCCCCCGGCCCTCCTCGGCGGGACCCCGAGATTCCCACACAAACCACAGCCGCCTGGCCAAGGTAAGACAGGGCGTGGCACGACCCCACACACTCAGGACGGCGCATCAGCATTCGTTGGCCTACACTTCCTTTGATGTGAAAGGGAAATAAATCTGGGATTGCATCCTTCTAGCTTCTTTTAAAAGTATTATTATTTTAGTGTGTGATTCCTTCTTGTGTGGATTGAAGGACAGAGGTTGTCTGGACATCTGCAGATGAAACCACACTGTGCCAGCGTGAGCTCGGAGCGGTCAGTGTGCTGTGTACATAGTTCTCATGCTGTGTGTGTGTGTGTGTGTGTCATGTGTCAGGACGGCAGCTCCCGGAGCCCGGAGAAGCGCTCGGCTCTGCCCAGGCCCTCGTCCATCCATCCCCCCCGCCGCGGCCCGACAGCCGACCACGACGAGAGCTCCACCTCCATCACCAGCTCCGGCTCCACCGCGCCTCGCCGCCCGACCTGTAAGACCCCCGATGCTGCACTCTGCACTCTCCGCAGCTCAATACAGCCAAATACCGTGCAATACCGTGCAATACAGTTCAATACCGCTCAATATCACAAACTCGGTCCTAGATGCTGCAAGACGTCCACATGTGTCCTGACGGATGATCTAAGACTGTGTGGGTGAATTATATATATATATGTTACGGTACATTTGTGAAAATGGTAAATGTAGAAATGTACCGGTAAACATTTACACAGTTTACATTTACCAAGTAGGCGGTAAGTGGCACCATGGGGAATGTGTATTTCCCACAGACATTCCCACACAGGCTTTCACAAGATTCTTAGAAGAGTTATTGGCTAAATTGGTCAAAGTCTGCGCACAAGAACAAAAGTCTGCGTGTCAAACAAATCCACTGACCTACTGCTGCTCAAACAAGCACAATTTACCGGGAGATGCACAGACTATCTGCGGGAAATACACATTTCCAGTGGTGCCAGTAAATGCATACATTTTCCGCCTAGTTGGTGAATTTATAAATGTGCCGGTATATTTATACATTTACCTTTTTCACACATTTACCAGAACATATATATCTATGCACTACTTTTATTTTGTGCAGTGAATCTGCCTTGTCTCTTCCGCCCATGCCATGCGTGGGTGTGAGCTTGAAACCTTTCCAGACGCACTGCCTGCCTTCTCCTGCTCACCCACGTAGCTCACAAAAGGTGGCTCTGTTTCAATGCCGTGAAGGCTCATTTGTTTGTCAAACACACATCTCCTGTAAGCGATAGAGCCATGGAGGGAAGAGGGAAATCCCTGGAAAATTTGTAGTAGGACCTAGAGCAGGCCAGTCTGTCTGTCTGTCTGTGGGCTCTGTTGTTTTTGTTCTTTACAGGCCTGAGTGCATGTCTCTAAACCAGCAGGTAGTTCATTAAAGATCCCTTCAAAATCTTCTACAAAGCTGACCGGCTGACAGAACACGCCTGAACTGTTTCGATACCCAGCCTGAAGACTATTTCAGGACACCAGAGATTTGACATGTCTGCAATCCCAGACAATCTTTCCCTGCAGAAACACGCCTGCCATCCGTGTGGCTCGACCCAAATGTCCTGAACAGAACAATTGCATATTTCTTACATTTCATATTATGGATCTATATATATTATATGTATATTTCATATTATATGACATAATACTACATATTATAGATACTTTCATATCATATATTTTATATTATTTCCTACACATCCTGCTAACGTCGGAGCATCTCAGTAGCGTCTCTCTGCCTCTGTCTGTGTGCTGTGTATTGCAATAGAGCCTCTAGAACCAGCATTGATAGCTGCTGCCCTTTTTCTCTTCTTTTTTCCCTCCTGCCATGTTGTCCTCCCTGCTGCTTCACTCCTCCTCCCCCCATAGCGTTTCGTTCTGAAGGACGGGCTGAACAGAGGACTGGACGGGCCCCCACTATGACAGGTAGAGCCCCCTCTCCCTCACCTCCCCTGCGGCTGTGCTGGTGCTGTGTACTGGTGCTCTGTACTGGGCTGCCTCTCTGGGCAATGTGTGCCAGACTGCAATTGCCAGATGGTCGTTGTTTTTTTCCAAAGTTTTCCATCTGTTTTTCACAGTGAATGATTTTGCTTTTGATGACTCCAGGGGTTACACGGTGCTGGACAATGTTAATACCATGTTTTACACACAAAAGTCTTCTTTCATAAGGCTGGGGTGATAACCGTTCTTATGGACATTTACTGTGGTTTCTAATGTAGGAAAACAGAGGGATCTTAATGCTCAGTGTAGACACAAGCCAGGATTACAGAGAAATCACAATGCAGATAGTAAACTTGCTCAAGGGCAGGCATGTGTCTTTAACTGTGGGTTTACCCTGAGTCTGGTTTCCCATCATCCTGTCACTGAAGACATGGCATCTCTGGCACAGTTGGGTGTTGAAGGACTGTGCCGGTCAGTGGTGGCCGCTGTGTGAACCCCCTGCTTGTGTCGTCCTACAGGGACGGACTCGGCTCGCTCACGCTCAGCCAGGAGTGGAGCCTCCACTCCCCACACCCCGGGCTCCACGGCCATCACCCCAGGCACCCCGCCCAGCTACTCCTGCCGCACCCCAGGGACCCCCGGCACGCCCAGCTACCCGCGCACGCCCCGCACCCCCGGCACCCCCAAGTCCATGAGCCTGGTGTCCCAAGAGAAGAAGGTGGCCGTCATCCGGACCCCGCCCAAGTCGCCCGCCACGCCCAAGCAGCTCCGCCTCGTCAACCAGCCCCTGCCAGACCTCAAGAACGTCAAGTCCAAGATCGGCTCCACTGACAACATCAAGTATCAGCCCAAGGGGGGACAGGTAAGGCGGCCCCCAGCTCCAGTGATGTGCAAAGTCTTCCATTCCTGCTGCTGCTTGTACAACTGATTTCACTGCTGCAGCGACTCTGCTGCTCTGATGCCTCGACTGCTGCTTCCAGTACGGCTGCAGTTTTCCCAGTGTGTGTGTGTGTGTGTGTCTATGTGTGTGTGTGTGTGTGTTTGTGTGTGTGTGTGTGTGTGTGAGAGTGTCTGTGCGTGTGTTAGTGTGTGTGTGTGTGTGTGTGTGTGAGTGTGTCTGTGTGTTAGTGTGTGTCTGTGTGTGTTAGTGTGTGTGTGTGTCTGTGTGTCTGTGTGAGTGTGTGTGTTTGTGTGTGTGTCTGTGTCTGTTTGTGTGTGTGTGTGTGTGTGAGTGTCTGTGTGAGTGTCTGTGTGAGTGTGTATGTGTCTGTGTGTGTGTGTGAGTGTCTGTGTGAGTGTGTGTCTGTGTGTCTGTGTGTGTGTGTGTGTCTGTGTCTGTGTGTGTCTGTGTGAGTGTGTGTGAGTGTCTGTGTGTGTGTGTGTGTGTGTGTTAGTGTGTGTCTGTGTGTGTCTATGTGTGTGTGTGTGTCTATATGTCTGTGTGTGTGTGTGTGTGAGTGTCTGTGTGTGTGTGTGTGTGTTTTAGTGTGTGTCTGTGTGTGTCTATGTGTGTGTGTGTGTCTATATGTCTGTGTGTGTGTGTGTGTGAGTGTCTGTGTGTGTGTGTGTGTGTGTGTGTGTGTGTGTGAGTGTCTGTGTGAGTGTCCTGTGTTTCCTCTTGTGACCATCTCATGGTGCTGGGCTGAGTGGAGTTACCTGTGTTTTGTATGTTTGTTCTATCGTGTGTATTGGTTTGAAAAGGAGCCAGAGTTTAAAATAAAAGGATGTGGAACAGATTTTCAACACGACTTGTCTGAGGGCAGACAATACGAGAAATGGACAGGTTTAATTCTGAATGCTGCTCACATAGGATGAACAGATTGTGCTGAATTATGGAGAAGGGAATTGTGTTTGACTGGAGTGCTTGTTCAGTACATTGGGTTTCATGAGTGTGAGAGACTCACACTGACTCGGGTGTTTAGCCTGCAGATTGTTTTTCTCGGCGCACTGGAATGAAGGTTCATGTGGGCATTGTACTAGTGGCTGTGTGTAGGAGTCTAGAATCTGTTCACAACTTTATTGCTGTAAGTATATTACAATTGCAAGGTCATGTAACTAAATTACCTAAAGACATAACTAAAATACAAAATCTGGAAATCTTTAAAACTTAAATGCACTGCAGCCATCTCAGATGTTTAAAGTGGTCCATTCTAAATTAAAGGAATAATTGATACTTCCCTGCTCTCTCAGCTATGGGACAGAAGTTATTTCTTCTGAATGATGGCAGCAGATCTAGATCTTTCACTCTTTTTATTTACGTCTAGAGAACGCTAGATTATTGCTTTGGAAAGTATTAACTTTAAAGACAGCAAACTGATACTGCAGATCATAAATCATCTAATACCAAGCTGACAGCTTTACACGCAGATCACACCGAAGTGAAAGGAAATGCATATTCAGTGTCATGTTTAACAATGCCGGCGTGCGCTCGCAGTACGACACCGGCTTTTTCACTTGTTACCATGGATATGAACTGGATCCAAACATCGTTCTTCATGTCTGGATTCGGAGTTGTGCCGTGCGTTTATCACCGCTAAAGCTGTGCATCTAGTGTATGAATTGAGAAGAAAAAAATGCCCTATTAGCTCATCAGGTTTTCACAGTTAATTCAAATTAGGGCTTTCGGTTTTCAGCACTCGTTTTGTAAGGTGTGTGTTTGCTTCTTTTTACCTTCGTATCTCAAATGAATCGTTAACCAATCGCTGATCTACACCCCTTAACCAATCACTGATCCACACCCCTCTTGACCCTGGCACACCTTTCTCATTCCCACCTAAATTACCTTTACCTGTTCTATACAATGCAGCACTTTTAATTGATTTTGAAAGCAAAGCCACACGTCTCTTCTCCCGAGCTCCATCCAAAGTCTATTATCCAGATGTTCACAGATGTAAGATCTTCACTCAGGACTGCTGGCTCAGCCTGGCCCGGTCCCTGCTCTGTCTGTAGGACTTTCCCAGATTAGAGCACTCTGCGGTTTGGATCTACATCCTCCGAGTCCCTTGTCCTGCTCCAGAGCCGGGGCGGCAGGGCTGTGGGCAGCAGTGAGCCGCAGCAGGGACACATCGCTGGGAGACAAGGCTCTGCTGATGGGAAATGATGGCGCCGTGGATCCCTCGCCGCAGTCACTTTGGTTTGACATTCATTCGAAGCCATAGCGCCCTGCGTGTCACCCTGCCAGTGTCGGCATTGCTCTCTCCGCCTGACCCGCCTGCAATTTCACACCACAGCTGCTGCTCACATTCGTGCTCTTTAAAATAAAACGCCACACACAGTATAAGACATCCATGAACTTTGATGACATTTCTCAACCTTCCTCAACCCCTGATTGTTACATAAATGAGAAGATCATAACAGTCAGCTTTCGCATCTCTGCTGCTCGTGATTAGTGAATGTTGTGTTGTTAGTTTTATGCTATATATTGCGGTGTGGCCAGAGGGGGTGTCACAATATACCAACTATTGCTGGTGAGGTTAGAGCTGAACCACTTGTGATGAAACGAACGCTAATCTAGTCTTACTGAGGGGTCAGTTGGGGTTGTTGTTTTGGGATTCTCAGACTGTCCGGGTCACAGCCTGGAGAGCTGCGTTACATAATGCATGTCTGGAGCTTGTTGGGAGATGTGGGGCAGGAATAAGCTCACACAGAGCACACCCTGGATGACTGCGGCTGTCTGAAATGATCCCCGGCCCGCTGAGCGATGCTGGGATCCACAGTGACAGGGTGCATCATCACTGGAGGCCGACTCGGTTCAAATGTGTTTCAAGGCGAAGCCGCCGTTATGCAAGAGCTGCAGCTGCTTTTGAGTTTAGAGACTGTCGGACAAATGCATATAAAAAATGAACACACCCCTTAGTGTGCTGGTCTCCCTCAGCAAAAGCAACATGTTAGAGTTGGACCTCGACGCATAAACTTTCACCATTCAGATTCGAGAGTTTAGTCTCATCTTTGGATTCGTACGTTGAGAGTTTGTTTTTTTTCCTTTATAATTGAAAACTGTAAAATTGCTCTGGGGATAAAATGTTTATGAATGCAGGGAAAGTTTCGACCCGTCTGTGCGTGTGTCGGTACGCGCCTGCAGGAGTGAAGAGAGAGTCATGCGGCGGTGCTTTTATATCCTGTCTTTTTGCCGCACTCTGTGACTCCCTTTCAAACAGGTTCAACCCACACAGGAAAATATGAATAAAAAGTATCAGTGGGCATCCTCTAATTCCAACATCTGACTTTCACAGCATCTCATGGTGGGGACGAGGTTGCATTGGTGTCCATTAATAACTAAGTGATCAAGGATCCTATCCAGTCTGTTTTTGAATGATCCCAAATTGTCTCTTCAGCCACATCGCTGGGGAGTTTGTTCAGATTGTGACGCCTCTCTGTGTGAAGAAGTGTCTCCTGTTTTCTGTCTCGAATGCCTTGAAGCCCAATTTCCATGGGTCGTCCTGCAGCTGGGTTTTGATCCCTCTCCAGTCTGTTTTAAATGGTATTCAAGTACTGCACTCTTGTTGCTGTGCTCTGGTCTATTTACAGCACTGGCTTCTCTGTCTGGCCTTAGTGGGGTCTCTTATGCTGCTATAGTGGCACTACGTTAGAGCAGCAGTATAGTGCTTTAGTTAATATTGTTCTGTTTTATAATCGACATACAGATAATAAATACTAATATCTAAATAATGCCATCACGGGGAAGAGTTGTTCAGAGAGTGTGGCCACTCCTGGTTTCATTGCTATTCCCAACAACCAGTCAGCAATCTGTGATTTCCGTGTATTGATGGTTCATTTGAATGTGGATATTTTTTGCTGCTGCACAAATGTAGGTCACCATCGTCTCGTCTTGTCGTAGAGAGTTAATGTATCAAAATTCAGGTCATGGGTTTGTAATGGAAAGGGCCTGCAAGTCAGACATCTTTATGTTCCTAGACTGCAGATTAACTCTGTAGCTTTTTTCACTTCCACAGGGCTGTTTCATGGCTCCTTATCGCCACATGGCTGATATAATTGCTGCTGATGGGGGTGTGCAGGAAGAGTGGCTAACTGATGCAACCAAACAGAGTGGAGCCCGGCTGAGACACAGGGCCTCAATGTGACTAATAGTGCTGAGCCTCTGAGTTACAGGGTAGCGTGCCATGTGTGCGTAATGAGGGCTTGTCCAAATTACTCTCCTTCCCTCCCCTGTTGCACTGAAGAGTCATTTGAAGAGCTGCGGAAAGATGATGGCTTGTGAAACTTCACAGAACATGTCAAAAGAAATGTTCATCTCTTTCTGCTGGGCTCCTCGTCTGAACCCCCCACTCACTCTTCGGTACAGTCCCGGCATGTTTGGCTTGAAATAAGAAAGTATCCAATCGAGAGGAGGCCGTTCGCCCCATCGTGCTCTTTTGGTGTCCATTAATAACTAAGTGATCAAGGATCCTATCCAGTCTGTTTTTGAATGTTCCCAAATTGTTCCCATTTTCCCAAATCAGGGAACCAACCAGAGAAAGCACATGCATTGATTTGATATTTTCAAATGACCTAGATAGAGTTAGAGGTACTCTAATTAGGGAACCAATGGCAAACTGTGATTTTTATAGTTTTTTATGTATTTATTGTAGCCTACTAGTTAATAGTTTGAATACCAAGATGAAATGGTAAAAAGTATAAGAGAATGGAATAATCGAAGAGGGGGTGGGGTAACATTATATGTCAGAAATTACATTGTGGCAGAAGAACTCAAATTAGATCCCAGTAACGGAACAGAATCTTTGTTGGTCAAACTTTTGAATAGTGGATTTGTGGTAGGAGTGTGTTACAGACCACCCAACTCAGATATTCAGCAAGATGTTGCATTGTTGCAGTCAAAAATGGATGTTTATATTTTAAGAATTTACTACTTGAGGCTCAAGAGAAATTTGTACCAAAACTTAACAAATTGAGGAACAAAAAACACTGGCCAAATGGTTTAATAGAAGTATGCAAAAAAATTTCAAGAGAAAGAAAATGCTGTATAGCGCATACAAAAGGGATGGAGACTAAACAAAAAACATAGAATATGTTGAGCTGCAAAGAGATCTTAAGAAAGGGATCAGGAAAGCAAAGAGGGAAATAGAAAGAAACATAGCTCTGGAGCTAAAACTAATGCAAAGAGCTTTTTTCAATATTACATAGAGGAGCATCTTAATGAAAACCAATTTATTCAATTAACATATAGAGGTCAATAAAGGCGGAAGTGAAACAGATAAAGGGCAAAAATTGAAGTATCTTGGAAAACGATCAAGATGTGGAAAATGTTATGAGCATCTTAATGAAAACCATATTCTTGGAGATCGTCAACATGGGTTTAGACAAGGCAGATCATGTCTTACTAATTTATTACAATGTTTTGAACACACAACTGCAGCTGTAGATCATGTGAAAGCATATGATATGATATACTTAGATTTCCAGATAAGGTTCCACACCAAATACTGATCCTCAAATTGGAAGCTGTAGGCATTCAGGGTAATGTAAGTAGATGGATGATGAACTGGTTGATGTCTAGGAAACAGAGGGTGTCGATTAGAGGAGTTGCTTCTAACTGAGTGAGGTTGTTAGTGGAGTTCCACAGGGATCAGTATTAGGGCCTGTGCTTTTTCTAATCTATATTAATGATCTGGACTCTGGGATAGTTAGAAAACTTGTCAAATTTGCAGATGATACTAAAATAGGTGGCTCAGCAGATACAATCTTGGCAGCACAGGCTATTCAGAGGGACTTAGATAATATTCAGTTGTGTGCTGACACCTGGCAGATGAAATTCAATGTGGTCGAGAGCAAGATAATACATGCAGGTAACAAAAATGTCCACTATAATTACACTATGGGAGGAACAGAACTAGAGGAAGTAACGCATGAGAA
The DNA here is from genome assembly GCF_036373705.1 of Amia ocellicauda. Lineage (NCBI taxonomy): Eukaryota > Metazoa > Chordata > Actinopteri > Amiiformes > Amiidae > Amia > Amia ocellicauda. The sequence goes on along the minus strand of NC_089865.1, from coordinate 235,741 downwards.
AGACCTAGGAGTCTATGTGGACTCCTCACTTTCTCCATCCAAACAATGTGGGGAAGCAAAAAAAAAGGCAAACACGATGCTAGGGTATATTGTCAAAAGTGTAGAACTGAGAACAAGGGCAGTGATGTTCAGACTGTACAATGCACTAGTTGGAGCTCATCTGGATACTGTGGACAGTTCTGGGCTCCACACTTCAAGAAAGATATCGCTGCTCTAGAGGCAGTTCAGAGGAGAGCAACCAGACTTATTCCAGGTCTGAAGGGAATGTCCTACTGAGAGACTGAGGAACTGAACCTCTTCACCCTGGAACAGAGGAGACTACGTGGGGACTTGATCCAAGTCTTCAAAATCATGAAAGGCATCAACCGAAACAGACTGGATAGGATCCTTGGATCACTTAGTTATTAATGGACACCAAACGAGCACAATGGGGCGAATGGCCTCCTCTCGATTGGACACTTTCTCATGTTCTAATAAATTGCTTCCTGAACAGGATTTAAAATGTATGCATAGATTGATTTATCTGCAGAGTTTTTAAATATCGCCTGTGATGTCACCATAACCAATGAAGAGTCTGGTTGGCTGAGTGATATGCTTCTGAAAACAAAATTGGCCTAGTTGGTAAACAAGCTTTCAGCAGCTGATTTTCCTGTGACGCTGTGTGTGACTGTGCAAGTGTGTAATGATCCATCCGTGTGTCCTGTGTCCTGTTTCATCCCCAGACCTTTCTTCGTTCTGTTTTCCCCAGAATCGCAGATGTCTTGGTCGTGTGTTTGTCTCTCCTGTGCCCAGTGTCCTGTCTGTGGATTTGTTGTTCGGTGTGCAGTGTTACGTTGCTGTGTTCCTTAACATTCCTAGATGGGTGCTGGTCAACACACAGGGTTTCTGCTCTGGCGAAATCATCATGAGTACACAGTTAACAAGGGATTTTATCTTGTGTTTTATAATGGAAAAGCATCTATGTGCAATCTTTAACACATTAATTTGGTTATAGTTTCTGCATTTGCTCCTGCCTACCTCTATATGTGAACATGCTGCTGTGTGATTTGTTAGATGCAGATTGATGTGCTTGTTTCTAATGGACACTAGAGATGCAGTGTGTCCTTGGTGCAGTGTTCGCTTTCATCTGCAGTTTCCATTTAATCACAGTTTACCTTCGGTTTGACTGTAGAAGAAAGGAAAGAATGGTTCACAGGGTATTAGACAAGCTCTGCGCTCACTTGCTCTTGGTATTAATGGCTCCTGCAGTCTTACAAGGGCCTCCATCTCCATCACACTGCAGCTCTGCCTCGGCAGGACAGCAGTGTTCACTGCAAAGGAAGACTCAGACAAAGTGACCACTGCAGCTGCATGACAGCAGAGCCATGCCACACGTGTGCCCCCGGTGGCACTGCGTTGGCCCACATCACAAAATACACAAGCTGAAGCAGATCAGGGCCGTCTTAGATCTATTGTTCCTCTTGCATGAGTAGAAATGGTTTGTAGTTGACCCTTCACAGTGAGTTTAGTGTCCCCCCACCTCACCCTACAGCCTCCCCACCGTCTATCTAGCACTTTCTGATGACATTGACACGATGCTGGCGGACTTTGAGGGGTTGCTTCATTAGTTGTGAGTTCTTTAATATCTGGTCCAGCAGCACCTGCACCAGTTATTCACTGTCACTTTTCAACCAATCCAATTTCCCTTTATCCTTCCTCTGAAACCGTGTGCTGCAATCCAGCCCCTCTGAGCTCTGTCCCAGTCGGAGCTCTGTCTGGGGCACTAACGGACATCTCCATTGAATCGGCATCTGCATTCTAGCAGCACAGAAGATGAGTATTCAAAAACAACTGAAGTGAGCCTGTGAACACAGCACCCCAACACACTTGCATGCACACATGGATTTATATTATTATTATTAAAGAGATATATATTTCTGTATTTTTCTAGATTCAAATTTTAAACAAGAAGCTGGACTTCAGCCACGTTCAGTCTAAGTGTGGATCCAAGGATAACCTGAAGCACACGCCTCGTGGGGGCAATGTATGTACCGCTCTCTCGCTCCCTCAGGATTAACCCTCTCATTCCCACATAGAGAGATCCTGGAGGCTTCTGGCCAGCTGGTCTTCGATTCTATAGCATTCAAATCCTACACAGCCCTTAGTTCACCGTCGGGAGGATGTGATCTAAGGAGTAAAGAAATGCCTTTGAGCTTATGGATCATATAATGACAGCCGTCTGGGGAGGGGACTCTGAAATGAGTCCCCAGTGATTCAGTGTGCGTGCTGATGTTGCACCACGGTTCTCCTGTGTGTAGTGCTGCCCGTTGTGGACACGAGCTCATTTCCGTCACGTAACCCCTCTGTGAAAGCAGTGGAGCGTGTAAACCTGCGGATCAGGAGGCCGGTCTTTTGGCATAGTGGGTTTATCTCTGCTGGGTGGAGCTGTGTGTTGCGGCTCGCCCAGCTGCGTTGGTGCTGATTGATTCCCAAGCGAGGGGCTCCGACCTGAATACACTACACTGAAGGAGGGAGATGGTTCGTGTGATATAATGCAAACCACTGTAAACGTATGCCATGACCGTGCAGCTGTGCATCCTGCCACCAGCTCCATTATATCATTCTGCAGTCTTAGGTAACTCTGGCTTCTTATCAAATGAAATGATACATAACTGTGAGAGAAACAAACATAAGCCTCTGTTTCTGGCTGTCGTTCAGACCAGTTGCTCGGTGGCTGAGGGGGCTCTGCTCTCTTTATAGATCATTTTCCTTTCTTCTGTCCTTCTTTTCTCCACGGTGATACCTATATTGGGAGTGTGTGTGTGTGTGTGTGTGTGTGTGTGTGTGAGAGAGAAATGTTTTGCTGATGTTTAAATTGCCTGTTCAATCAAGCTGCTTTGTTTTCCTACAGCTGCTGTGGCGCCCATACCATTGCGATTCAGAAGGAAGCTTTAAATTATCTCATTTGGCACTAAACTGTTTTGTGTACCTGTTAGAGCCCATAGCGCACAGCCCACACAGATCACACCCATAGAAAGAACATGGAGACAGGAACTGCTTTAATTGGCACGATTACCCTCCTTCCATACACCAGTTGTGAAGCCACGACGGCAGCTATTACACACAGATAGTTAGTTGCATTCCTTCCGTCCCCAATGATTCTTACACACATTTAGTTAAAATGAGACGTTTCTGTGCCTTTCTACCTACATATATTTGAAATGCATAAACTAAAAATGATGTTGTGGAATTCAGTTTGGATTAAGTGCCTGTCATTTTCAGGTTTTCATACCAAGTGTTAAACTCGATTTTAGCCACGTTCAGTCTAAGTGTGGCTCCCTGGACAAAAGACATTATTCTGCACCAGGTGGAAGCGTGAGTTGTTTTACTTTTAAAATCACTGTTGTTATTCTTTACTTCATGCACTGTTGATTTCAATGGAGGGATGGTCAAACCCATCACAATGTGCCCAGTGACATTTGAGGATGCATTTAAAACTGGGTCTGTGTTTTGTTTGGTGAAGAAAGGTAGAACGGACAGATTGTGTTGTGTGTGTTTATTTGAACAAAGAAAGAAAAGAGGCTCTGAGATGCATGTAGCACAGTCTCCCACACACATGAATTATCATTTATTATCCTTCTATTTTTTATAATTACAATGGTAAGATTAAACTTTAGTCTGCCCTTTGATTTCACTTATATATAAAGCTGTATAAACACTTACTTACATAAAGAACACCTTATTCTTCCATAGTCAAGTCTCCCATAATGTTTTTGCTTTTGAAATGAGTAATTATTTCTGAAGGTAAGTAGAGATCAATTCCCAGGAATGCCTTGCAAACAACTGTTGGCATCAAATAAATCCTAGATAAAAGTAATGCGTTCCTCAACTAAAAATAAATCAAACCTAAAGCATGTAGACCGTGTTGATCCATTTGTTTTAATGCTTTATAATTAGACTTGCTCCTTTGGGCCTTGTACAATAATGTACAATAATAAAATCACATTTTCTTTTTGACAAATTGTTCTAAAATTGAATACCATTCAACACATCTGACCACATAACCATTTACATTTTGTTTCACATGTTCTCACAGATAAAAACAATACTGTAATATTTAATTCCAATTAAATACATTTAGAAAATGCAAAAATAGTCACTCTTTATCTAATTGATCAGTGCAAGAGACCAATCAAATACATTTATGTGCATTTGGCAGATAATCTCAATAGCAACACTGCAATAAACAGCAGTTAACTTAAAAACAACAAACCTCTCGAGGTGTTATGATCATTTCAACACTTCTAAAAAATATATAATTACTGAAAAGGGGCAAGGCTGTTTATAAGGAATCACAATGTGTTATTTATGTTCTTATTTTGCTCATGTTGTAATGCTTGCTTTTCCATTCACTTCCAAAGTTATCCTGTTTCATATTCCTTATATCTTAGGTTGAACTGATGTTTTTTACATCTGTACAAACTCTATTTCAGCATTAGACACTTTTACCTTGACCTAGACTATTATGTTTTCTATTAAGACATAGACTTAAGACTTCTATTAAGCTTTCATTCTATATGGCTATTTTTATTAAATTAGAGACATTCCTTAAAATCTGTAATCTCTCGTGTTTATTAGCCTGTACAGTCAGTAAGACACCTGTCATCAGCTGTATATTGTAATTAGACCAGGCAGTATCGACTGAAAGGTCACATGAGACAAGAGTACTGTGAGTAAGGGAAGCGTAAGGCTGACCCACAGATACAAACGATCTGAGATCCCAGTGTTAGAGCAGCCTTCTGTTCCCACAGGCTTCAATGCGAGACTGTTGTCAGACTTTGGAAAACATCTCTTTCTGTTCACAGGTGCAAATTCAGACCAAGAAGATTGACCTGAGTCACGTGACCTCGAAATGTGGATCCCTGGCCAACATCCGCCACAAGCCAGGTAATGCTTCACATGTGGGAGAAATAAGAGATGGAGCGTTACATGCTAAACGTGACATTTTCTTCCTTGGTGCTGTTTTGGATTCACTTTAACTGCATTGTTTTTCATTTTACAATGGCACTTAGGTATTAGTTAGGGATATACTTCTATTGCTACTCAACACGTGTCCTAAAAATAGAGCACACCCTTCCAGTGTGCCTGGGTGTCAGTGAGAGCTCACTGCTGAAAAAGAAAGTTAGGGACTAGAAAACGCCCCTCTCTCTCCCTTAGCGGCGTGTTACCTGAGCATGAAGACAGAATGCAAACCTGCCCCTGTCCTGCCTCCCTCCATCCTCTCTCGCCTCTCCTCTCCTGCCCAGCAGCTCCCTGTTCAGTCAGCTGTAGTGGGGGTCTCTCAAACTGCCGATCTGCTCAAACTCTGGGATTGTGTGAAGCTCCTGAAAAGTTTCAAATCCATTAGCGCCATCTGTTGCCCTACATCAATAGTATTTATTTATGTCCATTTCCCTCCTCTGATATTACTGTTGCATGTTTTACATAGTTTCTTATTTTTACACATTATGACATCATCATCTCTCTTAGCATAACTTTTTCCTAATTGTAATAATTTTACTGTGTCTTAAAAAAAGCTGAGAAATTATTTAATTTTTAAAATATTTTTAGAAGTTACAAGATATACAAGAAAGCACATAAAAGCTGCAGAGCTAGGTTACACAACAATTCCCAGCAGTTGAAGACAATATATATATGAAACAGGCAGTGGAGGACTCGGGCCGTGCTGGTTTGGCAAACCAGTGATTTAATTAACAAAACGGCAGACGGGCGACGGCAGAGAGGAGCCGGACGCATCCTCCCCACAGGGAGTCCGACAGTACGAAACTAACACCGGAATGGCAGACGGAAGTAAAGCAGGGGCTTCGGCGGTGCTCTGGGGCAGCGCAGCCTGCGGTTCGACTGGCAGAGAGTCGTCGTTGATGTGGGGGGGCGCGGTCTGTGATGTAACCCTGCTACAATGCGCCGGTGCTCTTCATCTGACGCGTTGTCCATTGCCAGGGTAACGGGGAGCCCCAGGAGGTGGTACCAGAGTGTCCCACAGCCCTGGTAGTGGTAGTAGTGCTGTTCGTCTGGTGCTCCTGAGGAAGACCCCGGGGGGGTTGGCATGGGCTAACCTGTATACATCTGAGACAATAACAGATGACAAAATAAACAGCCCCTGCTATAGTCCGCACGGCTTCAGAAGCGAACAGCACTGTCCTGCCCTACTGCCCAGACTGCATGCTGCCCGCTGTGTACCCCCCTCCATCAAGTATGATATGCATGAGACAACCACCCCCCTCTCAGGGACACGATGCATGAGACCAGCTCCCCCCCGCTGAGCCTCTGTGTGCCCCTGCCCTGCCCTGTCCTGTCCTGTCCTCTGCACGGCGCTGACGCTGCCCTGTCCCCGTCTCGCCAGGTGGTGGACACGTGAGGATCGAAAGCGTGAAGCTGGATTTCAAGGACAAGGCCCAGGCCAAGGTCGGCTCCTTGGACAACGCCCACCACGTGCCCGGGGGGGGCCATATCCAGGTGAGTTTCAGTTTGATTGAACTGTGCCCTTCTCTGGACATTGTCTCGGGACACTGTGTTGATCATAGTTGGCTGTTATATGATAAGTGTGTATATAAAAAAGTCGTGAGGGTTAGTAACAGACCTGCTAGTGCAGAACGAGTCACCAGCTCTGGGAATCGTTTGTGAGGAGAAGCGTAGGGGGCACACATCGACCGGCTGTGATTGGCTCTGTTCGAGAGTGTGTGCCACCATTGCACAGTGGGTCAGGGTAATAACAAACACATTTTTTAGGTCACAGTGGTATAACATGTTTCTAATTTTCTCTGCAGTAATACAACCATGTTTTCTCCGTGTTAACTGTGGGAGTCCTTCATGTTACAGAAGCCTCTCCCCAGGCAGAGTTTGAACTGATCGCTCCCCTACCCTCCTAGATTGAGAGCCACAAGCTGCTGTTCCGGGAGACAGCGCGGGCTCGGGTGGACCACGGGGCGGAGATCGTCACGCAGTCTCCGGGCATGTCTGGCACCGCCTCACCGCACCGCCTCAGCAACGTGTCGTCGTCCGGCAGCATCAACCTGCTGGAGTCGCCGCAGCTGGCCACCCTGGCGGAGGACGTCACGGCCGCTCTGGCCAAGCAGGGCTTGTGAGCGCCCGTCCGTCCTCCCGTCTGTCCAGCCATGGCCCCCGTCCGTCCGTCCCGCTGTCCCGCGTGTCACAATTTCCAGCAGCAGCGAGTTCTCAATGTCATTCCTTCTCCATGGCACGGCATGGCGCTGTCTGGGTGCCGGCTAGTAATAAGAGTGGCGCCCAAAACCATTCCTTTAACAATCGAAATAATTCGCAAAGAAAAAAAAGTCAGACAAATGGCCACCTCCTGCAACTTTAGTGACTGTGTTCTAGGAAAAAAGATTTTGTTGCATTTGGTTTTTGTTTGTTCATATCAAAGGAGGCACTTTGTGTTGTTACTTTTGTGTTTTCATTTTGTTTGATTGGTTTGAAGCAATGTTAACATCCCATGCAGCAAATGTCGGTCGGCTCTCTGTGCACGGACTCCACACGCCTGCATCATAGCCAGCCCATCATAGTCCAAGCAACAGCGCTCTACACACATATATATATGTATGTATGTATGTATATGTGTATCTATATATATGTGTGTGTGTGTGTGTGTGTATTTGCATATACGCCAGGTTATGTCAGCAACATCTCTGCAATCAATTAAAAAAGGGATTACACCTCAAGTAACTTATGAATCGCATTATTTCAAGAATTTGATTACACTATGATGAGCATGTATCAATTCTAGCGCAAAAAATAGGTTATTTTCTATTTAAAAAATAATTTTAGTAAGTTATTTACTGAATTATTGGATAAAAACGTAATTTTTTGTAGATATTAGTGATTATTTTTCACTTGGTGATGGTTCCAGGTGGCTGTACTTTTGCCTGGCATTGCGAGTGGGTCCATATTTAAATTGTCTCACAGCAAGGTGGTCGAACGTTGGATTTACAGCAGAGCTGTATCGTAAACCATGGGGCTCCTTGACAACGTCATCAGTGTTATTTGCGTTTGATTTTCGTGGACTGTATGATCCCCTGGGATCCCAAGATCAGCAGACACTGAGGCTATGACATACAGAGACTCGTGTTAATGCACAGCCAGCAGGTCTCGATAGTTAGGATTAGATTTCTCCAGGTGAGCTGAGTGTCATCCTGCCAGCGCTGTGAAATATCCCAGTATAACCGTCTGGCCACTGAGGCTTCAGTGACATCAGAACGGACATCCTGTAAATAACAATGAAAGTGAAGGGACTGGAATGCATTCATTGCATTCACTTTCACACTCAAAGTACAATATATATCTACTTTATGATATCTGCATTTAGACCCATGGTTTTATCTAATTATAATTTGTAATGGACCTTGGATAGCTGTGGGCTTGCAGTCATTTGAAGAATCATCTTATTGAAGGTATTACTTAAGATTATTCAATTTAGGGAGCAGCTATTTTGAACACAAATTGTGTTCTGGACCTGTATCTGTTCAACTTACCTTAGGAAACTAGATTTTTGTGTAAAAATATATATATATAAAGGAGAATCACACTCATCTCTCACCTGTTTGATAAAGTGTTCTAGTATATTTTTCTCTGTCACCATTTGTGGTATTCCTTACAAGATCCCTAACGTATGTTAAGCTTCTCCTTGCAGTATTGTGTTTCCTGCACCCTGCCGTGTAAATGTTTTGAAAAGGTTGTTATGTAGATGTATGCAGTTCAACCCTGTTTAAATACTACTAATAATAAAATGCTCTTAAAGAAGAAAATATTACATACAAAATAGCATGAAGTGCTTTCTGTAACATCCAAAAGCAGTGACCCGACTTTTAGTGCCAGATGTTTGTGTGATGCTAGCTAAACAAACTGTTGGATAGTAATGAAGGAGTACGGAGTTGAAATTGTGTGTGTGAAGTTGAGATGAGGTTCAGCGGTCGGTGCAGGATTTCTAGGAGACTCTGGTGAATCTGTTGCAGCAGGGCTGTTGGGAACCATGGGGCCGTCATGCCAGTGCTTTGCTGAAGTCGAACATTGAGACTGTGAGGATTGTGGCCCGTTTACACACAGATGCTAGCTTAGTGCTGCAGTGTATGGGATGCAGATCTTTGAAAGGGTTTTTCTACAGCATAAATCCTCAACTGCCTACAAAAAGGTTCGTCTAAAAGAAGGAAAGCCGCCTCTTAAGATTTTCTCACACACTTACACACGTCAGTTTCACCAGAGCATCATGACAGCATCTCTAGGGTTTACGTAGATGAGATAAAATGACATTAATCCGTTCCAGCAAGAAGAATGTGAGGAGTGGATGACTGGGCTGGATTTTCAAGGTAAATGTTCATATATACAGAAAGTGTTTTGCCTCCTTTCATCATTTTATTTCTTGCCATTTTAGATCTGTGTCACTGGTTGACACTTGTATAATGAAGACTGCTTTTTTACGAAGGTAGGGAAGGACCTCTGGTTCTCCCAAGTTTAACAAGAAAGATGTCGTTGTTCAAATATGTCCTTGGTCGACACAATCAGCGCCACCCTCGGCTCATCTAGCAACTCTGTCGTGTGCTTTTGCAAACTAGCTGCAGTGTACTTGCCATGATGATAAATGGTCGTGCTGTTTCTGTGTGTTGTCTTAACAGAATACTAAAGGGTTAAGAATGAAAACATTACATTTCAAGCTATTATACTCAAATACTGGTGTGTGCTCATTTTGAACTGCTGTTATTGCAATAGATTAGTGGCTTGGGATTCGAAGCCTTGCAGTTGCCTGTGAAGTGTGTTATGTGTTTTAAATATATATTTTCTGGAAAACTGGCGTATGTGTTAGTTTACAGCAGCCACACAAATAGGATGCCTGGAAGACTGATATTTAAAGCAGTGTAAGGTAAACATATATAAATATACATGGAAATGGAACTCAGTTCTACTGAGAGTAGTGATGTGTTTTGTTGAAACTGGATTGAAATGAAAGAAATAATGTTTTTCAGTAATTGTGTGATTGAATTCATCTTATTTATTTTTCTCAACCTGACTGAACATAAAATGTTCAGGTACTGTATACTGCCCTACTATGTTTCTGATTTGCTTTCTTGCTGTGCTGTAATGCTAGGCAATTGTTTTAACTGTATCGCATGTCCTCGGTGAAATCAGTGGCCCGTTTTATTATACAACAGGTTACAATATCACAATATTACAAGTTATTACAGGTCAAAGGTAATTCTGTGGAAGCATTACATTACAAATGCATAAGGGCTTTTCATTAGTATAATAAATAGTTTTCTAACGCAGCCTAATAAAGCACCAGAACACCTTAATGATTTGAGCAAATGGTACATCTTTCATTTTGTTTTTAAGAATTTGTACTTTTCGTCTGCTTTTTTAGGAAATGTTAAAGTAATTATTAACCTTTGCTGAAAGATTACATGACATACTGAAAGCACCTTAGCTCCACACCATAAGCTGTCCACCAACACCTGTTTGCACATGGTTCCTCGTCTATATCTGCTATCATATCTGTGTCTGTTTGCATTTTCTCCTCAACGTCCATGTAAAGGCTGGTAGATGTTTGGTGTAATTGTTACCTCATCAAATACCTTTTAAATCACCAAATCATAGATGCTCTCGTAGAAGTAAATATGCCAGTTTGCAAACTCATGCAACCTTTTTCTGATGTGGAAACTGCAATAACTGCACTGGAACCATCGATTTGAACACATTGCTTGTAACACAGTTATGGCAAAGGTTGCAATCACAGTCTCCTCATTGTTGCAGCACAGCAAGAACAATTAAGAAAAAAGTAATTCTGTTGATTATACAAATGTTTGTGTGTGTGTGTACAAAACAGTTACTATTTTCTAAATGAAGATGGAACAGTGGAATAAAATCCCAAAACAGCATGTGACCAATGTCTGTATATCAAAGAGAATAAAGCAGTTCATTGATTTTGTTTGGTAATCAACACATTTTAAGACCAGGTGTCCACATGCTTCATTACAGATTTTCATTTGGAGGTGTTCGACTTGAGCAAAGCAGGAATTTCTATCTCTGGCAGCATGGATCAGTGAAGCTTGTTCAGTCTGATGAAATCTCCGTAGGATGTTCACTTTGGTCTTACAGAGGAAAAGTGCTTTGGGCAGTTTCTCCCATGTCTTTGTGTCCTGTGTCCTTAGCTGCAAAAGGTAAAACCATTGTACTGCCAGACTAGGAATATGTTTTTGTTATATCAGACAACCTGCTACAGCTGTCAAGTGGGCCCCTGTGAACAGACTCCCACCTGCAGAAAGCACAGGATCTTATTGGGCTTACAGGTGTCTCAGCAAGAGTCCCTCTTTTCTGGAGGTTTCTTAGGGACGGCAAGGAATTTTCTGATGGGCTGGTGGTAGCTAGTTCTTTTGCAATCCAATTTGCACTTGTATTTGTTGCTGTATAGTGATTGTTTTGCAAAAATAAAAATGCTTCTCATGTACCGCGTATGGCTTGTCTTTCCCTTTCTTCATTTTACTTCCAGGTTCAGTGTCTTGATAGAAAAGTTACAGTTGGATCAACACTGAGAAAAACCAGAACACTTTTGAGGATGTTTGATCGGAACACAAGGAACGCAGTGTGACCGCCAGACGCCACACATTTTGACTGTTCATTGAATCGAGAGACTAGGTTATTAATATAGAAGTCCTTTATGTGGTTAAATAATAGTAAATGTATATTTCAAATGGTTGGAAATCCTGAAAGGTGGTTGGTTCATTGATAATTTTAATACACAATATTTCCCCTTTTTATTATTTATTTGCTGGTTATTCTTCTCCTGTGAGGATCACTCATCAACCAAAGCACACACTGGTCTTACTTATCTAACTAAACAAGATTGAGTTTGATTAATGAAAGGAAGACAGGATAGTAAATAAACCAGTCATGCTTGGCATTATTATTATTATTATTATTATTATTATTATTATTATTATTATTATAGGGATGACTTAGAAAGACAGGATAAGGAATGATAGTTGTTGTGTAACCAGGGTCAGATGTTGTCAGTCATAGACAAAAAAATATGATTTCTTAAAAATATACAATTTATTGATTGTCGGTTGCAAAACTGATAAAAAGAATTAGGAGAACTCATTTCATAAAAGAACAAACAAGAAAAGCAGGATAACTAACACCACAGAGCTACCTAGACTCAGGTTTGCAGTGGATTATACATTCAACACATAAGTGACCGCCACCCCTGACTCCTCCACCGTCTGGTTATATATCCCAATTGCATGACCCCTCCCCTAGAACAAACCAATGAAACAAAAGGAAATGTATAATAAAATAAAACATAAAATAAATTTAATCAACACCATCAATATGTAATAAATACATTTAGTGACAGTATCAATTTATAAAAAAACTACTATTAATTAAGTTACAAGTAATTCAGTTATTTATATTCTACAACCCCATCCAGATTTGAGCTGAGACAGTCCTTCCTTGCTGGAAAACAGGTGCCCTCTATTACTAACACTATGGCACTGAAAAACCCAACACTGCCCCTCACAAGCGTCCCCAAACAAACATGGCCGCTCCCACACCCCTGCTCAGCCCAATCCAAGGCATGGAGTTCCAGTGTTGTTTAGTTTAAATGTCTCCTTTGTATTTCGGCTTGGCCTTATCCTCCCTCATAACAGGTAAGAACAAACTTTATTTAAACCTTCTACATGTCTAATCTGGGAACCTCGGACAGTCTGTTGTTTAATCTATTGGTTCAGTTTGTTTTTAAATTCAAGGGACGGGCCTACTCCATCCCAATCTTCTTCTTCTTCTTCTTCTTCTTCTTCTTCTTCTTCTTCTTCTTCTTCTTCTTCTTCTTCTTATTATTATTATTATTATTATTATTTGTATTATTAATTAATTAATGTATTTATTTCTGTATTTGTCCAGGGCAACTTACAAAATATAAGAGCAATAGTGAATATCTTTCTGTCATGTTTGTGCTTTTTTGGGGGTGTGGGTGGGGCATATGGGACATTCATTTTGTGTGTGTGGGGGGGTCCTTTTCCTTGTTTTAATGTGTACTTATCTTTTTGTGTGTGTGTTTAATTCCCCATCTTCTTCTTCAACAAAGTGAGTGAGTGGTCACAGTCGAGCTCTTCCTCTTCCTCCTCGTCTATTATCTCCCCAAGCCTGGGACTGTGATCGGTCTCCATTGCCTGTCCTTCTCTCTAAGCAGCTGGATCCATCTCTTGTCACTTTCAAATCCCTCCCGTTTATGTTTTCATTTCCCCATATATCAACACGACTTAAACACATATGTGTCCTTCTATAATATTATAACAGTCATGCAAATGAAGGGAAAGAATTATGCAAATATGCAATGAGTTATAGACAGCACTGGTGAAGGTTTTTCAGGGAAATCCCAATAGGATGGTTCCACTGACGTCACGTCTTGTGAAACGTGTGTAAACAGTGCAGCTGGGCGTGCCTGCAGTCTACAGCTGTAATGCTTTACTGATCTGTGGCACTGGCGTGGTTTCCCGTGCTCTGGACATGTCTGCCTGTGTTCACACCGGTGACTGACCCTGTCCTCCTCTTTCCAGGGTTTATAAGACTGCGTGGAAAGCTGCGCACGCACGGCCAGTGTGCGGGTTATAGCGCCGCGCCTGCGCAGCTGCTCCGCTGCCGGCTGCTGTCCGCGGCGCTGGTGCTGAACCGGAGCGCCGCTCGTCCTGCTCCTGCAGCCATTTTACTCCCAGCGCAGGACAGAGACATCAACCCCCCGCCCGGAGCGGCGCATCATGGTGAAGAGGAAGAGCCTGGACGCCGCCGACCAGCAATGCGGCCGAGGGATACCTTTCCCAATACAGACGTTTTTGTGGAGACAGACCAGGTACAGCGAGCAGCCGGTGACAGCCGTCCAGCGCCGCCATAGCGCCTCGGCTCTGTATGAGAGGATATACATGAGGTTTTCATTTTCTGTGCAGCAAACAGCACGGTGCACTGTCATTATTGATTATAGTCATTATTGAAGCCCTCCCATCCTGGCCAATAAGCTCGACCTTCTGCTGTGAGTCGTGCTGGCAAACTGAATTCACTTCAGAAATGTCTGTAATTTCATATTCATATTTTAATTACAATACGTCACATAAGCGACAGTGTTTGAAGGTTATGTCTTTGAAGATTATATAGTTGCCATACATATGAAATACAAATATAAACCTTTTACTTTATTTATTGATGTATTTATTCTGATGTATTTTACATTATGGTGTTAAGTGGAAATTATGCGATTAGACATTAAGTTGAATGGTATTTGAATAAACTTACAGTTTGCAAATGCTCTGGAAATTAATGTGTTCTGTAACGTTAATTAACATGGATAGGATATTCATATTAATAATAATAATATCATTCCCCCCACACACAATTTTTGCAGTGCATTTTTGAGACCAAAGTTGGGGAAGCAGTATGAAGCCTCTTGCGTGGTAAGTACCGGGAGCAATGCAACGACCATCATTTGATTAATTATCATTTGTTGTCGTCAGCTTCAATTAAACATTAAACATTAAGCTGATCATAAATCATTTCACTGGCAGATTGCATTTTAAATTACTGTCCATTAATGCTTTTGTTCCTGTTTGACAAGGTTGAGCCTTGTAACTGGTTTTCATGTAAACATAAATAAATAAATGCATTAAAGAAGCCAGTTCAACATAAAGTGAGCAGATATTTGGAGATGATAATAAAACTCTCACGTGTTAATAAAGTTATGCATTAGTAATGTATGCTCTCTCTTCAACACCACCAAATGTTAGCCACATTAATATGAGGTTAATGTAATTGAGCATCATTACTAGCAGTATCAATGTTGTATTCTAAGATTATTATCCTTTATATTCTGTAAATATATTTTTTGTAAAGTTTGACAGTATTTTCAATGTCTTGTATTATGCAATTTGGTAGTAGAAAGTATGTTAATAACTTTTTATTTATATAAGGCTGCTGCAGTGTGTGCAGTAACTGTCTGTTCCTACATATATTTTTAAAAAGATCCTTTTGATATTTATTTCTCATTAAATATATTACTCGTAAACCCTGGATGCGATCTGTGTTGTTGTGATTTATAAAAGTTTCAAAATTACTCCTGTTCTGGTGGAATAAACATCTATTAGTGTTTATGTTGCAGAAATATAGATTATAAGATTGTTAATTACTGAAACTTTGAAAAAAATATATAAAAAATACTTTAGTTCAGCACATTTGCTTCTACAGTTCTACAGCAATGAATAGAATGTTTAAAATAAAAAGCAGAATTAAAATAAAAGAAAAACATCAAATGTTTCTGTTGTTCACATCAATATGCCACACTTAGAATAAAATATACATATTTGATGTGCTTCTCCTGTGAAGAATTATTTTGAAATTAATTTTAAATCACTGCTCCTACCTTTGCAGTCTTTCGAGCGCGTGCTGGTGGAGAACAAGCTGCACGGCCTGTCGCCCGCTCTCTCCGAGGCCATCCAGAGCATCTCGCGCTGGGAGCTGGTGCAGGCCGCCCTGCCCCACGTACTGCACTGCACCGCCATCCTGCTGTCCAATAGAAACAAGCTGGGTAAATCAGGGTTTGGTAATCCCCACTCTATTCTACAACCATTCCCATTCTCTAATCATCAAGATCGTTCAATAAAAGGTTAAACACATTAATATGAAAATGAATGTAATTGAGCAGGATCAATTTTTGATCCTAATTATATGATCCTTTATTGTACATATTCATTTTTAAAGCAGTTTGACAGTATATTTATATCTTGAAACTTCATGTGACCTCACCAGAACCCTAGTAGGCAAGTGTTTTATTTCTCATGTCTTTTAACATTTAACATTAGTTTATATACATGAATTCAGGGGTTCCCAATGTTTGGTGATGGAGGGCCAATTCTGGAGGCTGCATGGGATGGGGAAGACCACAGTAGAAAATGAACCACTGATGAAAATGAAATATGTCCCAATTCATACCTTTTTATGAATTTTAGTTGTTGTTTTATTATTTTCCCCCAAATTACATGTGTAATTTGTAACAGAAAATGTTCAGAAACTGTAAAATATAGTAAAGGTTCAGAAAATGGTTTGGTTGAAGATTGGCTTTGGCGGGGGGGCGTACAAAACATCCTCGAGGGCCACACTTTGGGAACCCCTGCATTAATTACTAAAGACAGAATACGAAATCATAGAATTATCTGTTATAAAAACCTTAGGGACCCTAGATGTATCTGTAAATAAACATTTCATCCAGATCTGGGAAAGAGTTAAACACTGCTCCAGCTAAGACTAGAACAGCCAGATTACTGCAATTCCAGTGAGAATATAAACCAAGCCGGCACCGGGGTATGTGGGGGGTGTCTGGGCTGCAGGTCACCAGGACAAGCTGGGCGTGGCGGAGACCAAGCTGCTGCACACCCTGCACTGGATGCTGCTGGAGGCCACGCAGGAGTGCAGTCACGAGGCGGGGCTGGGCGTGGGCCGGGGCCAGGGGTCCGGCTGGTCAGAGAGCAGCAGCGCTTTCATCCACCAGATGGAGAACCAGGGTTCCCCGGGTCAGCCGCCCCAGCGCAGCAGCTCCCTGGATGACGAAGAGCACAGCCGGAACAGGCTCTTCCACAAGAGCATGGCCACCGTCGAACTCTTCGTGTTCCTCTTTGCCCCCCTCGTCAACAGGATCAAGGTCTGCTTGCACACTCCTATTTATAAGAATCAAATTGGTACATTTTTAACTGGTGCACTGGAAGCATCTATCTATTACAATTGTTTAGTGAGGTTCCTGAGATGGAGCTCGGAAGACACAGATTTCAGAACATGTCACCTGCCAAAAATGACATTATATTATCTGATCATTTAGCAGAGTTGTGAATTATTTATGTTATATTAATGAAGGCATCTTTATATGTGTGTGTGAATTATGTAATTGCATGAAGTGAACAGCTCTGCGACCCTCACGGTGTCCAGTGTTTGTAAACCCACACTGCTGTTTCCTGCAGGAGTCTGATCTCACATTTCGACTGGCTAGCGGCCTGGTGATCTGGCAGCCCATGTGGGAGCACAGACAGCCTGATGTCCCGGCTTTCTCTGCGCTCATCAAGCCTGTCAGGAACATCGTG
This sequence comes from Amia ocellicauda, assembly GCF_036373705.1. Classification (NCBI taxonomy): domain Eukaryota; kingdom Metazoa; phylum Chordata; class Actinopteri; order Amiiformes; family Amiidae; genus Amia; species Amia ocellicauda. The sequence goes on along the minus strand of NC_089865.1, from coordinate 218,582 downwards.
ACAGGTGAGCTGCTTCCTCACACGCCCTGTACAGTTACAGGTATTGTCCTCTTAGGTGTGTGGTCTTCACATGTACTGATTTATTGCAATATTCAAGCATTGCACTACAAATTCTGCCTGTGCATTTACTGCCATTTTGATTTGAATTTCCTTTCAGCCAAGAGAAACTCCACAACAAACAATCAGAGGAGTCCGTGCGAATCCATTAACCCCGGCCCTGCGGTTAGTATTTCATTGTGGAAGGGAGGCCCCACCTGTGTGTCTCTGGGAGGGGTTCATTGCAAACACTCTCAGTTTGCTTTCATCAGGCAGACACTCCATGTTTACAATGAGCCGTTTTCTAAACTGATTGATGGAGAGAAATCATTACACAGATTTAACTGGGATACAGTGAGAAAACATTGAGTCCAGAAGATTCAACTTCTGAGTTAGTTAGTTAGCTAGTTTAGACATATTCAGCTGTCTAGTGACTGAAGAGGGATTTTACAAAACATTGCAGCCTAGCATAGTATTCAGGTGATGTATGTCTTTGTGTTTGTTAACTCATTAGCTGAATTGTGAGAAACAAATAAACCTATGGGTCTTTTACAAATATATGTCACAAAAATATAGCAAACTTGTCTGCTGCTCGTCACCCAAGTGCAGCACAATAAACAGCCGTCTGTATTTTTGAAAAGGGTTTCCAGGTGGTGTGTGAAACTGCCCGATCAGATTCGGCATCTCCGGGGTCGGGGGTGCATAGCTGTCGACGTGGGAACTCCCTCGAAGGAGGTGGCCCTTCCCAGCCCCCGAGGGACACGGGACTCTCCCAGAACAAGTATGATGCTCTCCCCGCTGCCCTGGCCTAACCCAGCTCACACACAGCCGGCGATTGAAAACCGTATCACCTTGTATCAAATGTGTCAACAGTATAAATACAACACAGGATTAGTTTTGAGAAATAACACAAACTCACCTATGTGCCATCGCTTGCCATCTTTATGGGTCTCATGCATATGCTCATGAAGAAGTTCATGCTTTATGGTATTTGTTCGGTGATATTTTGGTCACAGCAATCTGCAATTTAAAAAAAAGCAGTGCTGACCATAGAAGGGGTATCATCTGTACGACGTAGGTAGCTTGTTTGGTTTATAATTCACATTGCTTGGTTAGTGTAGAGTCAGGTCCAATTCATCTGAGATCGCTTGCATTTCCACAAAGCATTTCCCATTTTACATGTCTTTGTACTATCAATGGGACACAGTTAGAGACAGTATGGAGTAATTATGTGTAAATAATTCAATGCACTTGCAGTGGTTTCATGTTTACAGTCAGTTTATTTGGGCTGAGTGCAGCAGAATCAGAGTACGAGATGACTATGGTTCACTGAGGCGTTCCCTGTGCCCTGCTTTGAACTCCCGCAGTGAGACAGGAATAATGAGCTGCCCTGTTCAGAGAGCATCCCAGTGAAACACGAGGGCAACTCAGATGGACAGTTTACTTCCTTGATGTTGTTTCCTCAAACTCATCATCATTTAACAGATATCGTTAGAGGCAGATGTTATAGACACTCTGTCACAATGGATATCTGTGTTAAGTAGTTGCTTTTTCTGGCATTGATCGCATTTCAAAAAACTACAGTGAATCTTTCCACCGGCAAACTGAATGTAAATTGTCAGATTTCTTCAGTAATATATAGCTCTTATTATCAGGGGCTGCTGTGATCAGGGGCTGCGGTGCCCAGTGTTCAGGGGCTGCGGTGTTCAGGGGCTGCTGTGTTCAGGGGCTGCGGTGCCCAGTGTTCAGGGGCTGCTTGCTCGTCTGGGAGGAGAGACAGCTGCTGGGGCAGTTAATGGCAGCAGTGGTGCAGCGCTCTGAACGGGCTGCTGGACCTCGTGGGATCTGAAACCTTGTTAAGATTGATTATTCTTGCTGAATTCAATTAAACAGCACCATGTTTTCTACACAGAAAAGAGTTCTGTCTGCCCTCTTACTGGCGTCCTCCTATGCAGTACAATTACAGTGCATCTCCACGGTTAATTTGTGTATCTAATCAGCAAAAGGTCACCTTGAATTTGTGTCAGTGTAGTTCTTCACTGCATTTCTCTTTGGCCTCATTCATGATTTTCATAGCATTGAAATATAAATAATACATTTTGTCCTTTAAAACATTAATTCCATTTTGGAAAAATAAACAAAACTGAAATATTATATCAGATGCATAACAATGCAGACTGTTAACAATTTACCACAAAGCAAATGCATAACCATTATTCAACAATATACAGAGGTGTGTGTGTGTGTGTAGTAGAAACTTTAAATCCACACTATGAATCTTGACCGTGTTCACAATATTTGACCACCCAACACACACAGAAATCACGGGACTGAGGAGCTGTGTTTGTTTCAGGCCCCCGGCAGTGACGCTGACAGTGCCCCTGGCCCAGCGCTCGCGCTACGGGACTCACTTCGACATCGCTGTGCTGCGCTGCCTGCTGCAGCCCCACTGGTCTGAGGAGGGGATCCACTGGGCGCTGATGTATTACCTGCAGAGGCTGCGGCAAATCCTCGAGGAGAAGCCAGAGCGCCCCCCCGAGCCGCTGCCCACCACCCTGCCACGTCCGCGTAGCAGCTCCATGGTGGCGGCTGCTCCGTCACTGGTCAACACACACAAGACCCAGGTACAGCTCCTCAAACATCTGCATTCACATCCACTTCTATATGTATGTACACCGATCAGCCATAACATTATGAGCACTGACAGGTGAAGTGAATAACACTGATAATCTCGTTATCATGGCACCTGTCAGTGGGTGGGATATATTAGGCAGCAAGTGAACATTTTGTCCTCAAAGTTGATGTGTTAGAAGCAGGAAAAATGGGCAGCGTAAGGATCTGAGCGACTTTGACAAGGGACAAATTGTGATGGCTAGACAACTGGGTCAGAACATCTCCAAAACTGCAGCTCTTGTGAGGTGTTCCCGGTCTGCAGTGGTCAGTACCTATCAAAAGTGTACAAGGAAGGAAAAGCGGTGAACCGGAGACAGGGTCATGGGCGGCCAAGGCTCATCGATGCACGTGGGGAGCGAAGGCTGGCCCGTGTGGGCCGATCCAACAGACGAGCTACTGCACCTCAAACAAGTCCGATCCATGGAGGCCCCACCTCGCAACTTACAGGACTTAAAGGATCTGCTGCTAATGTCTTGGTGCCAGATACCACAGCACACCTTCAGAGGTCTAGTGGAGTCCATGCCTCGATGGGTCAGGACTGTTTTGGCGGCAAAATGGGGACCTACACAATATTAGGCAGGTGGTCATAATGTTATGGCTGATCGGTGTATATGGTGGGATTAACGAGGCGCAGAGGTCGCATGGTCAGAGGGTGCCAGCAGGCAGGCCAGTGATAATAACACTTTTTCTTTGAAGGATATGACACTGAAATGCAATGAGGAGGAGAAGTCCCTCAGCACAGAAACCTTTTCCAAAGTGTCCATGACCAACCTGAGGAGGCAGGCTGTGCCAGACCTTTCCACTGACCTAGGCATGAACATCTTCAAAAAGGTACGAGGGGAGAGGCTCAAGCAGGAGAGAGAAGTAGATAAAGACCCATCGTGATGAATAGAAACAATGCAAGATCTAGTTTATTATTGTTTTACTAAACTAAAAACCCACGCAAACCTATCAATGGTTGGTAGTGTAATTCCTAAAATTAAGCAAAACATTGATTTATTTTATGTCAGGGTACAAAATGGTAAATAAATAACAAAATATTGGTATCAGTATCTGCCAGTTGTGTTATTAATATCAGCTATCAGTTACGGCCCAGAATTGTAATATCGGTGCATCGCTAGTAATTCCCGCTTATGACTGCATGTCGTGAATTGGTAAACAGACTTGTTTGCAGAGGTGTAAAAAGCAGTCGGAAGTACTTGAGTAAAAGTAAAAAAGTAGCTACTTTTAAGAGTACTCAAGTACCAAAAGTAAAAGTAAATTGTGATTTTAGTAATAATGTGACAGTGCATGTGTTAGTGTGTCCTTATGAAGAGGCATGCCAGAGGTTCATTTGATGGTTTAATCAGTTTTATTTTCCATAAATTATCAAGGTGTTTTTATGGTTCCTCAATATTATCTTGAGGATAACCACGTCCAACAAAAATAAATGTTATTTAGGCACTATTTATATAATAGCCTATTTTGAGTTTTCTTAGCAAACACTGTTCACACACATACACATATATCCCAAAGAGTTGTATAGTAAAACAATGCAAAATAAACAATATCAACTATGTACCCCTGTAGTGATCATGTTTGTTTTAATGTAATCTATTGCACTGGATGTTACTACATATACTGTATCTTTTATGAACAGCTGCTGTGATGTTCACCCACACATTGTCTTTAATGGTTGTGTTTGTCTTTAATGTACAGTGACACAGTAATGGATATTGCTGGAGCTAATTAATTAACTTCTTGTCGTCCGCACTGTTTGTCCTGGGGCACATGCGTACACTGTGCGTGTTTCCACGTGGGTTGACGTCACTTCTGATTGGTACAATTGTTTTTGGGGCAAATGCTTAATATTTTTAGGGACAGTGAAGCATGAGACTGGAGAGCTATACCTGCCACAAGAATACAGGTCACTGCCCCGCTTTACAAAAGGGGCAATTCATAACCAGCTGGAACAAAACGTAATGACAACGCTGCACCGCTGCATGCACAATACCCATCCATCTACTGCAACACAAAACAGCTGCTAATTATCACAGTAACACTTCCCCTCCCAATGCAATGCATTTCCAATGGCGAAAGCAGGCAGTATTGTGCCCTGGCCTGCACGACATGACTTACCGGGGCCCTGCCGCTCGGCTGCGCATACGCTGTCAGATCAGTCCTCGCCTGTGTGTGGGAGCGGGGCCGTGTCCTTCAGTTTCCACGCAATGGTGATCACTGCTAAACTATCCATTTTACACACCCATTATTGACCTTAATATATTTTTCATGCAACTGCGCGGTGAAACGTTTTCCTTTTTATTCGTTGTGGGCACACGTAATTTTGAACGCAAACCTAACTGGTCAAAATGACCCGCCTTTCTACTGTTTTTCACACCTGGTGAAGTGTGTGACTGCGTGTGCGCGGTGCTGTGGAGTTGCATGAATAAAGCGCAGAGCCGGATTAATATTCATATTAATGACCTAATTGTGTCCCCTGGAAATGTAGGTTTAATGTTATTCTGTTCCGCTACTGTCTCTTTCAAACCCCCGCCTTTGCTGATGAATGCAGTTTATTGTAAGAGCAATCAGTAGCTCACTGTGCTGGTCCTGCTCTGAGAGGATACGTGTGTCTCAGTGCGGACTGTCCACTGCGGCCGCGGGTCCGAGTCCGTCTGACCAGGTAATGGACCAGAGAGGGGCGGGTCTGAGCCGCAGATCCGGCTCGCTGATTGGCTCACTGCAGTGCTGCTCCTTATGCTGCAGTGTGATTGGTCACAAGTATCTAGCAAACCTGAAACGTGTTAATTCCACGGAGATGTATGTCATTCCTCTCTCCAATTATAATAACAGTAAAGAGTCGTCTGTGCGAAATGTAGTGTAGTAAAAAGTACATTATTTTGTTCATAAATGTAGTGGAGTAAAAGTAAAAGTAGCCACAAATAAAAATTACTCAAGTAAAGTACAAATACTCGAAAAACATACTTAACGTACTTCGTTACTTTACACCCCTGCTTGTTTGGGAGCAACAAGCTGAAAACATTAAAACATTGACTTAGTGTCTTGATAAATAAGCAGCTACACAATATTGTTTCTGTGACTATGTTGAGAGCAGTTCTAAGAGTAAAAGTATATACTGTGAAAAATACTACAGGAGTTTACATCGTAGAAATGCGTTAAAGTGTACATCAAAAAGGTCGAGTATATGTAAAGTGAAATCGCATAGAAGCCGCGCAGAGCAGGACTGCAGGCACAGTTTGAACAGGAGTCCAGCGATGCCAGTGAAGATGCTGTGCTGTTGTGGAGGGTGTGTGTGTTGAGGCTGTGTGCTGTTACTGAGGCTGTGTGCTGTTACTGAGGCTGTGTGCTGTGTGTCGAGGCTGTGTGCTGTTACTGAGGCTGTGTCCCATCAGTTTAAGAGCCGGCGGGAAGACCGCGAGAGGAAGGGCTCCATCCCGTTCCACCATGCTGGGAAGAAGCGCCAGCGGCGGATGGGCGTTCCCTTCCTGCTGCACGAGGACCACCTGGACGTCTCGCCCACCCGCAGCACCTTCTCCTTCGGCAGCTTCTCTGGGATCGGTGAGGAGCGTCGTGGGCTGGACCGCGCCGGCTGGCAGACCACCATACTGGGTAAGAGTGCGGGGTCAGCGCAGGGCGGGGCAGCATTGGGCTTTGAGCCGACAGCACGCCTCTCAGCAATCCTTCACAATGACGAGTCTCTTCCACATAATGAGTTCCTCGTAGAGCGGCCTGGGTCTCTGTGTGTCTGGGCTGCAGTGGCTCAGCGGTCTCCATGTGCTCTCTCTGCCCAGGGAAGTTCACCCGCCGGGGGAGCACGGACACGACGGCCGACGTGGACAGCCTGAGCGCCAAACACTCGCACTCCCACCACACCCTGCTGAGCGACATCCCCGACCACTCCAACAGCCACAGCGACAACACGGTCAAGGAAGGTGGGCCGAGGCAGCGGGACTCGGGGATCCCCTACCAGGACCCTTCCAGACGAGATAGGGGGTGGGGGGGGTAATGAGTAATGCAGGTGGTGGGGGGGTGGGCAACACTTTTGTCTGCTTAGTATGGAACCAGTTTAAACTTGAATTGAGATCTCACTGCTTAAGCTTGGTACTTGGGTTTGTGAGTCAGGTTGGTGATGGAGAAGAACTGCGGCTCAAACCCTGCTGTCCTCGTCTCCGCAGTGCGCTCCCAGATCTCCACCATCACCGTGGCCACCTTCAACACCACGGTGGCCTCCTTCAACGTGGGCTATGCCGACTTCTTCACAGAGCACATGAAGAAGCTGTGTAACCCTGTGCCCGTCCCCGAGATGCCCAGCGAGCCACTGGCCTGTGCCAACCTGCCCCGGAGCCTGACGGACTCGTGCATTAACTACAGCTGCCTGGAGGACAGCGACCGCATTGAGGGCGCCAACAACTTCATCCTCAAGAACGGCATGCTCGACCTGACGGTAGGCACCGACATGTCACGCGTTATCATTCATGTCAGTGCTGTTGTCGTCTTGGTAAAGAATGCATCTGTCACGGCAGAAGCAGCATCTTGTATTCGTTAAGCTGAGTTTCCTGCTCATGTATTTCATTTGTCCTTTAGTTTTTAAAACATAGTTTGTGACTAGTTATTTAACTTTACTTAAATATACATAAAGCCCTACATTGAATGTGACCTGCTTTCTAAGGCACTAACCACTGCTTTTCTAACCACTTATTGATTCATAATCTTAGAATTCCTTTATTCGTCTAAATTTGTCTTTTTATTAAGGTGCATTGACACGTTGATTAAGTGGCTGCAGCTACGGGCATTTACTTAAAGGGACAGGCACCCCTTTATAACTAAATACAACAAAATTACTTGTTAGTGGATGTGTCACATATTACAAAAATAATAATAATAATGCAAGGCTGTTCGTAAGCAGCACATTAATCGCCACTTAAGGATCTGTTGAAGAAAATATCCCGTGCGTTACATTATCCTATTAAATACACATCATCAGTTGGTTAACCCTGCCTCCTGTCAGAGCAGTGCTCTGCGCTCCTGAGCCGAAGGTGGTGGGTTCAGTCCCGGGGGGGACACTGATCTTGTACCCTTGAGCAAGGTACTTTACCTAGATTACTACAGCAAACATCCATCTGTATAAATGGGTAATTGTGAAATGTAATGTATTGTAAGTGGCCCTGGATAAGGTTGTCAGCAAAGAAATATAATAATACTATCGTTGCATGAGTTAGCTCAATAGAATAAAATAAATAAATACCTGTACACTTACTACAGCTCCAAAAAATAAAAAGTATGTATTTAGGCCATGTGTCACAGGTTTTTAACAACGTTTCAATCTTCCAGGGATCTTCATCAGGATATCATATGATACCCAGCACCTTCTAAGATATTTAGATGTGCGTGTGATTAATCTTCTTACGTGAGTTAGCTCAATGAAATGCTTTTTGATTGCAATATTTTTGACTCCGTGTTTAAGTCTTTCAATGTTTCCTTTAACACATTAATTTATTCAATTAACATATAGAGGTCAATAAAGGCGGAAGTGAAACAGATAAAGGGCAAAAATTGAAGTATCTTGGAAAACGATCAAGATGTGGAAAATGTTATGAGCATCTTAATGAAAACCATATTCTTGGATATCCTCAACATGGGTTTAGACGAGGCAGATCATGTCTTACTAATTTATTACAATGTTTTGAACATGCAACTGCAGCTGTAGATCATGTGAAAGCATATGATGTGATATACTTAGATTTCCAAAAAGCTTTTGATAAGGTTCCACACCAAAGACTGATCCTCAAATTGGAAGCTGTAGGCATTCAGGGTAATGTAAGTAGATGGATTATGAACTGGTTGATGTCTAGGAAACAGAGGGTGTCGATTAGAGGAGTTGCTTCTAACTGGAGTGAGGTTGTTAGTGGAGTTCCACAGGGATCAGTACTAGGGCCTTTGCTGTTTCTAATCTATATTAATGATCTGGACACTGGGATAGTTAGCAAACTTGTCAAATTTGCCGATGATACTAAAATAGGTGGCTCAGCAGATACAATCTCAGCAGGACAGGCTATTCGCTAGAGGAGGCCATCCGCCCCATCGTGCTCGTTTGGTGTCCATTAATAACTAAGTGATCAAGGATCCTATCCAGTCTGTTTTTGAATGTTCCCAAATTGTCTCTTTAGCCACATCGCTGGGGAGTTTGTTCAGATTGTGACGCCTCTCTGTGTGAAGAAGTGTCTCCTGTTTTCTGTCTTGAATGCCTTGAAGCCCAATTTCCATTTGTGTCCCCGGGTGCGTGTGTCCCTGCTGATCTGGAAAAGCTCCTCTGGTTTGATGTGGTCGATGTCTTTCATGATGTTGAAGACTTGGATCAAGTCCCCATGTAGTCTCCTCTGTTCCAGGGTGAAAAGGTTCAGGTCCTCAGTCTCTCAGTAGGACTTTGCCTTCAGACCTGGAATAAGTCTGGTTGCTTTCCTCTGAACTGCCTCTAGAGCAGCAATATCTTTCTTGAAGTGTGGAGCCCAGAACTGTCCACAGTATCCAGATGAGCTCCAACTAGTGCATTGTACAGTCTGAACATCACTGCCCTTGTACATGTTATACAGTGAGGGAAAAAAGTATTTGATCCCCTGCTGATTTTGTACGTTTGCCCACTGACAAAGAAATTATCAGTCTATAATTTTAATGGTAGGTGTATTTTAACAGTGAGAGACAGAATAACAGCAAAAAAATCCAGAAAAATGCATTTGCATGTTAATGAGGGAAATAAGTATTTGATACCCTATCAATCAGCAAGATTTCTGGCTCCCAGGTGTCTTTTATACAGGTAACGAGCTGAGACTCTCTTAAAGGGAGTGTTCCTAATCTCAGCTCGTTACCTGTATAAAAGACACCTGTCCACAGAAGGAATCAATCAATCAGATTCCAAACTCTCCACCATGGCCAAGACCAAAGAGCTGTCCAAGGATGTCAGGGACAAGATTGTAGACCTACACAAGGCTGGAATGGGCTACAAGACCATCGCCAAGCAGCTTGGTGAGAAGGTGACAACAGTTGCTGCGATTATTCACAAATGGAAGAAACACAAAATAACTGTCAGTCTCCCTCGGTCTGGGGCTCCATGCAAGATCTCACCTCGTGTAGTTTCAATGATCATGAGAACGGTGAGGAATCTGCCCAGAACTACATGGGAGGATCTTGTTAATGATCTCAAGGCAGCTGGGACCATAGTCTCCAAGAAAACAATTGGTAACACACTACGCCATGAAGGACTGAAATCCTGCAGCGCCCCCAAGGTCCCCCTGCTCAAGAAAGCACATGTACAGGCCCGTCTGAAGTTTGCCAATGAACATCTGAATGATTCAGAGGAGAACTGGGTGAAAGTGTTGTGGTCAGATGAGACCAAAATCAAGCTCTTTGGCATCAACTCAACTCGCCGTGTTTGGAGGAGGAGGAATGACCCCAAGAACACCATCCCCACCGTCAAACATGGAGGTGGAAATATTATGCTTTGGGGGTGTTTTTCTGCTAAAGGGACAGGACAACTGCACCGCATCAAAGGGACGATGGACGGGGCCATGTACCGTCAAATCTTGGGTGAGAACCTCCTTCCTTCAGCCAGGGCATTGACAATGGGTCGTAGATGGGTATTCCAGCATGACAATGACCCAAAACACACAGCCAAGGCAACAAAGGAGTGGCTCAAGAAGAAGCACATTAAGGTCCTGGAGTGGCCTTGCCAGTCTCCAGACCTTAATCCCATAGAAAATCTGTGGAGGGAGCTGAAGGTTCGAGTTGCCAAACGTCAGCCTCGAAACCTTAATGACTTGGAGAGGATCTGCAAAGAGTAGTGGGACAAAATCCCTCCCGAGAAGGGTGCAAACCTGGTGGCCAACTACAAGAAATGTCTGACCTCTGTGATTGCCAACAAGGGTTTTGCCACCAAGTACTAAGTCGAAGGGGTCAAATACTTATTTCCCTCATTAACATGCAAATCAATTTATAACTTTTTTGAAATGCGTTTTTCTGGATTTTTTTGTTGTTATTCTGTCTCTCACTGTTAAAATACACCTACCATTAAAATTATAGACTAATCATTTCTTTGTCAGTGGGCAAACGTACAAAATCAGCAGGGGATCAAATACTTTTTTCTCTCACTGTATGTATTTAAAAAAAAACAGTATAAATTATTAGTTTGAAGATAAATCTATTGCAAAGTCTGACACCTAAATCATCTCTTTTAGCTCAAGATTTACATGCTTTTGTCTTTTATGGTCTACTCATGAGTGATTCTCTGCTGTTCCTTTTTGCAGGCCATTCTGAGGGCTGTGTATGTGGTCCTGACCCATGACATCAGCTCCCGGATCTGTGATGTGGCTCTCAACATCATTGAGTGTCTGCTGCAGCTGGGGGTCGTGCCCTGCGTGGGCAGGAAGATCTCCAAGGCCGAGGAGAAGGAGAACGAGGAGACGCGGCCAAAGGAAGGAGCCAATCAAAGAGCGGGGGGGACACAGGGGGCCACGTCAGGGGGCATGGGGGCAGCACCCGGAGGAGGAGGCGGAGGAGGGGGTGGAGACGGTGGAGGAGGCGGAGGAGGAGGTGGAGAAGGAGATGACGTCAAAAACCACAAGCAGCAGGAGGGCAAGGTGGTTGTTTTTCTGATTTCCAATCAGTGATCACTAAAGCAGTGCAACCCTCTAGCATTGCCATGTGCAGCACCTCCACAGTAAGAGTTTATCTGGATTAAAGAAGAGGTGCAGCTCCGGGGGCAGTATATTGCGTAATATTTCAGGGGCCCAACCTGTGAAATAACGTTAGTTTCAGCTCCACAAGCCCGGACTGCACCCCCTCACTAATGCACCTGCCTCCCTGTGTCTCTGTAGGAAGAGGGCTCCCCTCAGAGTGCCCACCGCCTGGCGCTCACCATGCTCATTAAGATTGTGAAGTCTCTGGGCTGTGCCTACGGCTGTGGCGAGGGCCATCGGGGGCTCTCTGGGGATCGCCTGCGAATGCAAGTAAGTCTTCCAGCTCCAGCTGATCAGCCGGACTGTTTTAATCGCACTCAACTGTAGGGAGAACAGTTTGATAACTTTTCACTTTTTCATTTTCATGTATAACTTAACAAAGCCTATGATATAGTCCTCACATTATGCAAGATGAGAAAAAAACATCTACGGTGGCTGCAAAGAGCGGGAGAGCAAAAAAAATTACCTTCATCATTAGAACACATGCAAGGTCTGTTATTCAGACACATCTATGACACAGCTGGAATAGTCTGTGTTGCATCACTCCTGTCTTTCAGGCGCAGAACTGCCTCACCAGCCTGTACAAGCTGGACAAGCTGCAGTTCAGGCAGACCATGAGAGAGTACGTGAACAAAGACTCACTGAACAACATCGTCGACTTCCTGCACGCGCTGCTGGGCTTCTGCATGGAGCCGATCACGGACAGTAAGAGCTCAGTGTCCGGCGGCCTCTGTGATGGGCTGGGCTGGAGCCGACGCCTTCGCTCTGCTGTCTGCACGAGTCCCGTCACGTCTGTCCGTCGAACCGCTTCTGGGGGTTCTTAGGACAGCTGCCCTAAAATACTCTGATTGGAAATACTGCTTCAATTCCAATTGATAAAGGCCGTAGTTTTGATTTCCTTCCAATATACATTTTAAAAAGAAATGTTTAAACCGCCAAAACGAAAATGAACATCCTGAACGACATGTGGTTATAGATCTTTTCAGTATTTTTCTCAAACCCAGATATAGTTTATTGTAACGCTGCATGTATATGGTAGTTTTGAATATATGTGGATATGATCTGTCAGTTAAACTGAGAGGAGACATTTTGAGACATCTGACCGCAGACTGCTCTTGTTTCTGGGGGCAGTTGTGCATTCTGTCAAAGTTCACTCCCTATTCTGGCCTGTCATGGATTAAGGGGAAGACGTATAGCAAAGTAGTTAACCACCGAGATCAGACCGAGATCAACAGCTCTTTCATTACTATAGACCCAATAGATTGGAATCCTGATTATTTGAGTAACAGGGCTCATGACGAAGGCGCCTGCTCTGGTGATGTAATTTCCTCTAGACGTGGTAGACACTACATTTGCTAATAAATAAAAGTAAAGTCACACTGAGTGCCATTTTTGCCTTAGTGGTACCACACCTTAACTGTGTTACATTTACCCAGCTGTGATGCAAGGCAGTGTTTAGACGTCTCCATCTCCCTTGGCTTAGAGTGGTCTTGCTCCTTCTGTGCTCAGCGTGTCTCCCCAGGGGAAGCAGAGGGAGGCCAGCTATTGCCCAGCCTCTTCCAGGGACACCTGCATATGGGATATTGTTGGACTGTACTCTAGATTTCAGTGAAGTTCATGTCCTAGTTTGTATTTTTATTTTTTTATTATCTGGTTGTACTTTTTTTAAAGATCATCAGCAAGTTATATGAATGGATAAAATCTTGAAAGGTTGCACTGATCAACCCAAGAGCTTCTAATGAAATGGCATTCAAATATTAATCTCCCAAGATGCGTTGGCAGTGTGCAGAAATCAAACATTTATTGTTTAAAGGCAGACAACTCCATTTTATATAAATGGGCGTGTTAATAAATGATACAAATAAACAAGCAGTTTATATTTAAACTCATATTTATATATGCATTATATTATGCATTATCTGTTTATTATTATTACTACTACTGTAACTAGGTTTATTCAGTGAACCATCCTTCTTCCTATGGCTGTAACTGTGACCTCACACCCATAGGAAACTGAATCGTCCATTGTCTTCGTGCATCCCTGGGTTCAGCGCAGCCTCCGCTCACCTCATCTTGGGAGGGTGTTTCTTTGTTTGTGTGTATGGGGGTGTCTCCTCTCTGAGACGTACATGTCCGTGCAGGCCTGACATCAATTGTGCGCGCATCTCTTTTCTTGCAGAGTACGGAAGTGCAGGTGAGAGGTCCAGGAGAGCGAAAAAAAGAAACCTCGGTAGATACACAATCTAAATTTCTGCCAACCGAACTAACTTGCTGACATCCCGCAGTTTAAAGACAGTGTTCCTGCCCGCACACCCCAAAGTCACATTCCGATCTGGAATAGTGTGCCACAGCATCTGTGTCCAATCTGCAGCCTCTTCACATCCCTATCCTGTATCTGGACTTGACCTAGCCGGTCCTAAATTCGATCAGGCCTTAGTCACTTGCATGTATAAATACGTAAATAAATAGTTTATTGTGCTTTACATCTGTGTTTCTTTTAATTATACTACCATGATTTATTCTTTTAATTGAGTGTATCGTTTGGTTCTTAATTCATGGAAGCTCTGTTGCTGTTTGCTTGTTCATGCACAGATATGGTTTTACCCACAGTGCTGTTCTTTCATTTGAGCCCCTCTTCCTTGTTGCTTTCTTCCCTGTTCTTTCTCTGTACTTTCAGACAAGGCGGGCTTTGGGAATAATTTCACCACAGGTGACAGTAAATCTGTCGCCCAGAGCATGGAGGCCGTGGTGGTGGGCTGCATGTTCAAGTCTTTGATCACGCGCTGCGCCTCCACCACGCATGAGCTGCACAGCCCAGAGAACTTGGTAAGGTCCTCTTCCATCCAAAACCAAAATTCACAAAGTTGTTTCACTGGGATTAGAGCAGATTATGCCATTTTGTTTTAACTCAATAATTGTGCCTTTAAATATATACTGTGTTCCATCAGTTCAAGATTTACTTGGTTTAACCTGTTATCACTTTGCAAAGGAAACGAGGGAAACACAATCACCCAGGCCGTTGTTCAAACCTGATAGTTAGCTAAGGATTTATTTGCTAAATTACACAATAAGAGTGTTTTCTGACTTTACCTTCATTTAATGAAAGACATAATATGCTGAGTACACCCTCCTTACAGTGAGAGGTAAGCAACCCATGTCTTTAAAGGTATTCAAGTTAATTTAGTGAATTATTTCATTAATAATCATTTTTTGACATGGCTAATTACAGGCATGTAGGCAAAACCATATACATAATATAGTAATTAACTCATGATATGTTTGTAAGGCCCAAGGCAGAATCTCTTGGTTATCTGCTGCTTTTGAAGTAGCATTTTCCCTTTTATACTGATTTGTTTTGAGCGCTCATTGGACCTCAGTGGAGCACTGTGTCAGTGACTTGGAGTTTCATGCATTTAAATGAGGATTTGCCCCCCATTTATCTACAATATTTACAATATTATATTATATTATATTATATTATATACAATATTATCAAAATATTTGATGGTGATAAACAAGTCGTGCCACAAATGTCTGATTGGATTTAGGTTGGAGGTCTGACTGGGACACTCAAGGACATTTACCTTTCTGTTCCTTTGCCACTCCAGTGTAGTTTTGGCTGTGTGCTTCGGGTCATTGTCGTGCTGAAAGGTGAACTTCCGTCCCAGTTTCAGCTTTCTTGCAGAGGGCAGCAGGTTTTCCTCAAGGACTTTTCTGTACTTTGCGCCATTCATTTTCCCTTCTATCCTGAAAAGAGCCCCAGTCCCTACTGATGTGAAACACCCCCATAACATGATGCTGCCCCACCATGCTTCATGGTATGGAGGGTGTTTTTGGGGGGATTGCACCAAACTTTGGGTTTGCACCAAACATAACACTTTGCATTTAGGCCAATAAGTTCAATTTTAGTTTCTTTAGACCACAAAACTTTTTGCCACATGGCTACAGCATCTCCCAAGTGTATCAGGTTGGCTGTTTTGAGTAATGTCTTTCTTCATGCCACCCTACCATCCAGGTCAGGTCTGTGCAGTGCTTGGGATACTGTTGTCAGTTTGACCAGTCTTGGCCATAAAGGCCTGTAGCTCTTGCATAGTTGCCATTGGCCTCTTGGTAGCTCCTCTCATTAGTCTTCTTCTTGCATGTTCATCCAGTTTGGAGGTATGGCCTGATCTAGGGAGGGTCTTGGTGGTGCCATACACCTTACACTTCTTAATAATCATCTTTAGGGTTATTCAAGGCCATTGATATATTTTTTAACCCACCCCCTGACCTGTGCCTTTAAACAACGCTGCCCATGAGATCTTTTGAAAGCTCCTTGGAGCTCATGGTTGAGTCTTTGCTTTGAAATGCACCACCCAGCAGAGGGAACCTACAGGAACTGCTGAATTTACCCTGAAATGAAGTCAATCACAACAATTTAACACAGCTGGAGGCCACTTAAATGTGTGTGTTAGAAATAGGTGTGGTGTGGACACTTATCCACCCAAGCTATTTCGTTTTTTATTTTTAATACATTTTCTAAACATGTGTAGAATATTATTGTCACTTGGGGGGTAGGATGTGTAGATAATGCAATACAAATAATTTATAGTTTGTATTTTTGAAAGGGGATTGTAGACTTTCTATAGGCGCTGTATGTGTTTTTTTAAATGCCTTACCTCACTGACATTCCCCTCTGGTATAGAGAGATGTCCTTGTTTTTTCCTTGAATGGCAAGTGGGAAAGGAATGCAAATTAGTAACAAAAGTGTCTGCATAATAATCCATGAATAAATGTAACAGGCCAGATAGATGCTGTCAGTCTGCAGCTGTTTGAACTACACGTCTGGGCACTGCGTTTAGGATTGGATTGTGCTGCATTAGGATCCACACAGAATACAGAGTACCTGGTGTGTGGAGATATTGTGAGCAGAGAGTAAGGTGACAGGAAGCTGCACAGCTATTCTTCTCTACAGAATGTAGTCAATTGTAGTATGAAATCTTTAATTGGGTTCATTCAATTCCTATAAACATGGCAATTCAACTTCTATCATTTTATCACTAGTACATATTTGCATCTATTACTTGAGAAGCACATTGAGTGCAAACCATTACATCACTTTCTGTAGTGTGAGGGGCTCTCCTCGAATACAGGGGTGGTGCTGAGTGATCTGTGCTCTGCAGGGCCTGTACTGTGACATCCGTCAGCTGGTCCAGTTCATCAAGGAATCGCATGGCAACGTCTTTCGCAGGGTGGCTCTGAGCGCGCTCCTGGACAGCGCAGAGAAACTCTCCTCTGGGAAGAAGCCAGAGGAGAAGGAAGAGCTGAAACCCACAGCACCCAGGAGGTAGGAGCAATGGACCGTAGGCAGGGGTGGGGCTGAAGGCCGTGGAGAAACGGGGGGTATTGAGGGACTGAGAGGCATGCTATCCTATTGCCATTGCTGCTCTGGGTGGGGTGTTGGGCCAGTAGTGTCTTCTGACTGAGAGGAAGCCCTGCCTGGAATCCATTAATTGAGTGTGTAACACCATTGTCTACTCATGACTAATCAGGCCAGCAAGCTTCTGAACTCTTATTATGAACCTTGAGATATTACAGTGAAAATCACAACTTACAAAATACAGGAAGAGTCATTAATTTGAACTGAAGAAATCATTATCTGTTTGTTGTGCTGTTAAACTAAAACCTGGTTAATTGACTTTTAAATGCTTCAAGTTAAGTCAAAAATACTACCCAAGGGGGGTTGGCACGTTGTTGTTAATAATGGGAACTCAGTGAACGCAATTGTCTAGCAAAGGTGCCTGTGAGGCTTGTTGTCGCTTCGCTATTGTTGTCATTGTTTTGTGTTTTGTGTTTTATCTCTGTCTCTCTGCTTACTTTAAGCTTGCAGTAGATTGATCAGGCAATATGAGCAGTTTGTTTTGCCTTTGACAACCAAGTGTGTTAAATGAATGTCTGCCGGTGTCTCTGCAGGTCAGAGGCCGGAATCAGCGCTGAGAAAGGCCAGCCTTCCACCGTAGCCGATGAGTGTCACAGCTACATCTCCAGCCGTCCGCCACAGACCCCCGAGCAGTGAGTCCCCGCTGCCCTGTCCCTCCTGTCCTCAGGCAACACCGCAGCATCAGCTCTCAGATCATGCATGCTCAGACACCCTTCCACTGTTCCAATTCCAATTGTAGTTTTAGCCACAACAGTAAGATATTTCAGATTAGCATTTCCACTCTAGAGACTTTTCTAATCATCTCCAAACTTTCCTCTCTGAGGGAGATCCTTGATAAAAAGAGCAAGCTGTCCTCCACTCTCCGACCGCTCTCTCACCTCTCCCTCTCAGTGAGGAGCAGATCCCCGGGGCTCTGTTGGGGAGGAAGGACTTCTGGCGCAAGATGTTCAAGTCTCAGAGTGCAGCCAGCGACACCAGCAGCCAGTCCGAGCCGGACACGTCGGAGTGCACCACAGCCCACTCTGGCACCACCACGGACCGGCGCTCGCGCTCGCGCTCCCGGCGGATCTCCCTGCGCAAGAAGCTCAAACTACCCATTGGTACGTGGCGTGGCAGGGCAGGACAGGGTTACGGTGAAGAACAGATTCAGAAATGGCTTCCCATGCACAGCTGATAGACACAGTTCATGTTTAATCTTGCCCAAATTGTATTACTGAAGCATAAAAGCTGTACTTATTACAGCTTTATGTATAGCTATAGTTAAAGGTGGATGATAAAGATTAATATGTATCTACAGTATATATACAAAGCGCTTATGCATTTTGTTGGCCTCTATGATGTCAGACAGCATGTTCTCCATGGCTCAGATTTCATTGCTCCACATTGCACAAAATCAATACAGGCGATTGAGCAGGCCACGTACGCTGATAAGCATGCTCTTTATGTTCCTCATGTATTTATGTGTTTATAAATACGTGATAAGTCCAGCACCTGGCGTTGACCTCTATTCCAGCCTACAGCTTGTAAAACTTGGAGCATATCTGTTTGCTATGCAATCTGAAAGTAAATAATTTGAGATAACTTCATACGTTAAATAAGTGTTTTTATTGAATCTTAAAAAAAGTGTTCTTGTTTCCCTGCATGCCATGTCTTCCTCCCCCCCCCTCTCTGCGCTGCGTGTGCCCGTGCTCTCCGTGGATGCCCTCTGCCTGGCAGGGAATTGGCTGAAACGCTCATCTCTCTCGGGCCTGACAGATGGAGTGGAGGACCTCTTGGACATTAGCTCAGTGGACAGGCTGTCCTTCATCCGCCAGAGCTCAAAGGTCAGTCCCTCTGCGCAGATTGTTTGTACCGCTTCGTGCTGTGTGTGTTGTGGCGTTGGAGGAGGTCACCTCAGCCCTCACATTTCTTTACATTCTAATGCAAGTCTTTGCTCCAGCCTAATGATTACATGCTTAATTATTTTATCAATCTTTAGCAGCAAGAGTAATGTAAGAAAGTCATATTTTGACTGCATACTTGCAATTCTATAGAGTGGAATAGGACTGGCATACCAGTAAGTGTCCCAGAGAGCCCAGCCCCATCTAGCAGCTGAACCTGATGTCTTAAGCAGGGCTTGGGCAGCAGTGGGATGGGTCTGGTCAGTTGGATCTCTTGACCAGGAATACCAAAACAATGCTCCAATGATCCCAGGAGATTGTGCCATCAGAGGCATCATCTGCTGGTCAAGACAAGAGTCTGCCAAGTGCTGCCCCTTCGCTGAACTTCAGGGTGTGATCAGTGGTTCAGCCCCGCTTCTTGGTGAAGTGATTCCTGTTGCTGTTGCTTTTAGAAACATGTGTTTAAATGGACTTGTGACAGCCTTCAATGTGTGGTTCCCCTCCCCAGGTGAAATTCACAAGCGCAGTGAAGCTGTCTGAAGGGAGCGCCATGGAGTACGGCCGGGACGAGGAGGAAAACTTCTTCAAGCGGCTCGGTAAATGGCGGTCCGGCCGAAGGAACCCATCCAAGCTTCACCACACAGAAGAGAAAGATGGTAGACCCCCGGGGCATCCTTTCCTCCGCTCTGTGTCTGTCTGTCAGCCGCTCTGTCAATAGCCATCCTCCATATGACTGTGCTGTTCCTGTATATTCTGCATACGTGGGGCATGCCTCTCCGCTGAAGGCTTGGCCGGTTCGGCTGGGCCTCTTCCATGATTCAGGCTCGAATCTCGAGGCAGGGACAGTTCACTGTTTCTGCTCCTGCATTGCTTTAGAAAACAGTGCAAACTGTCCTTTTCCTGACAAATCATGTCAAATACAAACAGGCGTCTTAATAATAAGACATGAGAGTCCCTGTAAGCGATGACCGAGTTATTGATAGTTCACACCAGCACAGCAGACTTGGGTTTACAAACACCTAATTGTGAATTCAAACACACAGGAGACAGTGTCCTGTATTGAAATAGCAAGACTGTATATGTTTACATTTAGGGAAATCAGACATTTCACACCTATATAAAATGTCAATGTATTAAAGAATTGAATAATATGCTATATTTAATATAGTTGTTTTGGATCGTAGGTAATTTAATGAAACTAAATAAGTGAAAAAATAAACCACATTTTTCTCATGCTTAAAATTAGATATTATAAAATAAATGGATGGGATGACCAATCCATTAAACTTTATCTATCTATAAAACTGTACTTGATGAATATACTAAGAGTCCTAAATATTTTATATACAGACAGTCAATTAACAACATGTGAAAGTGATTTTGGATTGCTAGTAAAATTACTCTGAACTTCATTTCCATTATTATTTAGAGAATTGGTCACAGCTGGCAGAGGTCCACACATTCTCCCTCCACCTGCTCTGCTGAACAGTTATGTACATTGAAATGTACAGGACTAACATTCTGGAGACTTGTGTAGGAATAATTGAAATATAGGAATAGTAAAACAGGAAAGTCTCTTTAAAGAATTGTCTGAAGGCTCTGCCAGCCTATGTGGATCTGTTGGCAGTTCTGCCTTTTGACCCAAAGTCTGAGATTTCTAAGAGCAGGGCAGCTCTGCTCCAAGCTTCATGGTCCTCAACCTAATTGTCACGCCCTGCCGTTCAGATTGTATCTGCTAATATTTAAGGGGCTTTTCAGGCCCCAGGATCTGTTCAGGCAATGAAATATCTTCCATTAACTCAATACGCCGGTCACTTCTGACAGGAGGGGGCAGTAATGAGAACAGTTCAAAGTATGGAGCCTTATACCTTTATAGTGCAGGGGCAACTGCAGCTAAAAGGTTTTATTTTCAGCAAGACCAGGACTTACTGTGCAGGGTTGACACGAACAATATCAAAAGGAAAAAAAATTGAAAACAAAGCAACATTAATAACTAAACAATTTTTAAATTTTCAACTAAACCATATTCCTTCCCTGTAGTAAAATATGCTCATTTCACACAGTGTGCACCCTGTATGCGATGGATCATATTTTACAGAACAGGTGAGATCTCATTTATGTATATATTATTTTATATTTTTAACAATCTGTATAGTTTTTACAAACACATAGCGTGTTTTTATATTAATTTAAGTTCAGTTGTTTCAGTCCTTGTATTTTAAAGTGTTCAGTCAGTGGAAAGGTTTCTTTGTTCAGTGAAGGAAATTGGCCTCAGGCAACTCAAAGACAAGGAGTGGAGAGTACCCTCTTTTGGCGGGTGAAGACATTAGTGCTGTCTTTTCTTCTGTGTTCTGTATGTTGTTTTCACCTTCACATCACATGTTGTTCAATGCCTTTATAGTATCTCCTCAGTCTAACTGCCAGAAATCATATAAAGCGTTTCCTCACATTGACATAATAATAGGAGTATAATATAGGAATTATAGGAATAGGAATATAACAACAGAAGAAATCATAGGAGTAATCCAATTAATATTTTAGGTGCTTTATGTATTTTTTCCTAATATTAAATACTGTATTTTGGCATTCAAAATGTACGGAGTCTTAGAAAAACAAGTAAGAAAGGAAGAATTAGAAGTCTTCATTTAACATTCAGTAAGAATTCTAGGTAACCCAATCTATTGAGTTCGTGTGTGCATGCATAATGAGGGACAGATATGATACTGATAACCTATGTTTTGTTGATATAACTGACTGGCTGAAATAATGCACAGCATAGATTTGAAGGGAATGCATTTGAATAATTTGAGTGCATTCATGATACAAGAAACATTGATCAGTGATAATGTATCGTTACTGATGAATGTCCTAAATTGCCAAAAATAAATAATTGTGTGTAAGACCCTGTTAATAGCAGTGAGAGCCATTCCCAGAAATGTGTGCATCTGAGAGGTGTTCGTTCAGTATCATGCTAGCTGACCAGGGAAGCACTGACATGTTCTGACATTGTAGCTGCTGTAGCTGCATTCACTGCAACTAAATAATAATGTGTTGCAATACATGCAACATCTTTGTGAAATATAGCTTCACGAGCATCATCTAAATCATCGGGGTGTCGGTCCTAGGGTCTCCACTGCCAGAAGCATGCACGTTAGGATACGGTTTCAGTGATCATGGTTTCCTCAGGTTTTAAATCACTCACTGAAAGTTGAGCCCCCAGCATTTGCATAGTCCTTCCATGTGTTTTTGTACCCTGTGACCATCTGTGGCAAAACCCAAATGTTTAAACATCTTCTCACTTGGTGAACTTTGTACCCTTATGTACATGCATAAGACACAAACAGACTGAATGCACTTGCTAACACGATGAGTGCTGCACATGCATGTGGCAGACGTGTGGACTGTGCATGTCTATGATGAGGATGAGGGATTCAGAATGTGGCTGCATAACCATATATCGCATATTGTTGAAACAATATTCACAGGAAATTACATATTAACATTTAAATGCATAAAGTGGTGCACAATTAAAACTGGTAAGTGTATGTGTGTACGTATGGTGTTCCTGTGTTTGATTGCATATAGAAATGCTGTCGGCATGCTTCATTTACTTTATAAAAGAGGATCAGTGTGCTGTAGTATGTCAGAAAGCCAGATTTAATTTCACTGACAGCTTTCCAGTGCTGTGAAATATTGTAACAGTTGCAGTCTGAAGCAATGCAACAAAATAGCACAAATAATATCACATGTTTTTCTGTGGTTATAAAAACCACATTGATTGCATCTTCAAAATACTACTAATAATACCTTTAAAACTAGCATTATATTCAAGAGGGTATGTTCACCCCTGACAAATGAACTCTTTGTCTAGTTTAAGGTCAATGCCCCAGCATAAGCAAGTGCAATTGGAAAATGTTCCCTGTACTTGACCTTGGTTCACTCATGGTCCAGTGTAGTAAAATAACTCATACAGAATAAGAATATCTTCCCTGATTATCTCATCCCTCTAATGTTAATTATTTGAATCTTTGACAGAATATAGACTTCGTTTTTGTGACTTTAAGTGGTATGAATTGCAGGTGTTATCTGCAGGTGCAGGTCTCGGGTTGTGTGTTGTCCACCGTGAAGACATTGTGTTACGTTGCCCTGTCCATCCCGTCTCTCCTGCAGGCTGCCATGGGTTCCAGGAGCGGCTAGCTGCCAGCCAGGATGCCATGAAGAACAAGAACGTGGTGAACCTGGGTGCCATCCGGCAGGGCATGAAACGTTTCCAGTTCCTGCTGAACTGCTGTGAGCCGGGCACCATCCCCGACGCGTCCATCCTGGCTGCCGCGCTGGACCTGGTGAGGCCACTGCCCTGCCCACTCGCCCGACAGGGACACTCTCGCACCCGGGTTTACTGCTAGAAGATCATGCTGAAAGTGAAACAAATACAAAAAGATAATCTTCTATGGATTGCATTCATACAGAATAGTTTGTTATGTCAGCAGTTTTTCACTCTGAAGCAATATAAGTGAGGGCTGTGGGATTCATGTGCCTACTGACTAAACAATAGACGCAACATACTTGCTTTTCTCTTTCATTTTCCTGGTCTGATCCGAGTTCGCACACTGGATCACTCAGGCAGTACTAGTCAAATAGGCCAGCTGTCCTGGAGTACTATGGAAGGAAAGCATAAACTTCACTCTCTATAAAGTATACTATACTATATTATTATTTATTTATAATTTATTTCTTATCCAGGGCGACTCACAGTTATAAAAACTTTACTCAATTCAATTCAATACAAAATTCAATATAAGCATTTATACAAATTGCAATTTAAGAGTTACAAGACTACAGAAGTACAGTTAATATAAAATGATAGTCATATGATGAAAATTGCTGCACACTATTATTCATTACTAATATTATTTTCATTACCATTACTTGTATTATTATCACTGTTACCAGTATTATTACTGCAAGGGTTATTTTAATTCTTACATTGTACTTTCATATAGTAGGGTTTTGAGTGTCTTGTTTTAGGTTTTTATTCATTTGCACCAAAGAATAAGAAAGACGAGAACAAATTAAAAACAAATGATGTGCAGGTGAGGTTGAAAGCCCTAATGGGCTTATACGAGAACCCCAAAAAATAAAGGAATAAAATCAATTCATCATAAAAGTTAAAAACATAAATACAATAATAATATACAAAATAAAGACGTAGTAAGTCATAATTTAAACGAAGGATATACTCTTTAAAATAATCCTTTCACTGATCCTATGCTTTTCCACTATCAGGTTTTAAATGGTTACTGGTGCCTCTAGGTTGTGACATATTGTACAATGAAAATATCGAGGAATTAGAAAAGTCTAGTAAGTGACTGTAAGTCGCTTCAGCTCCTTGTTCTTTGTCTCCATCAGCGTTGGTCTGTTTCTGTGTGTGTTCGGTGCTCATCTCATCTTTGTTACTCTCATTTCCACAACAGACTGCCCTGCAGGGAGGTAAGGCTGCAGGAGGCATGTGTTTTCTCTCTCAGCCCTCGGGGCTGCAGTGCGTCCGTGCCAGTCAGTGCTGTTGCTTGTGTCTGTCGTGGCAGGAGGCGCCGGTGGTGGCGCGGGCCTCCCTCTTCCTGGAGTGTGCCCGCTTCGTCCACCGCTGCAACCGCGGAAACTGGCCCGAGTGGATGAAGGGGCATCACGTCAACATCACGAAGCGGGGCTTGTCACGGGGCCGGTCGCCTGTGGTGGGCAACAAGAGGAACCAGAAACTGCAGTGGAATGCGGCCAAACACTTCTGTCAGTGGGGGGATGTACGTCATGCACCGCCGCTGCCATCGCACTCCCCCGGCCTCGCGTCTCGTAGGGGAGAGACTGTTCACATTCTCTCTGGGCATCCTTATGTAGAGGATGGGCTAAAGATGTTATGATAGATGGATGATAACTGACTTATTGATAATACAAAAAGTCATATACAAATACTAAGGACAGCTGACTGAAAACTATACACTGGTGATCAGTGGCGGATGGTGAATTGGGTAAGGGCAGGAGGAAAACCAACCCACTGCATTATGTTATTTTACACTAGTTGGCTACTTATCTCTACTTTCTTATGTTCAGGTTATGTTATGTTATTATGTTCAAATGTAGCAATAATCCAACTAGCACCCTAATGCAAACTTACTATACAGCTAAGGTAAGGTAATGCACCAGTAATGCATTATTTTATAAATGATACTGAGATTTGTTAATGGTTTATTTCAACCAATTACTCTTTTTTATATTTTGATCTCCCTCTTGCCTCTCAAAAATAGAGGAGGAGCAACCCCCTCTGCCTCTTTGGACCAGCCTCCTCTGCTGGTGATGCACTCAATCTGAAAAATCAAACTCGTGTTGCTGTCACACTTAATGACCTCAAGATGGCAGCGGTGAAGCACATTGGTGTTTATTTCCCGGCAGGCTATCGGCGCCCGTCTGAGTGAACTGTGCCACTCGGAGAGCGAGAGTCCTGCCAACATCCTGGGGTTCATTTACGACGAGGAAACAAAGCGCATGATGAGGAAGGAGGATGAGGAGGAGGACTTCCTGGATGACAGTAAGGCCAAAGTGCAGAAGGACACACACACATTGTATAAAGGAATTGTTAGATTGATATGATACAAGCAGTGTGAACACGTGAACACGTGTAATCTACCCGTGGTAAAAGCTCTCCCCTGTGTGTTCAAGCCCAGTTGCTCTCCTCCACAGACACCGTCAATCCGAGCAAGTGCGCCTGTCCGTTTGCCCTGAAGATGGCGGCCTGCCAGCTGCTCCTGGAGATCACCACGTTCCTGCGCGAAACCTTCCCGTGCCTGCCCCGCCCACGCACAGAGCCCCTGGTGGTCAGTCTTGCTCTCTCTCGCTCCCTCTCTCTTCACATTCACATTCAGTGTGTTTATTTCAAAACCTTCAAAAGTTCAGATTTGTGGGCCAGAAATGGTAATAGTATCCTGTGAACTTTTCTTTACTTCTGTTATTTCTTTGTTGAGATGGAAGTGCAATCCTGTTACCGTGTCAAAGACGTGCAGTGGGTGTGTCCTGGATAGTACTTTTAGCCTCCTTCCTCTCCTTGTCCTCTCCTCTCCATATGCCAGGACCTGGAGAGCTGTCGTCTGCGGCTGGACCCTGAGCTGGACCGCCATCGCTACGAGAGGAAAATCAGCTTTGCGGGGATCCTGGACGATGAGGACGCCCCCAACGACTCCCTGCACAGCAGCAGCCACACCCTCAAGTCAGACACTGGTTGCGATGAGAAGAAGAGCCAGGAGCCCCTAGGTTTTTATTCACTTTTCTCACCGTAGATGTAGAAACCTCAACTTCTTATTTCAGGTTTGGAGCTTCACTGAAGGTCTGTCCTTCATAGATTTCAATATGTAGATCTTCTGTAGCTCAGGCTGTAATCCCTATTCCCTGCTTCTCCTTCACAACCTCTCTTTAGTCTCAGATGTTTGTCTTTGTTTTGTTTGATATGTTGTACAGCCATTGTCTTAGTGGTGAAGAAATTTGTATTTCATCAAATACTCAGTAATGATCCGTATCATTCATCGTGTGTGCAGCTGCCCTTCAGTGGCAACATCCAACCACTGCTCTCCTCTGTGTAGCTCCCATCAGAAAGATACGGATCGGTGGCTCCCGGCTGCTGCAGATCAAGGGGACCAGGAGCTTCCGAGTGAAGAAGGGAGGATCCCTGTCGAGCATCCGCCGGGCCGGCAGCTTGAAGAGCACCAAGATGTCCCGGCAGGACTCGGAGTCTGAGAACGAGGATGCCATGCTGTCTCAGAGCAGAGATACGGTGACTGACATCGGTAAAGCTGCCCTTGACTGTGCTCTCTGATCCGCACTGGCCACCCGAGCCCTAATGCTGTTGTTATGTTCCTCACCTGTTCTTCAGCGTAACATATTGCTTAAATATGTTTTTTTCCTTTGGTTTTATTACAGGGAGCCCCTGGAGCACCAGCGAGCCGAGCATCGAGCCAGAGGGGCTGAGCGCAACCAGCACTGAGGACAACTACCACAGGAACATGTCCTGGCTGCATGTAGGCGACTGCGTGGGGCGTTTAGCATGTATTAGCATGATCTGGCTACAAATATGAACACCTAATATCGCTTTTGATATTCATTTGATATGAATTCAAATAAATTGCCAGATACAGGATGTTGTTCTGTATGTTTAACATATTTGGACATTTCCAGTGTGACTCTGTCAAGTGGTGTCATTAAGCATTTCATGTCATTGACTTGCGTGTTACTGTAATTTAATCCGTTACATCAGGTTGCTTGGAACACATGTTCGATGCAATGGTAGGTTCATTAGATCATACGGAGTCAATGAGCTCTGGTGAGTTGAATGGCTTAAACTGTGTCAAAAATGTTATTTTCTGATGTATTGTAATGCATATCTTATTAGTGTGTCTGACTAACTTGCGGGAAGAGAAAGAGACTGCAGATCTGACTCAGACTCATTATTTGCTTGTAGATCATGATCTTGCTGTGCAACCAGCAGAGCTTCATCTGTCCTCACGTGGACTTCTGCCACCCGCGCTGTTACCAGCACCACAGCCGTTCCTGCGCGCGGCTCGTCCGGGCCATCAAGCTGCTGTACGGCGACACGGTGGATGGGCTGAAGGAGGACAACTTCAGCAGCAACATTGGAACCCGCACCAAGAAGATGAAGGAGGTATAGTATCTGACCAAAGCATACGGTCCGCCCACACTAGTGCCTGATGGCAGCGCACGGATCCGCCCTCACTGACCATCTGCAAAAGTGGTAGTGAAACCAGAGACTTTGTGATGATTTGATGCAGTGACTGGTCATTCAGGTCCATGTTTAAGAAGCTTGTAGGACCAAGGACCCCCAGTGTAATGGATTAGAAAATCTGTTTTTTGACTGGCACTGGTAATATATGCAGAGCAGGTATTGAAAGGTTTGGTTGAATTATATACTAATTTATAATATATTTATTATTGATATTTACGTCTGCATTTTGTGTCTTACTTTCATCATCCCAGAAAACTATGTTCAAACCATGTCCAGAAAAGTCAATCTCTGTGGGAAGGAGGTTAAAAACAACTTGTATTTCGGCATCATGATTATTTCCTGTAGATACCAGAGAATTGTGTGTGGGCCTTTTCATTCGATGCTCAATGGTGCAACATGTTTTGAGGATATGTAGAAGCCTTTGCCTGTGAATGCTGGTCTGGCTTGCTGAGGTGATCCATGGGTGTCTTTGCAGTGTTCGGACAAGTCCTGCCTCCGAACTCCATCCCTGAAGAAGAGAGTGACTGACAGTCATCTGGAGGGGAAGAAAGACACAGGGATGTTGAAGTACATTAGGAATCAGGTGCTCAGCTCTAATCAACACCACAGGATTTTGTATGTTTTCTGGACCCATAACTCAGACAAACATTTAAAGGAGTTGGTCCTCTATCTTCCAAATGTAGGCTACTATTTGAAGTCATGGCACACTGCCATGGATGTTCAGTTTTTCATGAAATGGTATATATTATGGAACTGTGCATTTATTTAGACAGTATTTAGTGTCTATGTATAACAGTTATGAACATGTATATACATTCATTTGTTAAGTCGTTTTAAATGTGGATTTTGATTTTGCATTAATGATCTTTGTTACTGTAGTATATTGTGCTCTAATCTTTACTGTCTTGATGCCATTGTAATAGAGTGATGCAAACTGATAACATCATAGGATTAATAAACTACAAGCAAGCAAAGCCACACGGCCTCTTCTCGATGGTAACCTCTCTCATAGCTTCAGTTGTGTCTCTCTGGCTTGAGTTCTGAAGTGGAGGCCTGTGTTGCAGGTCATGAGCCTGTCTCCAGCCCCCCTGTCCCTACTCATCAAGGCGGCCCCCATCCTGACCGAGGACATGTACGGAGACATCCAGCCTGCAGCCTGGGAGCTGCTGCTTAGCGTGGACGAGCACATGGCTGCCGCTGCCGGTGAGTGTGGGCGGCATTCCCCTTTATTCCATCAAATTCAATTACCAATTCCTTTACAAATTTATATTGTCCCAATTAGCATTCCCTTGACCTAATCCTGAGATTAAATGTGATTAATTAATTGTAGGGCATGAAATTTAAAAAATAAATTTATACCTGACCAAGCGAGTCTTGCTTTGTGGCTTTTCGGTCCTATTTTCCTTGAAACTCCCTGTGAAAAAACTTCTGGAGTTGAATCACGTTCTAGACAAGAGAGTGATTCTTCTGTATCACAGAATTGCCATTCCAAACTTTCTAGTTCCTTATGATAGCTTAGACTGAATGTACTTGATGATATAATCTAAATCTGGTACCAAAATACATAATAAAAACATTAAGAACATTAAGTACTTTACGGCACTTATGTCCATAAATTGCAGTTTCCATTGCTTCACATGTGCAGATGTGTAACTATTGCTCAACAGGCGAGTGACTGTCCTTTCTCTGTGCAGCGGCCATGTTTCTTCTGTGTGCTGTGAAAGTGCCCGACACGGTCACTGAGATGATGATGTCAGAGTTTCACCATCAGGAGGCGGTGCAGAGGATCAACTCTGTGCTGAAGTTCTACACACTGTGGCGCTTCAGGTACCAGGTGTGGCCCCGCATGGAGGAAGGCGCTCAGCAGATCTTTAAGGTAGACCACGCAAATCCAATTTGTTTCTCCATAATAAACTTCAGTCAGGCCCAGGGTCTCTTTTAACATGTTTTTTTGCCTTTTTCAGATCCCTCCTCCCAGCATTAACTTCACACTGCCCTCCCCCATCCTGGGCATGCCCTGTGTGCCCATGTTCGACCCTCCCTGGGTCCCTCAGAACACAGGCAGTGTCCAGGACCCCATCAACGAGGACCAGTCTGTAAGTCCTGCTTACTTTCTCCTACCATCTTCCAACAGCAATGCGGTGCTTAGAACAAATTGACTGAAGAAAAGGAAAGAGACTCTCTTTAACCTGATAGTAACATTAAGCAGGGAGTGATGGTGTTAGCATACTGACCCCAAACAAATTGAGTAGTAGAGGAAAGAGCAAGGTCAGGTCATTTCTAGGTGTAGGAACAAGCCTAAAAGTGGTTGATTTATTACTGAATATCCAGAAAGGCCGAGTGGACAGGGTGCAGGCTACAGCAGGAGGATTGTGCTGTTCTAAGCTGCAGATGTGCGTTTCTTCATTTCCACTCCTGTGAGGGTGATAGTTTGTATCAGAGCTAGAGCCAGTGTACATGAGCTCGTTACAGGTGATGTCACCCCCCAGTAAATCAGTCCAGCGTCAGGAGACCCGGTCTGTGGGTGTAGTAGGCTGATCGCTCTGTGGTGAGCTGTGCGGTGTGGAGCTCGGAGGGGCTTCTGTACGGCTGTAGCTCTGACCCACACCGGCTACACCAGGCCAGCGGTCTGTCAAACTCCAGTCCTCTTTGGGTTTTCACAGCACATCAGATCCTACTTTACTGACATAGTTATGTAGATAAGCTGGCAGTGCTGAAAATAAACAACCACATAATATTATACAGACCGATTACTATTTTTTTTTTTTTTTTAATGTACAAAAGTCTTTGTTTTGTTTATAATGTCTCTTTTTGGGGTGACTTGTGAAGTTGTGCTGGTGTTGTAACATAAGTCTCAACAATGAGGCTCATTTGCTGATTTGCTGGTTTAGTAACAGGTCTCTTTCAGAGGACTGTGCTAAAGGACACATCTAATGTATTGAAATTCATGATGCCGGTCCATGTAGACGCATTTCCTTAATTGATCTAATTGTGCAACATAATGAAGCTGTGATTACATTTTTAATAGTCACTCCATTCTGAACCCATGCCTACAGTTACACCAAGCAATGATGCCACTGCCATTTAGTGCCGATGAAGCAAAGATGACACATCACTGTAGACAAATAATACTCCCATCTATATTCTTCAGTGCTGTATTATAAAATACATTTGATCAGCTGCATTTATCTGGGAGAAACCTATTTTCAGCAGTTGTCTGCTTCGGTGGTTTCTAGAGAAGCTTGTGCAGATGGACAAGTTTGATCGGACCTGTGCCGTCACTGCTTGGTATCTCTGTGCACTGTCCTCTTGCTGTGGTGCTTCCTCTTGTGCTGAGATGCTGAGGCTCCTTCTTGGTTACTACTTGTGATTTTGGTGAAACTATGCATGGCTATTTGTTTTTGTGAGATGCTCTTCTGTATGCCGCAGGTGTTGATCATAGTGATGTACTCTCATGGTACTGACACCTGTGATTTGTTATTTATTTTTCCTAGCAGGAGATATGTATGTTACCACTAACATACTTTATCATGTATTTTTTTTTTTAGTCTCCAACATTAATTCAATCAGTATTTACAATAGTAAGTTGTGATTTTTATACAGATGCTTGTTTGGACTTGCACCCGGTTTCCTGAGATCATTTATTAACAACTGAATGTCTGTTTAATCATTGATAATGACACTGTCTGTTCTAGCCTTCCTTTGGAAACTAAATAAAACCTGTAATTGGACGTACATGGCCAAAATTAAAATAAAGTTGTTATATAATATCCAACAGATTGCATCTTATTCAAGGATTTTCCCTTCTAAAAGTATACTGTGGTTTTACTGTGGTGAAAGCATGGCAAGACCCAGGCAAGCATGGTAAAGCATACAGAGACATGGTAATGCATGGTTAGCCACAGTAAAGCATGGTAATTGCATGGACAAGCATGGTACATTGCCATACATACTGGTCATGGTAAACTTTTATAAGGGCATGTCATTAACCATTCTCTGGAATTTCTGCCATTCATGTTTAAAGGTCATTTCACTATTTCCCCCTGTGGCTTGTTTAACTCTGTCATAACCCTACCTTGTGCTAATGAATGCTTATGGAAACCTGATTATCTCTCTTGTGGCAATTCTTCTGGTAAAATATACTTTAATATGATATCTGTGCTATTAAGAAAGTGTGTAAAGTGAGTGATATTTATTTTTTAAACATACATGAATAAGAACACCTGACAAGACATCTCCTGCCAACGCAGGTCTAACTGCAGAGATATCTGGGCGTGAAACTCCAGCTGTTTTAACATTTATACAATTGGATTATTTTATTAATGAATCGAGTGACATTTGGAGTTCACTCAGACCCCTGATTATTGCAGAGGGAGACCCCAGCAGCTTGGAATGCACCCTGTCAGGGTTCGAGTGGCTGAAGGGTTAACCTCAGGAATTAGACATGTAGGAAATAGACTCTGCATGTACAAACATATTCGTAGTGCAGCTCAAGAAAAAGCTTCAGTGGTGTCAGTGGGACACAACCCAGAGGGCATATGAGCCCCCCCTCCGACAGCACACCACACGCTGCAGTCACAGCACTCCTGGTTGCCGGACCTAGAATTTCTCCATCAAGTGAAAGACTGATCGACGTTAACTAAAAAAGTTGTTTTGCTAGGAGGGGATGCAACCATTAGGCCTTAAGCTGTGGACCCCCAGATTTTATTTTCTCCCATAACATTCTCTGATATGCTGTAGGAGTTTTTTCTATCCCTATGCCTAATGGTTTCTTTTAATCCTTTTCTCTGTGTGAAGCTTTCGGTGGCAACTTTTTGCGAATTGATTTAAATCTAACTGAATGTTTGACAGCTGTATTAACGTTTCATTATGGGAATGATGTTTATATATACACACACATATGGTCAGTAATACTCTTTTACTTATCACCACATATGCAGGGCCTGCAGTTCGAGAAAAATATTTGAGAGATTTATTTTTTTAATTTTCTCCCAGGAATTTAGAAACAAAAGTCTACCCAGTTTTCTGCTTCAGTGTATTTGACCACAAATGGTCATTGTAACATAGCTGCTGTAATCCTGGGCCCATACCCTAGTAATGTCATGACTCCTATGCAAGCTCTGTGTAGCCAGCTGACAGCACAGGTTTCTGTCTGAACACGTTGCTTCTGCGTTCCTGACTCCCCCAGTTCCTCTTAAAGGTCTATGCTCTCCGCGTCGTTTTGCTGTATCCTTGTCACAGTCCTGCCCTGCCCTGTCTCCCCCTGTGCAGAAGTCCTTTTCGGCCCGCGCCGTCTCGCGCTCCCACCAGCGGGCCGAGCACATCCTGAAGAACCTGCAGCAGGAGGAGGAGAAGCGGCGGCTGGGCCGAGAGGCCAGCATCATCACGGCCATCCCCATCACGCAGGAGGCCTGCTACGAGCCCACCTGCAGCCCCCCGCCAGAACAGGAGGAGGAAGGTGCGTGCAAGAGACTCCAGTGCTTCACAATCCCCAACATGGGTCTGTGAAGGCACAGTTCACTCAGGACAGGTTAAAATGTCAAGTTGTCCACTCACTGACTGTCTAAAATTACCAATACCAAACTTTCAAGACTCTGCATCTCAAGACCCCTTCTACTTGAATGTAGCGACCAGCATATTGTGTTGGTATAATGAATGAGAATCGGTATGAAGTTGTGATTCTCTAACTCTTCTCCCTCTGCAGATCTGACCCTTCAGAGTATGGTCAGTTATCGCAGGTCATAAAATAATTCGGAGATGTGCTGTGTTGTCTCTGAAGTCACCAGTTTAAGGGGCATACAGACATTATTGTTCGAAAGCCATCATTCAAGAAGATGGTACCCCAGCCGCTAGGGCTGAACGATTAATCGAAATTGAATTGCAATCGCGTTTTGATAATCGCAAAGGCTGTGATGTGGATGCGATATGAAAAATATGCAGCGAGTGTCCCAGAGCGAATGCATGACTACCCTCTTTGTGTGGCATCTTACTAACCAATAGAGAGAGCGCACCTCCGTTCTGCCCAATCAGCGCTGCCAAGCCAACTGCGTACACGCCCCCATTAAAAACACACAGCAAAGCGCGGTGCAGTGGGGGTGATCATTAGGCAAATTAATACCAAAGACAAACAGCACTTCGGTAATAGGGATTATTTCATACTGATTGTATCTGTGGATTGTCCTGCACACCATTCACAAAACACAACCTGAAACACGTCCAGCTGTTCATAAAATATTAATAAAATCGTCTGCTAAGATGCGATTATTATCTTTCAGTTTATTTTAACTAGTCACGGCACTGCACCGGTCCTGTGCTATATACTCGGATATTAACTGTAAGCAGTCATTGTTTCTGTACGTGGATTTCACTCCATGCTGCTAATAAAACTGTAATTCGTGATCGCACACAGCACTTGAGATTATATCTTCTGACACAATGTATCTGATCTCCTCCCTGTGTCTCAGTCCAGTGCACACCTCCGCTCCTGAAAGTGAATCATGTCCTCAGTGGGACGGACGCTTACAGACGTGTCCAGCACCAGATATTTAACCTCCACAAAACACGGACGCGTCCGGACACTCAGCCAGTGGAAACGGGGTAATAGTGCCTTTTAATGCAGTAACCAAAGAGGGGTTTAAAAACCTCATCCCACCGCTGGACGGGAGATGTACAATCCCTCTCGCACATATAAGCCGAGTTGCAATCCCGCAGATCTGTGCATTGAATGCAGGAATAAAGTTCACAGGAATGGACACACGTGCAATATTACCCCACAAGAGCAGACTTGTGGTTGAGCAGGACGAGCGACTGTGTCTGAGTCTCACTGCGCACTTTATCAATGAAGACCCGCTGTCTGCCAACGGCAACTTCCCTGTAGACCGTAGGAGGCTGGGGGGGTTTCAGCAAGTGATTGTAAGACTTCGGTTGGAGTCAAGATTTGTTCTGCACTTTATTTTGTAATGCCACTTACTGGCCGCCTTTACTGTGTGAAGAAAATGTTAACAAGTATTTGTGCTTGAATGTGTGCTGTGCAATATTTTATATGCTGTTTATCAGTCCTGACAGTTTTAGTTGATTGTGAATATTTTGTCAATATAAGCTAGACCTACCTTATTTCAAGAGCTTGTTTACAGAAAGGAAGTTAATTGTATTTGTTCTTACTGGAAATTGTTTGCACTAAAGCAAAGTGAGTGTTTAATTACTGGATATTTAAAAAAAATTCTTGAATTAGAATGCATTCTGTAAATACTGTTTATTAAGTTTAGTATTTTTACATTTCTTAAAATAGAACAATTTCAATTTTAATACTTATGATTAAAATCGTTTAAAATATCAGTTCTTAAAATCACTTAAAATTTTTTAAAATCTTGTGATTTTTTTAACAAAACTAAAACAATAAACTTTAAAATAAACGTGCTCAAATCAAATAAACAAAACGTGATAAAAGCAAAAACTGCACACCAACAAAAAAGTCAAATACATTGAAGATAACAGAAAATGCAATAGACAAAATAAAGAAACAATTAAAAAGTAAAAATAAAAAACAAACAAAAAAGTCTAATGCATTTTAAATTAAACCCAAAACGGTCAATGTATTTGACAAAAAAATATAACAAAACTATACCAGAAACCCTAAACAATTGTGATTTAAAAACAACTAAGTCTTTAAAAACAATTAAGATTTGTTATTTAAAATCTTCTTTTAAAAACAATCATTCATAAAATCTTTAAAAGATCTTTAAAAGATCTTGGACTCGGGCTCCAGCAGGGGGAACTAACCGTCCCCGGAGGTGGGTCCCATCATGGGATCCTGAGCTCCCCCAGATCTTGTATACGCCAGTTCTTAAAGGCTTCCTCCTTGCCCCTCTGATGGACCTCCAGATTGACGTAGTCTTTTACAAACACCATGCCCCTCCGCGCGATGACGATCGGGTCCAGCTCCTGCTTATTGAACAAACAGATGTTCCGTCCCTCCCACAGTGCCTGCTTCACTGCGCAGACGACACGCCACCAGCACCTCAGGGTTGATGTTGAAATTCCCCTTGCCGGACCGTATAGGATCTGCTGGGCGGTCGCCCGCGCAGGAACGGCGAACCTGTGGAGGAACGGAGAAAACAGGAGCCAGACCCTGTGGGCGGAGGGGCACTCACTAAAAATGTGAGCCTCCGTCTCCTTCCCCAAGCAACCCTTATAGGGGCAGGTGTCATAAGGAGCTATGCCCCTTCTGTGCATAAACACTCGGGTGGGGAGACACCGACTCACAGCCATCCAGGAGACATCTTTCTGCGTGTTCGTGAGGCAAACGTGCGTAGCGTTAGCCCAGATAAACCGGCAGGTTTCGGGAGGGAAATCTTCTATCCGGCTGGTCTCCTGGGCAGATCTCATCTGACTACAGATGGTCTTATAATCCCAGGAGGCCAGCACGACTTTATGGAGGCCTACTTCGAGCGCAAAGGCTCGGAGCGCCCTGTAGAACGGCGGGGGATCCCACGAGTGCGGCCTGGTGTTGTCCATGGCGCAGAGGCCGAATGGTCTCAGGCTGCTGGCAAAATAAAAGCGGTTCATGAAACTCACTTTCTTGCCAGCAGCCTGGATGTTCTTAACCACATAGGCCAGCCCCTGCGCCTTTATCAGCCGCACAACGTCCGGGACCCCCCTGCCTCCATCCAGGGTACCCTTCACCATCTGCACTCTTTTCAGCCTCTCCATTTTGCTCCCCCAGACAAACCGAAATATAATTCGGGTCACTAGTTTTGCGATACCCTTGTCTGGGGGGAAGATCATTCCTACGTAGAGGAGTATCGGGAAGAGGATGGCCTTTACGACCAGCACCTTACCAGCCATCGTCAAGGTCCTTGTGCTCCAGCCGTGGATCTTCCTTTGGACCTTTGCTATGGCCTCCTCCCAGCTCCGGGTGCCCGTGTTGGTCCCGTCGATCGTGATCCCCAGAACCTTGATAAACGGCTTCACAGGGAACACGGTCGGCGGGCCCCGGCCGACAGGCCATGCCCTGGAGAGGTAGACCTCGCTCTTGGCCTTATTCACAGCGGCCCCCGTCGCCCTGCAGAAGCCGTCCAGCAGTTCCTCGACCCTGGCCACGGACGGAGCGTCCGTGCAGACCACGGCCACGTCGTCCATATAGGCCAGGGCCTTCAGTTGCTCTCCGCCGGAACCCGGGAGATGGAAACCTGTCACCCGGACGTCCCGGCGGATCGCCTGCATGAACGGCTCCAAGCAGAGGACGTACAGCAGGGCCGACAGGGGACAACCCTGCCGGACCCCCGACCTGACCGGAAATGGTTCGGTCAGGTGGCGGTTCACAAGGACCCTGCTGCTTAGGCCGCTGTAGATGATCTTGACCCACCTCCTCAGGCCAAGAGCGAGACCCATCCTCTCCATAACAAGCTGCAGGTATTCGTGGCCCACTCTGTCGAAGGCTTTCTCCTGGTCCAAGCTGATTAGGACCAGGGGAAGCCTTCTCTCGTTCGAGTAGGCCACGACATCCCTGAGCAGCATGGCGTTGTCGGCCGCCGATCTCCCCCGGGCACCACAGACCTGGTCGGGACCCACGACTTGAGGGAGTGGCCGCTGCAGCCGGAGCGTCAGTGCTTTGGCCAGTATCTTGTAGTCGGTGCACAGGAGGCTGACTGGCCGCCAGTTCCTCAGATCTTTCGTGTCTCCCTTCTTGTGAAGAAGGGAGAGGATACTCTTCTTCATCGAAGGGGCCAATCTGCCCTCTCTGTACATCGACCCCAGGACCTGGCCCAGATCTTCCTTAAGCACCTCCCAAAAGATCTTATAGAACTCAGCAGGGATCCCGTCGGGACCCGGTGTCCTTCCAGAGTTAAGACTCTTTATCACCTGGGAGAGTTCAGTGGTGGTGATCTCTGGATCCTCCTCCTCCTCCTCGTCCCCCTCATTGCGGGATTCCAACAGGGACAGAAAGTGATGGATCAGATTTTGATCCACCACCTTCTGGTCGTACAACTCCCTGTAGAAATCCCGCACCACTGTCTCAACAGCCTCTCTGCCCTCCACCTCTTGCCCCGAGGAGTCGATCATGGAGGACATTGCAGGCCGCCTCTCCTTCGTTTTCTTGAAGAAGAAGCGGCTGCATTTCTCATCGTCCTCCATGATGCGGACCCTGGAAAGGACCTTGATCTTTTCTTGCTCCTCCCGATAGAGGGCGGAGAGACTCAGTTTGACCCGGGCCACCTCCTCAGCTAGGTCGAAGCCTCTGAGCTGTAAAAGACTCAGGCGCTGGAGGCGGGCGTTTAGATGGGAATATCTCGCCCGCCTCTCGCGAGCTTTCCGTTTCCCCAGCTGAATGAAGTAGCCCTTGGTTCTTTTCTTCATCATCTCCCACCACTCTATGGGAGAATCAAAAAGGTCCTTCAGGGTCCTCCACTCCTCGAGGCGTCTGCTAAAGGTCTTAATCACACGAGGGTCATCGAGCAGAGAGGTGTTGAGCTTCCAGACCCCAGGCCCCGACTCCCGTGTGCTCGGAATGAGCACCTCTGTCGTCAGGAGCCTGTGGTCTGAAAAGAAGACCGCCTCCGAAGACATAGCGGTCCTCTCCAGTGGCTTGCTGAGGAGGACGAGATCTATCCTGGAGAAGGAGGAGCCAGAAGAACTCACCCAGGTGAACAAGGGGACCAGGTCCCGACCTGCGTCGCAGAGTTCAAAGTCCTCCACGAACGCAGCGAGGTCCCTGCTGGATCTATCGTTGCGGGGCTTACTCCGGTCTACATCCCTCAGAGCACAGTTGAAATCACCTGAAATGATAACTGGCAAGGTGCCGATCAGGAGCGGGCGTAGCTGAGGGAGAAAGAGGACTCTCTCTCTCTGGCTGGTGGGGGCATAGACATTGACCAGCCTCAATACAGCCCCCTTGTATTTAAAATCGAGGCTGGCCAGTCTGCCCGCCTCTATAACCTTGAATGTTTTAACTATTAAGAAGGGGTTTTTCAGGAGTACGGCAATCCCGTCCGCTCGGGACACATTGGACCCCGACCAGAAGGATTCTCCTAGGGTCCAAGTGTCCCGGAGATCTTTGTATTCTTTTTGGAACGGGATGCCGCACTCCTGCAAACAGATAATATCCGCCTTCATTCCAGCCAGAGAGTTTAAAACATCGGTCCTCTTTTTCACCTCAGCAATGCTCCTCACATTAATTGAAATAATAGTTAATGCCATAATGGCTGTGAGGGCAATTACCCGCTCCGTAACAATCATGTAAAGAAACCTTTCTCTTCCCCACTCCTCTCTTCTCCCTCACCTAGCTTAGCGCTAGCACCCATCATTTCAATCATTTGCCTCACCGCTTGATCCTCTAGGAAGACTATGGGGGGGGCTCGGCTCCCGCCACCCGGTAAGGCGGGCAAAACTCCACTGGGCTCAGGGCCCGTGGTGCTGGAGGTTCTCCCTGGTTCCTTTGAGGCCGAGGCCCGACGAACAGATGGCAGGGCAGAGGCTTTATGTACAACTGGGGAGAAAACTGTATAGACCCCGCTAGTCGTTCTTTTAACTAATGGTGGGGGAGGGGGTGGTCTCTCCCTTCCCGGCTGTCTGCCGCCGCAGGCCTCCTCCCCCAGCGCCAGTGACCTTGCCATCACGTCCCTGATGTCTTTCTGGGAAAGGACACTGGCGCCGACTCTCGTCTCCTGAGGACCTGCGGCTCTCCCACTACTGCCGGGAGGGCATACCTGACCCCTCCCCTGGGAGAGTCTCAGTTGTGGGGCAGGAGGAATGTTATTTCTAGGGGGCCTCTCATCTACCAGGCTGCCCACTCGGGGCAGTGGAGAAGGCCCACCACTCTCCTCTCCGGAGTCAGAGTGGGGCGTATAAAAATTAGAGGGAGGGGACTCTGGAGCGGGGGAGGAGCCGGCAGGGGGGGGAGAATCTGCAGAATGAATCCTCTTTTTCATCATGCCCCCCCTACCCATGCTCCTCTTCTC
The DNA here is from genome assembly GCF_036373705.1 of Amia ocellicauda. Taxonomy (NCBI): domain Eukaryota; kingdom Metazoa; phylum Chordata; class Actinopteri; order Amiiformes; family Amiidae; genus Amia; species Amia ocellicauda. The sequence continues at coordinate 179,106 of NC_089865.1, read as the reverse complement.
AGCCCTCCTTCTCTTCCCCGCTACCACTGTCCACTCTCCCTCTGCCTCCACTTCTGACCCAGAGTCAGAGAGGGAGCCTATGAGGCTCCTGAGGATTGTTTCCTCTCTACCCCCATCTTGGGGTATCACCTTTGGAGGAGCCTCCGCTTGGTTTTCTCTCTCTCCACCACCCCCGAGGGCCCGCGCCCTATTTGCATAGGAGGAGGGACAATTTCTAAAGAGGTGCCCTCCCCCACCGCACAGGTTGCAGGCCCTCTCCTGCTTGCAGGCCCTGGTCTGATGTTCCCCGCCGCAGACCTTGCACTTAACAACGGTACAGGCTGCGGCTAAATGACCCAGGGCCCCGCAGTTCCTACATAATTTGGGCATGCCATGATAAAAGACAAGCCCCCTATTTGCTCCTAAAACCACGGTGCTTGGTAGATGGCGTACTCCGCCGATGGCGGCCACTTCCACCTGCAGGCGCACCTGCCACCGCCTAGCACCGGTCCAGACCCCATCCTCATCATTAACTCTCCTACTTTCAGACAGGATCTCACAGTGTCTCCTCAGCCATACTTCTACGTCGTACTCTGCCACTGCTTCGTTGTAAAACTGAATAGTTACAATTTTGATCTCTCTATCTGTCAGGGCGTCGACCACAAAGTCATTCAGGGGCATGCTGTCTTTTTTCTCCCTATACAGGTTCCAAAAACTCTCCAGCACTTGAGGGTTCTTAAAGCTCACCTCGAACACGTCCCTAGGTCCAGGCAGTTTTACCACACAGTTCAGCTCAGAAGGGGCAAAGCCCAGGCCCCTCTGCAGCACGGACCTGCTGAACTCCAGCCGGGTGAGGGCCGCGGTCTCGGCTCCAGCCTCACGGCTGAAGCGCACCGCATTATGGCGCCTCACACCGGCGGTTCGCTGGGCCATGCTGCACTTTCCTACCTTGGAGAAGGGTCGGGAGGCTCTCAATCCGGAGGTCGGGGCAAGTCCACCTGGCTGGGGAGCAGCTTCCACCTCCGGGGCTCTTGCAGGGAGCGGGCCTTGCGGGGAGAAGTCCGGGCCCTGGCTGCAGGAGGCCTCCCTCAGGGACGTTGCCGATCGGCCTGGTCGGTCCCTGGAATCCGAGGCCTCTCCTGGATCCTGGCTGGTGACGTCAGCGGGGAGCAGTCCTGGTCAGGCCGGGCTCCGGGTAGATGGTCGGCCGGGCTTCTAGATGGGACCCACTCCGTGAGGAGTCCTCCGACCCCTCTGGCTAGGTCCCCTGTCGCTCCCGGTCCGTCCCAATCTCCACTCGCCTCGGCCTCCGGACCGCTCCAAGGACCCAGGACTCTGCAGCTCTGTCAACCGGCACCTCCCCGTCTCGTCTGGTCTGGCCTGATGGATCAGCTCCCTGCAAGGAAAAAAGAAAGACTGTCAAGTACAGTTCAAAAGCCCCCTGCTGGACAAAGGTTTCTCTCGCTATTGGAGGCATTAGGCAAATTAATACCAAAGACAAACAGCACTTCGGTAATAGGGATTATTTCATACTGATTGTATCTGTGGATTGTCCTGCACACCATTCACAAAACACAACCTGAAACACGTCCAGCTGTTCATAAAATATTAATAAAATCGTCTGCTAAGATGCGATTATTATCTTTCAGTTTATTTTAACTAGTCACGGCACTGCACCGGTCCTGTGCTATATACTCGGATATTAACTGTAAGCAGTCATTGTTTCTGTACGTGGATTTCACTCCATGCTGCTAATAAAACTGTAATTCGTGATCGCACACAGCACTTGAGATTATATCTTCTGACACAATGTATCTGATCTCCTCCCTGTGTCTCAGTCCAGTGCACACCTCCGCTCCTGAAAGTGAATCATGTCCTCAGTGGGACGGACGCTTACAGACGTGTCCAGCACCAGATATTTAACCTCCACAAAACACGGACGCGTCCGGACACTCAGCCAGTGGAAACGGGGTAATAGTGCCTTTTAATGCAGTAACCAAAGAGGGGTTTAAAAACCTCATCCCACCGCTGGACGGGAGATGTACAATCCCTCTCGCACATATAAGCCGAGTTGCAATCCCGCAGATCTGTGCATTGAATGCAGGAATAAAGTTCACAGGAATGGACACACGTGCAATATTACCCCACAAGAGCAGACTTGTGGTTGAGCAGGACGAGCGACTGTGTCTGAGTCTCACTGCGCACTTTATCAATGAAGACCCGCTGTCTGCCAACGGCAACTTCCCTGTAGACCGTAGGAGGCTGGGGGGGTTTCAGCAAGTGATTGTAAGACTTCGGTTGGAGTCAAGATTTGTTCTGCACTTTATTTTGTAATGCCACTTACTGGCCGCCTTTACTGTGTGAAGAAAATGTTAACAAGTATTTGTGCTTGAATGTGTGCTGTGCAATATTTTATATGCTGTTTATCAGTCCTGACAGTTTTAGTTGATTGTGAATATTTTGTCAATATAAGCTAGACCTACCTTATTTCAAGAGCTTGTTTACAGAAAGGAAGTTAATTGTATTTGTTCTTACTGGAAATTGTTTGCACTAAAGCAAAGTGAGTGTTTAATTACTGGATATTTAAAAAAAATTCTTGAATTAGAATGCATTCTGTAGGTAGCACTAACTGCATTTTAGCAGCAAGAAGCTAACCATCTATTGGATAGAAAGGCACACTGCATCTGCTAGACTACAAGGTAGTGGAGGGGTCTACAGTTGTACTCTAATTTAGAGTGTGTGCTGCACACTATTGAGAATATTGAGCTGAAGCTTGACTTTACAAAATTAAATCGCAAATCAAATCGCAATTGCAATATCTGTCAGAAAAATCGCAATTAGATATTTTCCCCAAATCCCACAGCCCTACCAGCCGCTCAGCCCCAGCTTGACACTTTCGCACACAATCGAAATCTACGACTCATTCTTCTGGAAAGTGTCAATCACCCCCACCACGTCTCACGATCAAAGACAACAGCTACCAGATCTGCAGCCAATCAGTAGGTGATGTAGCGATCCCACGTGGGATCCACCGATGAAGAACACACCACGAGTGTCCGCACTGCAACCCACAGCTGGAAGTAAGCCAATCATTAGCTTGTGTTATTTATCCTTAAAATGCAGCGCCCAAAATTAATTTGCTGCTCTCCGTGCTCTAAGGCCTCCCCGAATACACAGACACCTGAGACTTAGCCAAGTGATCATTTCCCTTCAAGTCTGTGTTTCGTGCTGCTTGAGAGGAACTTTTCCAGATAAGCAGGGACACACACACCCGGGACACAAATGGAAATTGGGCTTCAAGGCATTCAAGACAGAAAACAGGAGACACTTCTTCACACAGAGAGGCGTCACAATCTGAACAAACTCCCCAGCGATGTGGCTGAAGAGACAATTTGGGAACATTCAAAAACAAACTGGATAGGATCCTTGATCACTTAGTTATTAATGGACACTAAACGAGTACGATGGGGCGGATGGCCTCCTCTCGATCGTACACTTTCTCATGTTCTTATGTTCTTATGAATCTCAGGTCAAACTCTGAACCCAGGTAGTAGCCCAGCCTCAGCCATGAAGACATCAAGAATGCTTCACAAAGTCAACTGTGTGAGTGACACGTTCCTCAAGCCAGCATCCTCGCCTGATCAGCGGGCGTTTTCGACTGTAAACCAACTCAACTTTTCTCTATAGTTTTTGATTCCATATGATTTCGAAATACCCTCATATATTATTTCCACCAATGTGTTATAATCCATGTATTGACAATTATTTGTATATAAGTATTTTATAATATCAAGACCATTTTATAGGTTTATACACTCACCTAAAGGATTATTAGGAACACCATACTAATACTGTGTTTGACCCCCTTTCTCCTTCAGAACTGCCTTAATTCTACGTGGCATTGATTCAACAAGGTGCTGAAAGCATTCTTTAGAAATGTTGGCCCATATTGATAGGATAGCATCTTGCAGTTGATGGAGATTTGTGTGATGCACATCCAGGGCACGAAGCTCCCGTTCCACCACATCCCAAAGATGCTCTATTGGGTTGAGATCTGGTGACTGTGGGGGCCAGTTTAGTACAGTGAACTCATTGTCATGTTCAAGAAACCAATTTGAAATGATTCAACCTTTGTGACATGGTGCATTATCCTGCTGGAAGTAGCCATCAGAGGATGGGTACATGGTGGTCATAAAGGGATGGACATGGTCAGAAACAATGCTCAGGTAGGCCGTGGCATTTAAACGATGCCCAATTGGCACTAAGGGGCCTAAAGTGTGCCAAGAAACCATCCCCCACACCATTACACCACCACCACCAGCCTGCACAGTGGTAACAAGGCATGATGGATCCATGTTCTCATTCTGTTTACGCCAAATTCTGACTCTACCATCTGAATGTCTCAACAGAAATCGAGACTCATCAGACCAGGCAACATTTTTCCAGTCTTCAACTGTCCAATTTTGGTGAGCTTGTGCAAATTGTAGCCTCTTTTTCCTATTTGTAGTGGAGATGAGTGGTACCCGGTGGGGTCTTCTGCTGTTGTAGCCCATCCGCCTCAAGGTTGTACGTGTTGTGGCTTCACAAATGCTTTGCTGCATACCTCGGTTGTAACGAGTGGTTATTTCAGTCAAAGTTGCTCTTCTATCAGCTTGAATCAGTCGGCCCATTCTCCTCTGACCTCTAGCATCAACAAGGCATTTTCGCCCACAGGACTGCCGCATACTGGATGTTTTTCCCTTTTCACACCATTCTTTGTAAACCCTAGAAATGGTTGTGCATGAAAATCCCAGTAACTGAGCAGATTGTGAAATACTCAGACCGGCCCGTCTGGCACCAACAACCATGCCACGCTCAAAATTGCTTAAATCACCTTTCTTTCCCATTCAGACATTCAGTTTGGAGTTCAGGAGATTGTCTTGACCAGGACCACACCCCTAAATGCATTGAAGCAACTGCCATGTGATTGGTTGGTTAGATAATTGCATTAATGAGAAATTGAACAGGTGTTCCTAATAATCCTTTAAGTGAGTGTATGTGGACCAGAGGGAAGCAAGGCACCAGTTTTGGGAGGTGCAGGGCGAATGGAGGCAGAGGGTGATTGAAAGAGTGCACATGGTGTTCAGGAGTGTTGATTGATTGACTGAAGGGAGCTGGGAGTGACTGGTACGGAAGGTTGATGGTGACATCTAGTGGGGGAAAGTGGAAGTGCTTGGACTAGCAGAAGAGTGCTGGTCTGTGGCCGTGACAGTATGCCACCGTCTGAGGGAAGCAGGTCTCTTCTCATAGCTTCCCTGGCCGTGGCTCTGCATTACTCTGGGCTCTAACAGGATGCTGTCTTTATTCCCTGTCAGCAGAAGAAGTCACCAATCTGACCTCCCGTCGTCTGTCTGTCAGTCCATCCTGCGCCTCCAGCAACTCCCACAGGAACTATTCGTTCCGCAGGGGCTCGGTGTGGTCGGTGCGCTCCGTCGCCAGCGCTGAAGGTAAGGGAAGCTGCCTGCCCCCTCCCCGGGGTGCTAACCCTGTGTCTTGGGTCATGTGTTCATCCCTTAGGGCGTACGATGCTTTTTTTTCTGACATTGATAAGAAGTACGAAGTGAATACCCTAATGATCAGATTTATCCAGTTAATATCAAATCATGAATTCCAAAACAACCATAATTTACACTCACTGGTCCCAACCTATTTCATAAACCGCAAAATACAGTAAAATGGAATAAAATAAGGCAGTGTTGTCTATTACTGCTTGTCTGTGTTTCTCTGTGCTTCAGATGAGGAGAATGCAACAGAGCACACGCCAACCCATCATGTCCTGCAGCCGCCCCAGGCCGTCTTCCCAGCATGCATCTGCGCAGCTGTGTTGCCCATTGTTCACCTCATGGAGGACGGGGAGGTGCGGGAAGACGGAGTAGCAGGTTCATAGCATTTTATCAACTGAAATCATGTTTAACTTGCAATCAAAAGATAAATGCTATAATTCACTGTCAACATTTTTCTGCTTTTATTAGCCAAATAAATATTGCTTCTGGGGTGCTTCCCATTACAGCCATTTACATGTTCATTGTCCGTCCTTATTTTAAATGTTAACATGCACTGTTAATGTGTTGATTTCAACCAAAGTATTGTTTCATGTGCATATGAGTGTCACTGTGCCCCCAGTTGCGCTGCTTACTGTATTGTGTGTCTGTACGCAGCAGTGTGTGGTGTGTGTGAGTGGCAGTGCCATCTGTGTGTAACTGACAGCTTTCATTGTGCTGTTGCAGTGAGTGCTGTGGCCCAGCAAGTCCTGTGGAACTGCCTTATTGAAGACCCAGCGCTGGTGCTAAGACACTTCCTTGAGAAACTCACTGTGAGCAACAGACAGGTGAGAGAGAAGGAACCGTCTACTGCTACTCACATGGGACACTAATCGTAGGCAAACCTCCCAGAGAACCATCAACAACCCCCTTATGCCAAATTACCAGTCCACGGGTACGGGGTTTGAGCCTTCAGGTGTCGCCGGAGAGTCTAGGCAAGAGCCGGCGCTGTGGCTGGCTCATGTATGTGTAGCATGTGTGTAGGCAGTGAGCTCTTGCCTGGATTCGAACTGCACCGCCACAGGCACTGCACACCACACAGCTCCACCCCCCCGTATACTGAAAAAACCCACTACACCACAAGACTGGTACCCCAACACGTGAGCTCTGTACACTCTGCTGATTTCGCAGAGGGGTGACATCATTGCTACGATTATAAAGTGAGCCACGTTACATATGCAGTGACCCTCCTAGATGTATTCTGGTCTCACAGTGTAGCGATACAGGAAACATTATTTCTTGAGTAGCTGAATTTGGCACAATGGAGTTTAAATTGCATAGTCACCAAATACATATCAGTCTCCAGTCAAATAATAATAAAAAGCTTGACTAAACTACTGGTTATTTTGCATTTAGTGGCTATCCAGTGTTTTTGTTTGCTCAAGTTTTGTGTGCTGGAGATAAAAGCTTTGAAAGCCATCCTCCGTGTGTGTGACTGTCAGTGCTGTGTGTTTCAGGATGAGCTGATGTATATGTTGAGGAAGCTGCTGCTGAACATTGGGGACCTGCCAGCACAGACCTCACATATCCTCTTCAACTACCTGGTGAGCTTTAAGAACATAAGAACATAAGAACATAATACAGTGTCCGATCGAGAGGAGGCCATTCGCCCCATCGTGCTCGTTTGGTGTCCAATAATAACTAAGTGATCCAAGGATCCTATCCAGTCTGTTTTTGAATGTTCCCAAATTGTCTCTTCAGCCACATCGCTGAGAGTTTGTTCAGATTGTGACGCCTCTCTGTGTGAAGAAGTGTCTCCTGTTTTCTGTCTTGAATGCCTTGAAGCCCAATTTCCATTTGTGTCCCCGGGTGCGTGTGTCCCTGCTGATCTGGAAAAGCTCCTCTGGTTTGATGTGGTCGATGCCTTTCATGATTTTGAAGACTTGGATCAAGTCCCCACGTAGTCTCCTCTGTTCCAGGGTGAAGAGGTTCAGTTCCTCAGTCTCTCAGTAGGACATTCCCTTCAGACCTGGAATAAGTCTGGTTGCTCTCCTCTGAACTGCCTCTAGAGCAGCGATATCTTTCTTGAAGTGTGGAGCCCAGAACTGTCCACAGTATCCAGATGAGCTCTAACTAGTGCATTGTACAGTCTGAACATCACTGCCCTTGTTCTCAATTCTACACTTTTGACAATATACTCTAGCATCGTGTTTGCCTTTTTTATTGCTTCCCCACATTGTTTGGATGGAGAAAGTGAGGAGTCCACATAGACTCCTAGGTCTTTCTCATGCGATACTTCATCTAGTTCTATTCCTCCCATAGTGTAATTATAGTGGATATTTCTGTTACCTGCATGTATTACCTTGCACTTGTCCACATTGAATTTCATCTGCCAGATGTCGGCCACAACTGAATATTACCTAAGTCCCTTTGAATAGCCTGTGCTGCCAAGATTGTATCTGCTGAGCCACCTATTTTAGTATCATCAGCAAATTTGACAAGTTTGCTAACTATCCCAGAGTCCTAGTACTGATCCCTGTGGAACTCCACTAACAACCTCACTCCAGTTAGAAGCAACTCCTCTAATCGACACCCTCTGCTTCCTAGACATCAACCAGTTCATAATCCATCTACTTACATTACCCTGAATGCCTACAGCTTCCAATTTGAGGATCAGTCTTTGGCGTGGAGCCTTGTTGTTACCTCACTGCTGTGAATGTCAGTGTCAGTCTCTGGGGATGTGAACACCCCCTCCCTGTCTTCTGCAAGTTGTCACCTCACTGCTGTGTATGTCAGTCCCTCACCCTCACCCTAACCCCCTCCCTGTCTTCTGCAGGTGGGCCTGATCATGTACTTTGTGCGGACTCCCTGCGAGTGGGGGATGGATGCCATCTCAGCCACACTGACCTTTCTGTGGGAAGTGGTGGGATATGTGGAGGGGCTGTTCTTCAAGGACCTGAAGCAGACCATGAAGAAGGAGCAGTGTGAGGTCAAGCTGCTGGTCACGGCCTCCATGCCAGGTGTGGTTATGCAGGGGGATTATGGGAGGGGGATTTGGTTTAAATCTCAAAATATCAAGCCTGGGTGAACATTTATGAAAGGGTATTTTTAAATTAACCAGAAACTGACGTGGTGATTATTGATCATTGATCTTTCAGTATTTTTTAAATTCCTGGTCTGATTTTTATATTGTTGACATAAATCATAGTCAGTCATTTCAATACACCCATGAATTTGATCGGGTCTTAGTCATGGTGCGTGTCCAAAGGTGCTCGGCTGTACTGGGAGCGTCCCACTGACTGTTGTGTTTCCAGGGACCAAGACTCTGGTGGTGCACGGCCAGAACGAGTGCGATATCCCCACGCAGCTGCCTGTCCACGAGGACACACAGTTCGAGGCGCTGCTCAAGGTGAGCCTGCTAGCTGCCTGCATTATGTTATGTGATATTATATAATCGTTGTTCTTTACACTACGGGTTCTCTCTGGCCTTGGGTCCGGGCAGTAATGGGGGTCTCTGGTTCTTCTCAGGAGTGTCTCGAGTTCTTCAACATCCCCGAGGCTCGCTCTGCGCACTACTTCCTCATGGACAAGCGATGGAACCTCATTCATTACTCTAAGGTGCCTTCTTTCTGGAAAATAATCATTGTAGTGACTTAAAATTAAAATGCCTTATAATAATAGTCTATTTAATTATTTTTATCAGAATTTTTTTTTTTAAATACTGAAAGACACCCCGTTTCTCCTCTCGGCTTTAGACCTATGTGCGTGACATTTACCCTTTCCGGAGGTCTGTGTCGCCTCAGCTCAACCTGGTCCACATGCTGCCAGAGAAGGGCCAGGAGCTGATTCAGAAACAGGTGAGAGGTGATGCCTTGTTTAACTGGTGTCCTAACCCAAAAGGGATTTTGATCCATCACTGAATCTGTATCTTTGAAGTTAGCTGAAGTTGATTTAATTTCTCAGTTTCTATTGAGATTAAATGCTTTGAAAAAAATAGTTAAACTGTGGATGTTGCCATGAGCTTGTTTGTGCTCCGTCCGTCTCTGACTGCATGACTCCCTGTCTGTGTCTGACCGCAGTATTCCGCACATCCGTGTCTGACCACACGACTCCACCCCTCCATGTCTGACCGCACAACTCTCTCCATCCGTTTCCCCAGGTGTTTTCTCGGAAGCTGGAGGAGGTGGGGCGAGTCTTGTTCCTGATCTCCCTGACGCAGCACATGCCCGCTGTCCACAAGCAGTCCCACGTATCTCTGCTCCAGGAGGACCTGCTGAGGCTGCCCTCCTTCCCACGCAATGCCATCGATGCCGAGTTTTCTCTCTTTAGTGAAACGCAAGGTACTGCCAGGTCAGGATCAACTGCTCAGTGTGCAGGAGGTCAGAATCAGGCAGTTGTGTATAGAGACATTTAAAACAGTCTTTAAAAAGGGTCAGCGGGTAGTTAGTTGCCAATGGATGCTCTATTGTCTGGGGGTAAAGAGACATCCATAAAGAGACAGAATTGATTAAATACAGATGAAAAGCTTCTGATTTTGTTCATCCTTTGCGTATGTAATAAGAACAATGTTGCTCATTCGACACCTATAGCTGGAGCATCCATTAAGATGCTGCTGACTTTCTGGGTACTGTAGTGATAATATAAGAAGCTGTGACTGTGGCCCAGAAGTGTGGTTAGACCAATACGTCTCTGGTCTCTGTACCAATCAGGGAAAGAGCTGTTTGGTCTGGACACCCTGCACAAGGTCCTGTGGATCAAGCTGCTGGAGGAGATGTTCCTGGGTATGCCGAGTGAGTACCCCTGGGGGGATGAGATCATGCTGTTCCTCAATGTGTTCAATGGTGCCCTCCTGCTGCACCCTGAGGACAGCGCACTGCTCAGGCAGTACACCGCCACGGCCATCAACACTGCCGTGCACTTCAACCACCTCTTCTCCCTCAGCGGGTACCAGTGGATCCTGCCCACCATGCTTCAGGTAGGCTCACGACAGGAGGGTCATTCCCATCAAAGGCTTTCAAAGCGTTCTGTGCTGAATACGGAAGAGAACGCCCTTGCTGTTGCACCTTCACATAGTCTAGAGTCCCAAAGAGCTTAATGATGTGTTTATGCTTTGTATCTTAAATCTCTGTGCTGTATGTTAGTGATCTGCTGAATAATTAAGTTCTTTTCAAAAGGTTGAGATCTAAGGGCCAAACAGCCTCCTCTCAGCAACCGCTTGGCCAACGTTCTCGGTGTCACGCAAACAAGTTAGAGTAATTGTCATAGAATGAGCCAGGACTGATGAGAGCTTGTCTCTGTGTCCCTGTGTCAGGCATATGCTGATTATGAGAGTAATCCTCTGCTGCGCCAGGCCATCGAGTTTTGCTGCCGGCAGTTCTACATTCTGCATCGTAAGCCCTTCATCCTGCAGCTCTTCGCCAGTGTCGCTCCACTTCTGGAATTCACCGTAAGTCAGGGTTCAGAAACAGCTGAAACTTCGCTGCTGTTCCTTTGGTTAACCTAGACCAAGATTTAAACATAATCGCAATGCATTGTTTTTCGGGGGAAATTTTTTTTGCACACCTGACTTTGGACTTTGGACACATGCAGGAACAGACTTTATCCACTGAGCACTAAATCAGTCTCCAGCGCATGTTCAGAAACTGGAATGTGGCTGCATGTACACTGTGTGGTGTAAGCATCGGTACTGTACAGGGTGGCAGTGTGCCGTGCAATAGGCATGTTGAGGTGAACAATGTGTTGTGCTTTCAGGCGTTTGATGTCCAGTTATATGTCTGTCGTAGACCTGTACCAACTCCGGGCTGTCGAAGGGGGTGTCTGCGCAGTGCCTGTTCGATCTGCTGGTGTCACTGGAGGGAGAGACCCCTGACACTCTGGACGCGCTGGAGCTGGTGAAGGCGGAGAAGCCCCTCCGTTCGTTAGGTAACTGCACAGGTCCACTTGTGCAGCACTGTGCACCAGCTTCACCCACAGGAGTCCCATGAATTAAAAAATGAATCTGCTCATAAAACAGTCTTTGCAAAAAACATAGGCTAGTTTTAAGTGACCTCCTTAGGATGTAGGATATGAATGTTTTTGTTCTCCTCATCATATACACTTGTTATGTTATGGTTCTATCATCTTTCATATTGGTGAACATTTTACTTCTTCTAGACTTCTGCTATGGGAACGAGGATCTGATCTTCTCCATCAGTGAGGCCATCAAGCTGTGTGTAACGGTGGTGGCTTATGCACCTGAGTCCTTCAGAAGGTAATTTTAAAGCAATACTGCCACAGCTTTCTCCAGGTCAACAATCATTTCAATAGCTATGAAAAACCCTAAATGCTTATTGCTCAGTATTGTCTTGCTGAGGTCTGTGGATTTTACAGGAATCTTTTGATTCATGTAAAGAAAACAATTTACAACTACAACTTGAAATGTAGGTTGTCTATCATCAGTCGTAAGCATTTGTGTTACAAACATTGTCCATTTGTGTTCTTTGAAAGTGCAATCTTGTGGGAGTCTGAGATCATGTTGCTGCCAAAATACCAAGAGAGTTTTAGTGAATAGATCTTCAATTTGCATGTGTGTCTCCATCAACATGATGAGAATATCATGTGCCCCAGTGTTCGGTGCGAGCGTGTCCTGTGCCCCAGTGTGAACATAAGAAAGAACATGAGACTAGAGAGGAGCCCATTCGCCCCATCTTGCTCGTTTGGTGTCCATTAATAACTGGATCCTATCCAATCTGTTTTTGAATGTTCCCAAATTATCTCTTCAGCCACATCGCTGGGGAGTTTGTTCAGATTGTGACGCCTCTCTGTGTGAAGAAGTGTCTCCTGTTTTCTGTCTTGAATGCCTTGAAGCCCAATTTCCATTTGTGTCCCCGGGTGCGTGTGTCCCTGCTGATCTGGAAAAGCTCCTCTGGTTTGATGTGGTCGATGCCTTTCATGATTTTGAAGACTTGGATCAAGTCCCCACGTAGTCTCCTCTGTTCCAGGGTGAAAAGGTTCAGGTCCTCAGTCTCTCAGTAGGACAGTCCCTTCAGACCTGGAATAAGTCTGGTTGCTCTCCTCTGAACTGCCTCTAGAGCAGCGATATCTTTCTTGAAGTGTGGAGCCCAGAATTGTCCACAGTATCCAGATGAGCTTTAACTAGTGCATTGTACAGTCTGAACATCACTGCCCTTGTTCTCAGTTCTACACTTTTGATGATATCTGCAGTCTGCAGATGCTCATGGTTCTGGAGGCCCTGGTGCCCTGCTTCCTGCAGAAGCTAAAGAAACAGACGCTGGCTCTGGAGTCAGCCTCTGCAGCCCGGGACGAGATAGCCGCCATCGCTGCCCTAGCCACCTCCCTGCAGGCCCTGCTCTACAGTGTGGAGGCCCTCACTAGGTCAGTGCCTGTTTAGCCCTGACACCGCCGACACCCTGCAGAAATTTAGAAATGTTGTAGAATTTCTATGACCTTAATTCAGGTTGTATTTCTTGTTTTAAGATTATCTGAAACTTTCATTTTTAAATTAAATGTTCACTGAACTGATTTACATTTCCTCTCTTTTACACTGTGAAAACTACTGAAGAATGTAAATAAAATACACCACATTTGCCATGGTTACTATCCACTGTGTTTGTAAGTGTGTCTGTTTTATCTCCACAGGCCAATGACTGCGCCCCAGATGAGCCGCTGTGACCAGGGCCACAAAGGGGCCACAACTGCAAACCACACCATGTCTGGAGGGGGCAATACGCGGTACAGAGAGATTAGGTTTTTAGATGAGAAATAACTATAGTACTCGACTGCAATAGATCCATGCAATGCAAACATCAATTGATTGTGTCACATGATTATAGCACATAGCATCTCTTAACTCCAGCTCTTTGTCTCAGGGATAACCTGCACTTGCTGGAGGAGGGTCAGTGTGTCCCCCGCGAGGAGCTGGACGAGCGCATCGCCCGGGAGGAGTTCCGGCGCCCCCGAGAGTCCCTGCTCAACATCTGCACCGAGTTCTACAAGCACTGCGGCCCGCGGCTCAAGATCCTGCAGAACGTGGCCGGGGAGCCCCGCGTCACGGCGCTGGAGCTGCTGGACATCAAGTCTCACATGAGGTGCGCGGGTTGAATCTGTGATCTCTAATCCTGACCCCGACCCTGTCGAGACAAAGAAACTCTTGAATTTGCTGAATAATTATTTCCCAATTGAACCTAAAAGGCTGAAAGATATTTGTCAGCTTTGTAGGTGAACGGTCTCTTCCGATGGCCAGGTTTTTACAGAATAATGAAATCTCTGACAGAAGGCAGGATTATCAATGTTTACATTTAATAGCAAGATTTAATACATGAAACTGACACCTGCTTATGAATAACCTTGCACTATATTGATTATTACATTTTAAACGAATTAAGATTGGAGAATCTGGGCACCTAATCTACTTCTGTACTTAACCTGACATCTCCAATGATTTAAAATTCTTAATAATGCAGTTATTAGTTCAAGTAAGGTATTGAAATACCAATAACCAGAAGGACCAGAAGGTTTGGGACACCTGTGTTAGAGCATTGAGGTTATGATTTCAGTATTTTATATACACTGTTCCAGGAATCAGTGCTGTTTATAATGTTAATTATGTTTCCTACTAATAAATTTAAACATTTAAATTATTTATTTATACATTCTATCTAATAATATTTAATAAGACGTATATTCATCATAAAGGGATGCAAGTCCCTTTAAATAGATGTCTGTAGCTTTTGCTTAATCAATGCACCAATGTGCTTTAATAGAAAGACTAATTGCAATAAGATTGCTTAGATTGCAATAAGTGGTTTAATTAAACACACTACACAGGGAGGTGCAGCCTTCGTAAGCAGGTCACGCAAAACGCAGGGCCTTAGCTCAGACAAAACACACCTGGAAGCCTAAAGGAGCACAGTTCTTTAAGAGGGACCGCGGCCATTATTTGGTGAGTTTTACATTTTAAAGGTTTAACAGTTGCTAATATAATAGAATTGAACTGGAAGAGGGGTATCCATCTTACTTACACACTACAATCCTGGAGGACCCCCTGCCCAGCTGGTTTTTATTCCAACCGAGCTCTTAATTACACGATTGGGTCTTAAATTGCGTTGTTAGTCCAATTAAGGATTAAATTAACCAATTAACCAGTTTGGAGATCCCTGCAATACAGCAACACGTAAAGATGCATACTTTAATTTTAGGAACCATCATAATTCACCTCTAACCCTAAATCCAGAACTGATCCTAATACTAACCCTAAATTGTCATTGGCATGTGCAGAGCATGTGAGTCACCGATGGAGAAATGCATGTAGGGAATGTTTGCTTGGACAAACTGGGGGAGAAAGGGAGAGGGTGAGGGTTGGAGAACAGCAGCAAGGAAAACGATTCGAGACTGGGCTGTTATTAGAACAGAAGCGACACGTACAGTGCGTGAAGTGCTGAAATGACACGTGTGTGTGTGTGTGTGTGCTGTTGCAGGCTGGCAGAGATCGCTCACTCCCTGCTGAAGTTGGCCCCTTACGACACTCTGACCATGGAGAGCCGGGGCCTGCGGCGCTACATCATGGAAATGCTGCCCATCACAGACTGGACTCTGGAGGCGGTGCGGCCGGCGCTCATCCTCATCCTGAAGAGGCTGGACCGCATGTTCAACAAGATCCATAAGATGCCCACTCTGAGGTACCCTGTTAGATGCACTCACACGCACACAGAGCAACACCAAACTGAGTAGAACAATAACTTTCTCACAAACGCACAGCACCCCACACTACACTTACATCTTAGACATTTGACAGTCACTTTCAGAACAGTTTCCTCTAGCAGCTTATTGCCCTGTAACTGTATACGATGCATGTGGTGAGTCTATGTGTATTTTTACAGCCCCCTGTCTCCTCTCCTGCCCCATCCCCCGACCCTCTCTAGACGACAGGTTGAGTGGGAAGCGGCCAGCAGCCTAATTGAGGGCATCTGTCTGACCCTGCAGCGCCAGCCAATCATCTCCTTCCTCCCCCACCTGCGCTCGCTCATCAACGTCTGCGTCAATCTGGTAAGGAGACGCCCTGAGACTGAGCCAAGAAAGAGACCGCAGACAGCAGTCTGTCAGTAGAGACAGAGTTCTTACTTAACGCTGTATTATGCTATTTTAAAACGGCCTGGCATAAAAGGAAAGCGCATTATAATACTGACTTTATACCTTCCCTGCGTGAAATCAATGCAGCTTAAATCAATGGCACGCAAACGTGAAATGAACATTTTAACCAGAGGCCAAGAGCAGTATGACAATGTCTGTATCTGAATCCAGTCATTTCAGTGTGTATGTGGGAGGCATGCGTGTTTCTGCACAATTCAGTTTTAAAGAATTAGAATTGCCACATTGAATACTAATGTGAATGACATCCAATTGATACCAAAACATCTTCTAGATCTTCTAATCTTCTAATCTTCTAGATCATAACTCTGAATTGCATCCTATTGAGTGTAACTCTACTGTAAGGAAGTGATTGTCTGGGTGAGGGTGGCTGTCTCCCGGCCCGGTCAGTGACGCTGCTGTTGTGATGTTGTTGTACAGGTGATGGGAGTGGTGGGACCGTCCAGCGTGGCCGACGGGTTACCATTGCTCCACCTGAGCCCCTATCTTTCCCCCCCACTCCCCTTCAGCACGGCGGTGGTGAGGCTTGTGGCTCTACAGATACAGGTAAGACCCTAAAAACCCAGGCACCGCCGCTGCAAAATCAACCTTTCAAATACAACGGAAGGCCATATATCCCACGCCACGTTTTGAAATGAATGTACTTTAATATAACCTTCCAGGTAAATATTTAGTGGTTAAACACCAATCTTGTATTTTTTTAATATTAAATCTTCAGTTCCTTATATTTATTTTTATAAGACTTATTAACGTTTTGCGTTTTTCTGAACTCACTGGTATTTGTTCGTATTTTCAGGCTTTAAAGGATGACTTCCCTCTCAGTCATGTCATCTCCCCGTTCACCAATCAGGAGAGGCGGGAAGGCATGCTGCTGAACCTGCTGATTCCCTTCGTGCTGACCGTCGGGTCGGGCAGCAAAGGTCGGTCTAGCGAGGGTTACACAAAGACTTCGCTGCATAGTGAAATTGTGTTTTCTCTGATAGTAACATCTTGACGGTTTGTGTTTCACTTCTTTGTTAGAGAAGAGCCCGTTTTGTCTCTGCTGCCTATAGACAGCTGTGTCTGCGATAGTCTACAGTTAGGGTCAGTCTGTCTATAATTAGGGGGCAGGTTTCTGTGTCTGTGTTGTAATAACTGAGCTGTTCAGTGCGTGCATGTGTGTGGTCGGAGGTGATTTCTAGGCACTGTTTATCTGTGTGTCTCTGGATACTAGATCTGAGTTGTCTAATGTGTGTCCCACAGACAGCCCTCACCTGGAGCAGCCGGAAGTCTTCCTCCTGCTGCACACAGTCATCAACATCCTGCTGCCGCCCCGCATTATTGGCACCTCCCGCAGCAAGAACTTCCTGCTGGAGAACTCTCCGGCTCACTGCTCCACCCCCGGAGACCCTGGCAAAGACCTGCGCCGGGAGGGCCTCGCCGAGTCCACTAGCCAGGCGGCCTATCTGGGTATGAGCAAAGGCAGCGGGGGCTCGGGGGCTGGCCAATAATCCACTGGCTTCTTCGTCTTGAATTGAGCAGGGGGTATGAGGCTAAAAATGAATTCAATCTTGAGGAGTTAACTCTTTGAATATCCCCCACTCCGAGGGCTGATGATATACCAGCCCCCTCCCATGCCCCCGTTAGAGGGAAGAACACAGACAGCAGCATCATTTAAGGACTTTCTGATCTTCTTGCTGCTTTTCTGATTAATTACACCGCCTGGAGGGGAGAGAACCATTAGGCCTGGGCTCTCAGCCGGAGACGTATTTTCTCCTATAACAGTCTGTCATCCTGTAGAGTTTTTGGTTTTCTCTCCTCTGTGCCAACGGGTATATTTGTTTATGAAGTCTCTGCAGCGCTCTGTGGCTACCTTGCGAAGGGCACTATAGCAAATATAAACTGATCGACTGTGTGATTCCCCTTTGGCAGTGTGATCGATCAGTCATATCTCTTCTGTCCTGGTGTTGAAGACAGAGCGGGTGGGTACGTGTGTGACTGTGCGTGAACCTTGTTTCCCTTGTGTGCTTGCAGCTCTGAAGGTGGTGCTGGTGTGCTTTGAGCGCCAGCTGGGCAACCAGTGGTATCGACTGAGTCTGCAGGTGAAGGAGATGGCGCTGCGCAAGGTGGGCGGCCTGGCCCTCTGGGACTTCATCGATTTCATCGTGAGGTCCAGAATCCCCATCTTCGTCCTGCTGCGCCCGTTCATTCAGTGCAAGGTAACCGGTTCTGCCCGTTCTGTGCCCGAGAAGCGCTGTGATCGGGTGAATCCTGTGTGCGATCAGAAAGACAGTCCCTTTACAAATTTCAAATACAGCAGCATCCATCTTTTTTCCAGGACGAAGCACACTTGTACAGCATTACTCCCTCTGCATCACCTTTCCCAGCTCAGCTTATCCAAACCAAGACATTCAATTAATTTGACCTAATCCTGCAGCTCTCAAATGTATTCTTCTCCCAAATCTCAAACTCTGTCTCTGCTGTTATGCCCCCGTTATGCCATTATCTCTGCTATTTCCATCTTACCCTCCGCATACCTCTCCAAGCGCTTCCTGGAACCCTGATGCTCTCCGTCCTCTGCAGCTCCTGACCCAGCCTGCCGAGAGCCAGGAGGAGATCACGGCGCGGCACCACATCGCTGACCAGCTGGAGCGCCGCTTCATCCCGCGGCCGCTGTGCAAGAGCTCGCTGATCGCCGAGTTCAACAACGAGCTCAAGATCCTGAAGGAGGCCGTGCACAGCGGCTCGGGTGAGAACCTCGGATTGATGTCTGTGTTTCAGGAGAGACTTCTTGACTTCTGTATTCTGGACTTAGCTGCAGCCTAAACAAACAAACTGACTACCTGCTCTCTCTCCGATCTCTCTCCGAGATGCAGAGAGGGATGTCGGTTGTTGTTCTGTGTTTGCCCTCTGTGTAGCTGCTCACTCGATCGCCTCGCTGTCGTTCTAGCCTACCAGGGGAAGACCTCCATCAGCACGGTGGGGACCTCCACGTCAGCGTACCGCCTCAGCCTGGCCACCATGTCGCGCTCCAACACCGGCACCGGCACCGTGTGGGAGCAGGACAGCCAGCCGTCTCACCAGGCTTCGCAGGACACACTCAGCCGCACGGATGAGGACGAGGAAGAGAGTCAGACACTATTTCTGTTCTCCTCCGATTCTAGTTTTACTTCTTGCCCATCAGCACCATTTATTTTGTTACTTTCAAGTAATAGATGTTCACTTATTATTGGAGTAACTGTTCATATACCTTACATCTATTTTCTATGGTGCACTTAGTTACATTTGGAGATTTGACTTCCTCTGTTCCTAGAAAAGCTGGTTAAAACGTGTTTACTGCTGGCAGTGAGATATTTATAGAAATGTGTAAATTGCAGAAACATGCATGCAGTTCCATTAGTTTTGTCTGTTGCTTTATTTGTCATCTCTGCAGCACCTTTGAGTTGTTAGACACAATGTTCTTGCTTCTATTTCTTTCTTCTTACTCTTTTCTTTCTGCGTGTTTGTATGTTAGTCTCTCTGTGTCTCTGCTCTCTCTGTATCAGTGTGTCTCTGTGATATCGTCCGTCTGTCTCTCTGTCTTTCGTGATGCAAGTCTCTGGTTTTCTTACTGTCCTCCCTCTCTCTATCGCCCTGTGTGTCGTGTCTCCAGATGACTCTGTGAGTATCCCCAGTGTGGTGAGTGAACACGATGCCTACGTGGCCAGTGTGATTGGCCGTCGCCGCTTCTCTAGTCATGTGACCAGTGTCTCCGCCCCACCAACAGAGCCCAAACTCAGCACCATGCTGCCCAGCCACAGGTATGACCCCTCCCCTCACTGCTCTCATTGGACCTCCATTGGAGGCCTAGAAAACATTTACAGCCCAGATCCCATAAAAATGCATAAAGAAAAAACGAACAATAGCTTTATGAGGCTCCTGGGGAAGAGGTTTGGCTGCATAATTTTGAGCACTCTTATTCAGTGTGATGAAGCATTCTTCAGGCTGATGATCTCGGAGAAAACCTCCTGGTGCAGCAAAACACAAAGTATACCTTTTTGCTAAATGTAACGCATTGCTGACATGTCACTTATACCTTAACAGCAAAGGAGAAGACACATGAACCTGTTATATCGTAATGCTGCAGGTCTGTACAAACCTCCAAAGACAAGCTGACAAAGGAATGCAAAGTCCTCAGGTCTCGGAGATCTCAACACGTAGCTGTTCATGTTCATGTATTTCTCTCTGTGTACAGTCCCTGCCTCCACACCCAACATTGTTTCTATAATCACACAATCTATAATCCAAAACACGTATGATATTATATATATTGTTTCAAATATTTGTTTGTATTGCTTTGTGGTTTAGCTCAATTGTAATAACCTTTTTATACTGAATGTTGTTTGTGTTTGAGTCCTAATACAGTGGTTTCTGAGCACTGACAACTTACATTACAAGAGGAGTATTTTTGTTATATTGTAGCAAGTCAGATGTGGTGAATATATTTTCAGCAGGAGCCTCAGTTCACTGGTGCTATGATGAGCTCAGCCCATGTGGATGAGGTCTAAGTCCAGAGTATTTTACTACTGCTTTACAACACCTTTCAAATACATTGCAGATAGTGTTGGTTTTAAATAAACTCTCTTAAGGAAAACATTTGAGAACCTTATTATTATTATTATTATTATTATTATTATTATTATTATTATTATTATTATTATTATTATTATTATTATTATTATTATTATTATTTTATTTCTTGGCAGATGCCCTTATCCAGGGTGATTTACAACATAATATCTGTTGATTTGATGGATTAAGGTTGTTATCTTTCTTTTCCACCGTGGGCAAACGCAGGTTCACGGCCTCTCTCGTTGGCATGGGCAGTGCCCACGGTGGGCTTCATGTTTCGTATTTCTTGGGATGTTCTGCTGTATGGGAGAACATCATTTCATTTTCTGGAACTGGCCTTCAGTCTTGAGTTGCACACAGAAGTAAAAGTCTTCCACTTTCAGTCTGTCTTTCAGGCAAGCTGGAGAAAGATAAAAATACGTATGCATTTTATAAAGAAAGATATATATAAATACACACATACATAATAAAAGATATTTGAGAAAGGTAAAGGAAGAATGAAGGAGCCCTGAGTGGACAGCAGAGATGATTGCATGCTTCTCATTTTCCCTAAATCCACATCTCCCTGCCCCTCTGCAGTGAACCCAATGTGCTAGATGAGTCCCAGGGGATGATGGCAGAGACTAACCTGTCTAGGTACAGTGTCACAGCCGCGCTACCTGTCTGTCAGTGTCTGTGCTGGGACCCACTCCCAGCATCCTCTCCTCCCATCACATCCAATCAGCAGCCCCTGTGGTTTCGTGCTTTTCTTTGTAGATGCAATGTATTCTGTTGTTTTATAATATTGTTTTCTTTGTGTAATTAGAAAATTACCCCATCCCAATCATCTGTTGTGCCTTAGTCCTGTGGGTTGAAATTATCAGGGAGCTGTTTTCCTGAATGGGTTTGTGTGTGCAATGTCTCACTGCGGTCAGTCCATGGTGTTCATACATGTGTCCAAGCTTTTGCTAATCCAGTACCGGACCCGCTGAGGGTCCTGTCTGTCAGGGGAGAGCTAGACTGGCAACTAAGAGAAATATTATTAAAACTGGGAGCCCTGGTTTTCAAGGTTTGGATCATATAATGCTTTATTTAGAATTGATTTACAATCAAATTAATGTTTTTGTATGTGTTGATCAAATCACATTTAAAAGCATATATTAAATAATATTATTTTAAAGTTAGGCAGAAAATAAGAGCAATACAAGGGAGACAATGCAGCTTTATTGATTCAGTGTTATTCATGGATTGTATTTAAAGATTTGATTTAGATTCTAGATTAATTGGATCATTTTCAAAGTTTCTTGATTTTTTGAAAAATGTTCCCAGCCTCTTATACATTCTGTCTTATACTAATATTGTATATCTGTATGTGTGTTTGTGCATAGCGATATATATTATGTCTACACACACATATACACCAATTTCTTTTTGCTGCACTTGCACCTTTAAATGTTGCAAGAAATTGGAGACGATTGTTGCTCTTGAGCACAAATCTTTAAACATTTTACGCATTTCAGCAAAACTGAGTTTACTTAGTCGGCTTAATTATCAGACAGCAGTAAATGTGGACATGACTGTATTAGTCCTGTGGTATATGTACATAGAGTTGCCTCTCCAGCTCTCCCTCAAGTCTGACCACAGATTATATAGACTGTGAGCGTCTATAATACGTCTGATGGTAGTTTATCATTTTTGATTTTGTTCTTTTCTGTCCTGAAGAAGCTGCATACACTCAGAACACAGAGACTCTACGTGTGATTAATCAACAAAGCCACATCTTAAAACAAACATTTTAGATCATTGCAGTCCAACTCATTAAACCACAAACCTTCAGGCTTCGTAGAAGACATTGTGTATAATGCCAGCATTCTTAGGGTTAACACAATATCGTAAATGAGGCCTCGGACCTCTGAACGTATGATTGTGACTTTCTAAGAAATCGGATGAACGGATGAATATTTGCAACATCCCAGAGAATCGGTTTTCAGTGCGTATGTTGCAGTCTTCCTAAAAGGTCTATGTGTCTATATGATTACATTAAACCATTATTGATTTGTGATTTTGTTTTGCTTATTTGGTCAATTTTAGTTTCTTTGAAGTTAGAAAATTGGAAACTAATTATTAAACATGTAGAAAGGCTTTGAAACTTTTCTCCTCAAGGGTGTTAAACCAGGTGCATGAGGTTTACTTAATAAAATTAGACTAGAATTAGTTTAACTAGAATTAGCATGAAAAAAAAAGATAAATGCAATATATGCAATAAAGTATATTAATTTTTGGATTTAGTGCTTGTTTTTGTTGTTTTTACTTGTTTTACATAAATCATTTTCATCTACTTTAATAAGTTATAATTAAATTATATGTAAAACATTTATAACAAACATTTAGAGAAAAATCTTTTGGATTATTCCCAGTGCTGACATCTGTTTAGGTTTAGAAAAAGTTAGAAAAATCATCATTAATAGACATCATAATATTCAATTAGTGAAGCCGATCAGAACTGTAAGTAATCACAATGCTCTGAACTGTATGGAACGTGAGGTTCTTGTCTCTTCAGTTCCAGTACAGAGTGTCCCCCCGTTATTCTTAGTCCAAATAATATAAGATAGTAAGCCAGAATCATGTTGATCTATTTACTTATTGATCATTTAATTTCCCATTTTGTCACAGATGCATCATATCGTGTAATTGCTATGAGTAAATGGAAGAATATTTTGCTTTGGAACAGAACTATTACAGAATGCGTGTTAGTCGGGATGATGTTCGGTTCTGTTGGTGAGATGAGAGCATGCAGTTCACCCTCTCCTTCTTGTGACCTTTGGCCTTGTCTGTTTCTGTCCACGTGGCCGGATCTCCGCAGGGTGGCGAGTGTCCAGAGCGAGCCCGGCCAGCAGAACCTCCTGTTGCAGCCGCCGCTGGGCAGGAAGAGGGGTCTCAGACAGGTAGGCTCTGGCACAGAGCAACTGCCAGACTCAAAAGGATGTAGAAACCCTTATGGTCTTCCAGGGGATTTGTTTTCTTGTGTGTTTCTTTTCTTTTTGTGTATAAATATGGAGTGCATCAATTCGTAATGCCAGCTTTATACAATGGCTGTGCAGTTGAGGCTGAGACCTTATGGCCTGTGTGTTCAGAAGGTTGTCATATGTTTCTCCAGCCTCGGCGCCCGTTGCTGTCCAGGCAGAAGACACAGACCGAGACACGTGGCCGTCCTGGCGCGCGACTCTCTACAACACGCCGGAGCATTCAGCCCAAAACCAAACCCCTAGGTAAAGCTCTGTGTGTGTCCGCGTCTGTGCTCTGACAAGCTGAAACCTTTACAGCAGACCATTGAGATCCAGATTTGTGCTTTTTCTTTTAACAATGAAAATGTTAGCATGGAGGCACCTTTAATATCGTTGCTGCTGCTGTACTAACCCTCTCTTCAGCAGCCCATGAAGAGTACATCCTGTGTGCTTTAAACAGATGTGATTGTTATTCATTCCCAGGCACCCTACCTAGCTAGGTCCTTGTGATGACCTCACAGATGGACCTTGGTCCTGTCACTTACTGTATAGGCTTTTACTGTAATACTATTGTCAGGATGTTCACTATAGAAGGCACAATAGCAGGAGCACTGCTGATGATGAAGTGCCGTCTGCCCCCTGGTCTCCACAGAGCAGAAGAGGTCTGTGACCTTCACAGAGACAGAACCCGAGGTGGCCGTCGGGTCGCCCACAGCCACCAGTACAGAAAGTCCCTCTGAGAACAAGAACTTGAGTCCTGGGGCCAAACCTTCACCTGCTGCCTCTCCCTGCATCGTCACTGCCGACCTCCATACTGCCTCACCTATAAAGGTAGCCATTGTTTTCACTTCCCCACAAAATGTACACACATCTGATCCTCTATATGGACTCAACGCTCTGCACACACATCTAACAGAGGGACACGTAAGCGATCATCAAGGTTCGCTCTTTGTTTTCCTCATAAAAGCCCTTGATGTGAATATCATAAGCCATCATAGAGCACCAGGAGTCAGATCATATAACATTACATTTTTTGGATCATTAGGTTGTATATTTAAGCTTTCCTGCAGAAAACTATTGCCAAATACTAACCAGACATACTTTGTTTCAAGTTATTTTATCCTCAAGTTCCCAATAAAAGCCCAGAGTACCTCAGATTGCAATTGGAGTCTCACTGGACAATGATAAACTATTAAGGAAAGTATACTTTAGACGGGAATATGAGACTGCAGGTATCTTATTGATCTGTGAGTGTAGTCTGAGGAAGAATTGTATAGTAGGAATTTACTTTGTAGAGGGAACCACAGATGTCATTTTGATGGATGTTTCTCTGAATGGGTTAGGAGATTAAGAGGGAGTGATTGAATATATAGTATAAAATGAATAAAGTCCCAATAGTCTGCTCAGGTGTATCTCTAGGCCACAACAGAGGCACTAAATACCACAAGCATGTTATATTTGGTTTATATGCCTGTATGTTTGACAAAATGAATGTGTCCGTTGAAGTGTTGTGGAAAATAGCAAAAGAAATATTGAATAGAAGACGATATTCAGTGCTTCTCAGCTTGGTAGCTTGTGTGCTAATTCTCCTAAACCCATGTTACTGCATTCAAGCTCATTGTCAGCTGGCTGTGTTACAGGTCGACACTGAAAACTCGGAGAAGAGAGAGAAGACAGACCAGGGGAGCCTGTGCGGCAGCCTCTCTCCCGCTCCCTCTCCTGTTCCCAATCCTCCTCCCACACTGCCCCCTCCTGTCCCGATGAGCCCCCCAGCGCTGGGCCCCCCCCAGCTGCCCGAGAGCCCAGAAAACGAGGAGACCTCTGCGCTGCTTCATCATGCAGACACAGTGCTGCACATCACGGAGGAGAACGGCACCGAAAACCCGCTCCTCTCCCAACTAGGCCTTTCACACTGACCCGGGGGACGCATCACGTGTACAGAAACGCGGACCTCGGAGCTAAACGGATCCAGCTGTTGATTTTCAAACCAAAACAGCTGGCTAATGAAAAAACTGTCTGTTTCATTGCTATTCTGAATTATATACATGTAGAAGAATCTAGAAATAGATGTACCACACTGTAGATGTCTATTCAAGTCAAGCTTTATTTATTTATTTAAAGACAAATATTTTACAAATGTGTTTGTGAATCTCAATAAATTGTGGCATAGCGTAGACTCCTCAGCCTCCAGACGCCACCGCCTACCCTTCCACCTGAGTTAGCCAATGTTAGCCATTGAATTACATCATGGTCAAGATCCTGTAGCGTTTCTTTAGCTTTTTCTGTATTTTTCTATCTCAGTTTCTAAAGAATAAGAGACAGAAGTCATGACTGGCAGAGAAATGACATTCAGTACCGTGAGCAAACCCAGTAGAGCAACCTTATATACCTTCGATGTTCAGCTGCAGTGTTTAGTCAGTTTGAAGTGTTCAGTTTGAGGCAGCATGGTTTTATGCCATTCGGGAAGGGTGTGTGGCAGATACTAAACCTTGCTCACTGGTGCCTATATTGTTCAAACTGCAGGTGTGCCTTCTTGGAGAAACTAGGATATTTATCAACATGCACCTGTGTGTGGAAACGCGTAACCCCTATTACATATTATACACAGTAAAACTGCATAATGGAAACTGTACACAATGCTGATATCTGATCTATAATATAATTTGTCCAGTTTAATGATTCTCCACATATTGGTATGAGCAGGGATTATGACCTTCATGCAGAAATTAAATACTGTGTTCTTAATATTTTCGTAAAATTAAAAACAGACCTGCAGCACATCAACATGTGAACATTTACATTCTCTCTATGCTGTAGCTATGTTTTCTCCTCCTCCAACTGGCATGAGCCCTGCTGTGCAGCCTGTCGTGTGGACGCACAGCCGCTGTCTTTCACAGGCGTGTCTGAGGAGTGTCTGCCTCGGCACCAGCCTCGGGGCTTCCTGTGCCTCATGAGGTCTTACATAGAACTCATCGTTTCACATGGTGTGGGTGACAAATAAGCACCATTGGCTGCTCCAAAGGGATCATTTCATTGCCAGCAGAATGTCTTGCTGAAGCTGTAATCAGCACGCTGGAACAGTGTACTTGGTACTGTGACAGTGTGCGTAATGAAAATATATCGGTGGGACACTCCTGAACACCACCTTGCCTAAAAGTGACAACTGTAATGCAGCTGCACCCTGTGCCAACACCAGACCAACGAGACAGACACAATGCACCATAGACCACCAATAGCACCACATCCATTCACACGCATTTCAAATGTGTGTATCAGTACAAACAAGGCCTTACAGTTCCTTGTGTAAGAGAATGCGTCTAGAAAAATAGTTGTTCCACGATTTGGTTCTTCGTCTGACATTCCACAGAACAGGACAATAGAAGCAGAAGAGAACAGTTATTACCAACAGCTGTACAATATGACCAATGTTAAAAAACATCATTCTTCATTCAGCTCATTCAAATAAGTGCACATAGAACTGTATGCAGTTTCCAAATGAATGCAATTTAATACTGCCATCACCCAGGCCAGTTAGGGAAACGAGACTGGGACAGGGGATGACAGGATGGGGAAAGAGAAGAGGACAGGGGACTGAGAGAGTGGACAGTGCAGGAACTGCACTTTCTAAGATTTCAGTTTTTAAATTTGGAAAGCTAACCTTTCAGGTTGTTATTGTACAATGTGGTTATTATTAATTACTCCAACAGCTGGTGGATATAGAATTTTCATAGTCAATATTACATCATATCCTGCAAAAAAACACATTGGCACCAAGAAAATGCAGTTTTGTTTCCATAAAATATTAAATGCAACAAGATTTCAGGTTGTAACATGACAAACTGTGAAACAGTCCAAGGGGGTGAATACTTCCACCTATAGCGACTGTATGTTACTGTGTCACACATGTTACAGCATTGATGTTATGATTTCAGTATGTTCTATAAATTGTTCTTGGAATCAGTGCTCTTTCTGTGTGTTCCTACTACAGTTTCTCTACTGTTTACACACATTTCTTCAAACAATATCTCATGTTCTCAAAACTACAAACATAAAGAACATAATCATGTTCAAAATCAGCCCGTATATCCCCACAGGCTGCTCCATGGCCTGTAGTGAGGTCACTCGCCAGGGATAAGATCGGATAACATGCCACAGGTTAACAATTAGTCCAGTCAAACCCTAAGAGAGATCAGGATAATTGAGGAGGAGGAACTAAAGGGACTAGCAGAATTAAAAACAAACAAATCACCTGGGCCAGATGGGATATTTCCAACAGTACTGAAA
This sequence comes from Amia ocellicauda, assembly GCF_036373705.1. Taxonomy (NCBI): domain Eukaryota; kingdom Metazoa; phylum Chordata; class Actinopteri; order Amiiformes; family Amiidae; genus Amia; species Amia ocellicauda. The sequence goes on along the minus strand of NC_089865.1, from coordinate 151,604 downwards.
AAAATGAGGGAAATTATTTATAGGCCCCTAACTCAATTATTCCAATTGACACTTAGAACAGGGGATGTGCCAACTGACTGGAAGACAGCAAATGTCATACCAATCCACAAGAAAGAGGACAAAACTGAGCCAGGAAATTACAGACCAATCAGTCTCACCTGCATCACCTGTAAAATGTTGGAAAAAATGATTAGACAGAAAATAGAGGAGCATCTTAATGAAAACCATATTCTTGGAGATAGTCAACATGGGTTTAGAAGAGGCAGGTCATGTCTTACTAATTTATTAGAATTTTTTGAACATGCAACTGCAGCTGTAGATCATGTGAAAGCATATGATATGATATACTTAGATTTCCAAAAAGCTTTTGATAAGGTTCCACACCAAAGACTAATCCTCAAATTGGAAGCAGTAGGCATTCAGGGGAGTCGCTTCTAACTGGAGTGAGGTTGTTAGTGGAGTTCCACAGGGATCAGTACTAGGACCTGTGCTTTTTCTAATCTATATTAATGATCTGGACTCTGGGATAGTTAGCAAACTTGTCAAATTTGCAGATGATACTAAAATAGGTGGCTCAGCAGATACAATCTCGGCAGCACAGGCTATTCAAAGGGACTTAGATAATATTCAGTTGTGGGCGAAACCTGGCAGATGAAATTCAATGTGGACAAGTGCAAGGTATTACATGCAGGTAACAAAAATGTTCACTATAATGACACTATGGGAGGAATAGAACTAGATGAAGTATCGCATGAGAAAGACCTAGGAGTCTATGTGGACTCCTCACTTTCTCCATCCAAACAATGTGGGGAAGCAATAAAAAAGGCAAACACGATGCTAGGGTATATTGTCAAAAGTGTAGAGTTGAGAACAAGGGCAGTGATGTTCAGACTGTACAATGCACTAGTTAGAGCTCATCTGGATACTGTGGACAGTTCTGGGCTCCACACTTCAAGAAAGATATCACTGCTCTAGAGGCAGTTCAGAGGAGAGCAACCAGACTTATTCCAGCTCTGAAGGGAAAGTCCTACTGAGAGACTGAGGAACTGAAACTTTTCACCCTGGAACAGAGGAGACTACGTGGGGACTTGATCCAAGTCTTCAAAATCATGAAAGGCATCGACCACATCAAACCAGAGGAGCTTTTCCAGATCAGCAGGGACACACGCACCCGGGGACACAAATGGAAATTGGGCTTCAAGGCATTCAAGACAGAAAACAGGAGACACTTCTTCACACAGAGAGGCGTCACAATCTGAACAAACTCCCCAGCGATGTGGCTGAAGAGACAATTTGGGAACATTCAGAAACAGACTGGATAGGATCCTTGATCACTTAGTTATTAATGGACACCAAACGAGCACAATGGGGCGAATGGCCTCCTCTCGTTTGTAAACTTTCTTATGTTCTTATGTTCTAGTGTTAATATAAGACAGTACTAATTACCTAGATGCTAGAATCATATTATTCTGGGTCTGAGATCACGGATATATTCTAATAAATATTACAGCGTCTTGAGTTTCAAATAAGTATATATAAGAACATAAGAAAGTTTACAAGCGAGAGGAGGCCATTCGCCCCATGGTGCTCCTCTGGTGTCCATTAATAACTGAGTGTATAAGTTTCAGCTCATTCTAACTTCATATTATGTAAATCCATACAATACTACAGAAAATAATATTACTGGCTACAGTAGCATGAATACACAACACAGATACAAATGTAGCCCAAATACAGCAATTACTGCTCCTCAGCCTTTATTTTATAGCGCCTTCAGATGAGTCTCTAATTACGCTGTGTGCTTAGCCACGCCCCTGCAGGGCGGTGTGTGACGTCACAAAGCGGGCCGCTATATAAGCCCCTGCGCGCGTTCTGAGCCGTAGCTTGAGCGCCGGACATGAGGTGGTGCGGACGCCTCTTCCTGCGAGGGTCTTCTGGACAGAGAAGGACCCTGTAAGTTCACGTTTCTCATGAATTGATGTCGATACGTTTTTCTTCAGTGTTCTGGCTGCTCCCCCCGCAGCCCCCGCGATAAAATGCTGACAAAAAGGCCCGACATTGACCGCGATGTCCTCCGACCACAGACCCGTCCGCGCAGGCGCCGCTGCCGGGGATGTTACTCGCACTTTACTCGTTCGCTCCGCGGCAGTTTGAGATGCACAGGCCGTTTATTTAGTATTTTCTCCGAAATGTCAGACGTGATGTTGCGTTTTAAACCGGCAGTCGTGCGATCTGCTCACTAACACAGGAAATGCAAGTGCAGGCCTAGTCGCGGTCTGATGCCTCTGCTGTTTATGAGCTGCGTCTATAAACGTGTTCACAGAAACGCCACATAACTCGGACATGTTGGAGCATCGCTGTCAGTCACTGCACTGCTGGTCCATCATGATGATGAACCCCACTGTTCAAACCCGTTGAAAGGCTCTGATTTAGGAAATGATTAGTTCAATTGAGTAATTGAGCTCAGTTTGAGCAGAATCCAGCAGGGTAGGGGCTCCTCTGGGACAGGGTTGAGACAGTGCTTTAAGCCCACTGCATTGTTACGGGATTGAAGAAACGTTAAAAACTTTGTTCTGTAGTACTATCAGTACTTTTGCATTTTTTGAGGAACATTAAAGGACATTTAAAGTAACTTGGAACAGCCTATACATGTAGTTAAAGGCATGAACTAGCAACCACTCATGGCAATCCTCATCTGTTTTCCAGCTGTGCCCCCAAAACCCGTAGCTGCATGGCGCCCCTGTGCTGCGCTGTGCTGAGTCTGATGCGTTTGTGTTCAAATGTTCTCCATTGCATGCAGGGCATCCCCCGGGACCCCAGTCTCCCACGATGGGGCGGCGTGGTGAAGAAACAAGAAGATCCCAAGCCAAAGACCAAGGAGGTACACTGTACATCGCTCTCTCTCTTGCTTACATTTTCAATTAAAGCTGCTTTATTGCCATGACTAACACAACATTAGTAATAAGGATGATAATTATCAGTTTTCTATAGTACATTAATACAAAATAAGGTACGATATCAATTATTCCGCAGACTTTGTGCCTGATAAAATACAATAAAAAAAAAAAAAAATGTTCACAAGATTGAAACGCGAAAGGTTGCGCGAGAGTCGCAGGAGGGAATCCCGCCGCTCGGCTTCTCGCTGAATGAAATCTGAAATATGGGGATATGAGGCGGGTGGGCAGGCGGCAGATAAACACACTAACTCTAACATGTTTTGTACTCTCTCTCTCAGGAGGGGGACAAGATGGTTTCTGAGGTCAGAAAGCCCTCTGTGTGTGGCTCAATTGAGAAGAATGAGCTTGAGTCACTAAAGAAGACGCTGAAATTGGTAAGACGGAGAAATGGACTGTCGGATAAGCAGATCCAGTCCATCAGTGTCTGTACTGTCTCTATCCTCTCTCCGTAGGGAGATATGGAAACATGGATATATGGATGACTCTCTCTCTCTCTCTCTCTCTCTCTCAGACGGATGTGAACAAGGCAGACAGAGAGGGGGTCACAGCGCTGCACAAGGCCTGCGAGCTGGGCAGGAAGGAAATGGTCCTGTACCTGCTTGAGATCGGGGCAGACACTGCTGCCGTCGACCACTTCGGTCACACGCCCCTGCGCGTGGCAGTCAAGCACAGGTCAGCACTGTACTGTGTGTGTGTGTGTGTGTGTGTGTGTGTGTGTGTGTGTTGTGTGGTAGTGCTGGGCGTGTGCTGTGTGTTTCTGTTGGCTTGTAATGACGTGTAATCCTGTATTCCCAGGCACTTTGAGATCATCCAGATGCTGCGGAGGGAGGAGGCCCCCGTGAGCATCGCCCCCTTCAAGCTGGGAATGGAGCTGGTCAGGTGAGTGCGGCCCACGTGGGTCTGTCCGCGCGCCTCCACTTCAGGGCCGAGTCCCTGTGCTGCGCCGTCCCACGCTGACTCTCTGTCTCTGTTTTCCCAGTGCCGTGAAAAAGAGGGACCAAGACCTGCTGCGGGCCTGGTCCCTAGCTGGGGTAGACATGGACCAGGGGAACTTTGAGAAGTGCACGGCCATGAAGAAGGCTCAACAGATGCAGGATCCAGACTTGATCCGCTGCCTGCTGGACTGTGGAGCCACCCCACTGGTGAGAGAGAGGGAGAAGGAGGGAGAGAGTGTGTGTGTATTATTAATAATAATATTTTTATTTCTTAGCAGACGCCCTTATCCAGGGTGACTTGCAACATAAGTGCAAAATTACAGTTAGGTAAAGGCATCAAACATTTACAAATTCAGATTTACATTATACAAAGCAATTCAAGATATAATACATTTTACAACTTCCAATTTACACAGTTCAGTACAGTAAGTGAGGTCCTACATCCTGGAAAGTAAAGCGAAGTCCTGTCAAGATGTAGGTCACAGTCAAGGGCTACAGGAAAGGGAGCAAGGAGGAAATCAACCGATAACACAAGAAGCATGATAACACTCTGAAATGCTATCTAACAGGGATTAAAAGGGCTAATATTGCAAGTACTGTAACTAACAAACAGTCGCTGCTCTTACTACAATGCAGGTGCAAGTATGGCGCTAATTGGGCCCATATGCGAGATGCACAATTCTTCGCTAAACAAGTAACCACATAAACAATCACTGCAGCTCTTAACTAAAGTAGGAAAGACAGAGAAAAGCGGCACTGAACTGGGCGAGTCAGACGGCTCCGCTGGCTTGTGTTGCGTGTTCATGCGCTGTGTGTGTTTATGCGCGTTCATTTCATTCCAGAGTCCGGTTCCCGTCCTTGAGCCCCTGACCACGCCGGCGCCAGCGATCCCGCCCCCCCCTGTGCCTGCGCCACCGACCATGCCCCCCACTGAGACGGCACCGGTGACCGTGCCCCCCCCTGTGCCTGCGCCACCGACCGTGCCCCCCACTGAGATGGCACCGGTCACCCTGCCCCCCCCTGTGCCTCCGCCACCGACCGTGCCCCCCACTGAGACGGCACCGGTGACCCTGCCCACCCCAGTGCCTGCGCCAGTGATCGTGCCCCCCACTGAGATGGCACCGGTCACCCTGCCCCCCCCTGTGCCTCCGCCACCGACCGTGCCCCCCACTGAGACGGCACCGGTGACCCTGCCCCCCCCTGTGCCTGTGCCAACGACCGTGCCCCCCACTGAGACGGCACCGGTGACCCTGCCCACCCCAGTGCCTGCGCCAGTGATCGTGGCACCTCGAGAGCGCCATGAGGAGGAGCAGGTCCCCCGGGAGCGCCATGAGGAGGAGGCAGTACTAGCAGTCGTGCTGACGGAGGTTCAGCTGTCTGTGGCGGAAGAGGAGCAGGACGCAGCTCCTGAGGAGACGCCCGCAGCGGTGAGTACCATGCGCCCCGGTCCTGGAGCTGCAGTACGAGCAGCCACCGGCTGAGCCGAAGGGCGGCCCGCTGTCCTTCTGCTGGCAGTGAGAGAGCGCCCGCTCCTCAATGCGGCCGCCAGATAACTGAGGATGACTTGACCGAAGGGTCAGCAGCAGGGAATACAATGAACATCCGCCAAACGCAGGTCAATTTAGCCAGTGGTGGGTAAATCTGTCAATCTTACCAGGCAACAAGTGTACGGGAACTTCACTTGTTTTAATTTCTCCTAATGTATTGGTCGATCCGTTTCAAAAAGTGCTCGAGTTATAATGGTTGCCTTGACAAAGTTCATATTCGCACAATCGGTGGGATTCTGCAGGTCTGCGGACATCTGCGCTACAACGCGCCCCATGGCTTCCTTACAGAGAAGCACACGAGTGTATAATATGTGCAGTGCAATTAAACTACCACGAATCTACAGCTGGGATGTTAACCCACCTAAAAGCCAAACGCCCTTCTGCGAAACTAGCAATGACAGGAAAGGAAAGAGGAGCAACAAACGCATGAATACACACACACAGCAGCCACTGCTCTTTATTCTGTATCCGCTGGAACTCAAACGCACAGGTGTGTTTCCGAACGCAGAGCGGCAGTCTGAGTGTGGTGTGGAGAGAGAGTCAATCGTTTATAAATTAGCTAGATTGGTTTTATACATTTTGTATTTCGCTGTTGTGACCGGAAAACATTGCCACAAGGACGCTAATGTTCAGGCATTTTCATTGCAGCTCACATTGCTAAACTGCAATTGAATGAAAATGTTTAAAAAATGAAAGAAAAACATATTTGTCTGTCAATTACAGCTGTAATTGCAAAATATTCCTTTATAAACAAACCGTCACAACCTTTATAGTTAGTTTGAAATTGTGACAATGAACAGTTGTGATAATGTCGGGACAATAATACGAGAGTTGACAGGTCTGCTGTTATGATGCCATTTCCATACGTCTTCTAATAATGCATTTTTACATGGATATTTATTTAACAAAGTTCTTATGTTTGATAAGTATTCATCAATTGCATCAATTACAACGTATTAATTTATGGGGAAACGATTTGCGATGGAGACGTGCATTTTTGCTGCTGAAGAGAAACGTGTTTTGTTTGCATCGCGTCTTTGCTGGCGTGCAGGTACTGAGCAATGGAAGGACGTTGCGGTCTGTCATCATCCCTAGACATGATATTTTTGACCCAAACCAAAGGACCCCTCAGCCCTGGCGCTCAGCTGATAAAGCAGGTGTCGGGTTATGCATTGCAGAGAGAGCAGTGGTCAGAGTGCAGATGACAGAGAAACGGACTTTTACATTGTAGCTTAAAAACAATTACTTTTAATGACGCCATTAATTTTAATTACTTTTGATTTAATTTCCTGAATAAATGTCATGGATAAGGGCGTCTGCCAAGAAATAAAAAATAAAATTAATAATAATAATAGTGACATGTTCACCACACATTTACGCACCCTCGTGTAGTCGATTTTATCCCCTGGTCAGCAGCGTCCAGTCCCCTAGTCAGCGCCGCTGTGCAGAACAGCTCGCGCTTCTACCCAGTTAAGGAGCAGGTTCAATTAGAGCCGCTTGTCTCCGGGAGCGAGTCCTCAGACCTCACAGATCAGTGGCATGATTCACACGTGTCTCTGAGCTGTAGAGTCCGTCTGCTAGGTGTCATTCGCCTAATAAATCTACTTGAGCCGTGCATAGCACTCGGCCCGGCGCAGTAACGCAGACTGTGTGCAGCGCTGCGCTTGTCCGCTAGAGCCGCGCTGCTGCGCTCCTGTACTCAATATGTGCCGTGCTGCTGCTCCGCGGTTTTGTGCAATGTGATGGACATGTAATCCTGTCGCTATTGTGACTTGTGCAGAGATCCACACAGTCCGAGCCGGACAGTCGGAGCCACATCAAGGCACCTCGGGACCAAATGAGGCAGGTTTTATGAACCGGAAATCATTTCGCAGCATTACTGTTCACACACTTATGACGTTAATCACCGTTTGTATGACAATTACACAGTGCCAGTACTAGACGGTCAGGTCACCCATGACTTCCCATATGATCTGTGACTGCGCCTGCCTGTGGCCAGGCTCTGTGCACGACTCTGTGCTGCGATCGTGTCTTTAGCTCGGTTTGATTGTCTCCGGCGTCGGCTTTAATGTCCCGCAGGGAGCCGGCAGGCGGACGCACGGCGGACTGCTCTGTGCTGTCGTCGGCTCTGTGTGTCGGTTCGGCTGCAGCCCTGTGTTTTAGCCCCTCCCCCCCGAGTGTCACACGTGACACATGGTGACCGTGTACTGAGACTCTGCTCTGTCCTATCTGCACACAGAATCTTCCGTCACAGCAAGAGACCCAGACCGCAGCATCCGAGCAGCCCGTAGAGGACGAGGATCCTGGACAGGACGGCTCTGAGCATCACCCCGCAGGTATGTTCTGGTGAGAGGAGTCTCTCTGTGGGAAGCCAGCGTTTCTGTCCTGTGGTTCGTTGGTTTTCATCAGGGCCTTTTGAAAATGTTTCACAGCTGTAGACATTGTCGTCTCCTGCAACGCTTGAGCTTTGAACTGGACCCAGAGTCCAGGCCGACGGGACAGTGTGGGGGGGCGGTGCAGGGGACAGAGACGCTGACACGTGTGTCTCTGTGTTTCAGATGCTGCGGAGGTGCCGAGCCAGGCCAGACTGTCCAGGTGGAAACGCCTTTCCAACTTCTTCCTCCGCCTGTGTTGCTGCAGGGAGGATGTGAGGGAGTAATGCCAGGAAGTATCCCCTAGCGTGTGCGTGTGCGTGCGTCTTAGAGAATACTATGTGTACTGAGATGCTGAGACTTATATACTATATACCGAGACGCATGTAAGTCTCGGCATCTCCGTATATATTGTATGTGTCTCAGTATATAGTATATAAGTTTCAGCATCTCTGTATATATTAAATACTATATACTGAGACGCATATAATATATACTGAGATGCTGAGACTTGTACAATATACTACATACCGAGGCGCATATAATATATACTGAGATGCTGAGACCCATACAATATATGCTGAGATTTATATACTATATACTGAGACGCATACAATATATACTGAGATGCTGAAACTTGTACAGTATACTACATACCGAGATGCATATAATATATACTGAGATGCTGAGACCCATACAATATATGCTGAAATTTATATACTATATACTGAGACGCATACAATATATGCTGAGACTTGTACAGTAAGGGAAAAAAGTATTTGATCTCCTGCTGATTTTGTACATTTGCCCACTGACAAAGAAATGATCAGTATCATTTTAAGGGTAGGTGTATTTTAACAGTGAGAGACAGAATAACAACAAACAAATCCAGAAAAAAACGCATTTAAAAAAAGTTATAAATTGATTTGCATGTTAATGAGGGAAATAAGTATTTGATCCCCTATCAATCAGCAAGATTTCTGGCTCCCAGGTGTCTTTTATACAGGTAACGAGCTGAGATTAGGAGCACTCTCTTAAAGGGACTCTCCTAATCTCAGCTCCTTACCTGTATAAAAAACACCTGTCCACAGAAGCAATCAATCAGATTCCAAAGATGCTGAGATTTATATACTATATACTGAGACGCATACAATATATACTGAGATGCTGAGACTTGCATACTATATACTGAGACGCATATAATATATAGTGAGATGCTGAGACTACATGCAGTTAAAAGGGATGCCAAATGGCTAAACTCGACTCTTGAAACAGAGAAGGTCGTTAAGAGGCTTCTGGAGATGCCTGAGCTCAGACCCCCAACCCAACAGAGCCACTTAAACTCCTCTTGAGGAGACCTAGGAGTAATAAAATGACTCTGATATATGCAATAAGCCCACAGCATTTTACACAATTCATTAAGCAGTGTGAAATATGAATATATTGCAGACCCTATTTCTGTTGCTTTGTATGTTTTGTTACAACTGGATATAGAAAATACATAAAGCATTTCGCAAATTTCAACATTTGTAGCGAAATAGTCAAATCTATCGCATCGATATAATGTCATGTATTGCAGTGCACTGTGCATGTTTCAACACCATTGTGCATTACTGAGATGCAGACAATGAGTCTTATACCCTCAGGACTCTTGTCTTGTGGAAGGACCGTGTAAAGTGTTTGGTGAAGCAAGTTCTTAATAAAACGTTCAAATATTCGACTGTGTCGGTTTGGTCTTTATAATTCCCCCTGTTGTTATGGTTATGTTATTCATTTATTGATCGGTTTTCTCCATTAGTAGCCCATCTCTATTTTCTGTGCCTGATCGTTTAGGGTTAACCCTATCTCACTACACACCTGCTTGACTGACACATGATCCGGTGTGACTCTAGTGTGACTGTGTCTCCCTGCGCTTATCTCTCTAGATAGGTCTCACTCCCCCGAGATGCTGAGACTGGAGATTTATCTAGAAATTTTAATAGACATTTACTTAATTATTTATACATATTTAATGTCTAAAGTTACTAAAGGTAGTTTTATTTAACTCATGGGGTGCATTCTTTATTTCTGTAAGAAAGTTACTACTATAAGGCTTCGGTTTGACCTTGGAGAGATATCGAACTAACAGACCGCTGTGCTCATTTAAATGTCAATTATATACTGTATTTCTTAAGTTAAATAAGTGTGGTTTAGTTTCATGTACTTCCTGTCAGGGGAAACTTGATTAAAATTGTGTTTTCGTTCTTTCTGTCTGAAAGGATGTTACTAGTCCGTTGTGCTGAAGGCTGTTCAGATGTCTTGCTGGTACCCAAGGCCATTAAGGTGTTCAGACTGCACCCCCAAGCTATTCGAATGTGTGAATTCTATACATCGACACACACATAGCTTTGTGTTTAAAACATATTGAGTGTATTTACTTATTGTATTGCATCTTATTGCATGAATGGATTATATTACATATGTATATAAAATAATTGGATGTTTTGTTACTAATATTATAACAAACATTGCTTTTATTGAGTTTTATTGAGATTTCCCAGTTTCTACATATATAGTCTATGCTTCTTATATAACATATATTCTATAATTCTTATAGATTTAAGGATTTCTTAAGTTAACCTAGTAACGTTACATTTTCATTTTGCACGGTGGTGTGAATACACACACGCAGACATACACAGACATACGCACACAGACAGACTAACACACACGCAGACCCACTGACACATGACTTATTTATGTATTTCAACATTCATTCATGATTAATGTTGGCAGGGACAGTCCTCCGTGCAAATGATCCTCCCGATCGTGATCTGTGGGCTCCCCCAGAAAAAGAAGCAAATTTAACACCTGATGCGCGATTCAGAGTCGAAAACGTAGCTTCTAGTAAACACACTTCTGCGCAGCACATCCCTGCCCGTGTGAGAGTGTATCACTCGACCCCACCTATCCATCGAGCCCAGGCCTGTGGACACCCCCCTGCAGTGCCACACGCTACACCCGGACACCTTGAGTCTGGATGGGATTTGCACGTTGCCCTTACTGTGAATGAAATGAACACGTGCATTAGGCTCTAAAGTTTCTCTGAGACGAGCACAGGAATGCAGCAGGTCTCCCAGGCTGCTGGCCTCCAGGACCAGACACACGGGCCAACAGTCCTCACCAGGTGGTCATGCTTACAGACCTTGGTGTGGAAGCCCAGCCTGCACAGGAAGTCTTTGGCCTCCAGGTGTGTCGGGGAGTCTGGAGCAAAATACACAAACTGTGAACCAAACCAACTGGGCAGAGTTACTTTTAATTCAAGCTCAGGACAACTGCTCAGATGAGTTCAGAAGGCCATGTCCAATAGGTTTTCACATGGAGTTGGGCCTATTTCTTTACCCTCAACACAAACACACGTTCTTCATATTACATATGGTTTTCTCCCCAAAATGGATTTGATGCTAATTGAGGAATAGGGGCGTGTGATGTCCGCACTCATGCTTTCGTATCAAGACTCCCAGGTCTTTTGATAAAGCAGACTTCTTTATAATGCTGTGGTTTCTCTACAATATGACGCCGTAATCTCTGAATAAGTTTGTGATTTTCACATCAGGACTTCATGCTGAAACTCCACCGATGAACAGACACGTCTTCACACGTCTCGTGAGACTAAAGTTTACCATTTTGAAGACTGGCACCTTTTTCCGTTGTTTGATAATTGACGTGATCGTGATGACCCTTTTGCACTGGGGCATGCGGTGGCTTTATCTGGGAATTCACTAAGTGCGTTGAACTGGACTCCCCTGAACTCGGAAAGGAGGCGAGTGTAAACCTGAGACTCACCACTCTGTTGACATCGGCAGCGTGGCAGAGCGACGGTAATCCAACTTATAAGGCTGCCTTTAATTCTCCTGATTAATTAGTCTCACTTATCACGTGTGTTTTAGTGTCTGGGGACGAGAAGCCTCTGTACACCATGCAGGCCGATCTCAGAGCAGGCGTTGCTACAAGTTCCTACAACTACAGTTACTTGGCTACGTATAGTCCATAATCAGACATAGCTGAGACCTTCTGACTTGCTGTTGTCAATCCTCAGCTGCTGAAGAGATCGTTTACCTGTGAGCCGGACTCATCTCCACTGTGCCATAGTGCTTCAGTCCTGCGTGAGAACGAGTGTCTATTGATCCTCATTTCCATCCTGGATCTCAAAAGACTGAGCTGTTTACCCCAGTCTTCACTTCAGACCCTTAGGGGCCGCAGCGACCGACTGAACTCAAAAGGGATACTCTTTTTCACAAATGTCTTGCATCTGGATTTGGTTTGGTTTCTCCTCGCTTTATAAAAAATCTGTCAAATATATTATATAATTATGAGAAGAATGCCTAGTCTTGTTGTCATGCTGTTTTTGAGGTGCTTTTTGAAAAACTGGAATGATCTGTTATGCAGTCTATTGGAATTGCTAGCCAACCTCTTTTAATTTCCTGTGCATTTCTTTCGAGCAAGAAAATGGGTTCAAGGAACACTTTCAGTGTTGATGGACTGAAGCTATCTTCTGTCTTAGCCCTCATCCTGGAGTACCTTTGTCTGCAGGTCTTTGGCCTAACTGAGCTGTGAATAACTTAATTTCAGACATAAAGAACATAAGAAAGTTTACAAACGATTGCATTATGTGGGAACCTCACTGAAGCCTGTATATTTCTCAGCTTGGAATGCTTCCAGAAATAAAACTGACTCTTTACACGTCCTCCAGTATTGTTGGTGTCTGAGATGTATTGCACTTTTTTGTTGTTCTCTGTTTTGATGCAGCTGGGTGCATATTGTGTGAATGCTGTTATTACCCAGCATGCTCAGCGTTTCTTCAGATTGCCACACAGATTTGGGGGGCCCTCACTGTAGCCCACTTGGCACAACATCACACTAACACGGGCTTAAGCCCACCGTCTCATAAACATTTGTATGAGCACACACATGTACAAACAAGCATACAATGTACAAACATACACAAAAGGCTAAAAAGTGAACTTTTAGCAGCACCAGCATCATTTCTTAGCTAAAGTCTGGAGCACTGGATTAATGGACACCAAACCTTGATTGGACACTGTCTGATGTTCTTATGTTCTTAATGATACGAGGATCAAATAAATTAAAGAGAATGCTTTTTTTAAGAGTTGGACCAAATAAACGTATTACAAAAACACACACATATAACAGTATCCCTGTCAGCACAACGCATTATACTATAACGATAAATACACACACACACACGGTGTTAATATCTGATTTAATATTGCACACCATTTACATTGTCCAGCGGCTTGGCCAGCGGGAGACACACAGGGAGAGCATGCAGACTCACACACATGCACAGGCATGATCAACACACGCAATAAACAGTTCACAACGTCGGGTATCGGTTACAAAGCGCAAGTCTGTGTTTCTTGTTAAAAGCTCTGTTTGAAAACTTCCATCCGAGCAAGTCAACAATATAATTGATCAGAGAAACTGGATGTGAGAGCTGATCGCTGTTCATTTGTGTGGGTTATTTTAAAACAGTAATATTGGATGTAGTTTAAGGAAGGATAATATACAACGTGTATGTTGGTGTGTGTAATCATGCTAGTGATTTTAGCATGATTACACATGTATATAATTAACTACTTTTGTCTAAAACGGCAGTTATAATCTTATCTACCTGTAAGCAGTCTAATGCTGTTGCAGAATCACCGAACACATTTAAAACAGAAGCAGATTCAGCAGCCAATAGCAGGGCGGGAATGACAGCCAATCGCAACGCAGTTCCTCTTGGCCAATCAGAGTGAGCCGCTGCCGGGTGCTGAGCGCGGTGCCTGCTGGGACGGGTGGGGAAGTGCGTGGCTGGGCATCATGGCGGAGGCTGCGCGGTGCCTGTGCGGGCGGCCTCGGCTCGCACTGTGCGTGGCTCTGCTCTACTGGCCGGCGGTCGCTGCTCAAGTCACGGCCGAAGATGGAGCCTTCAGTGCCGGCCAGTCCGTCTTCAGCGCCTCGGCAGCCCGGGACACACGGTACGGGGGCCTCCGGTCCAGAGACGGACAGCGGACGGGATGTTTAAGCAGTTCAGCCTGGACTAGAGAGAGGATGACACTATAGTATAATGCATCTGCACATGTGTGTTAGAACTGGTGCAGGACGTGCTGCACACTGTGGGTGAATTGTGCAGCAACTTCCCTGTGGCGATGAGCCTTAAGCTTTTTAGCTATAGAAGGACTGTAACTGTGCTGTTTCTGCTTTGTGTGGATGTTGTGTAAAGGTGCTTCATCATTGATCAGGAATTAATACGTGTGGATGGGTGATTTATTGTGTGTGTGTGTAATAGACAATTGTAATGCAAAGAAAAAGTGTAATTTCAAGTGGAACTCATGTGAAGTGAGTCGAACAGGGTGTGAAATTAAACTGGGAGGCAAAAAAATGAGACGCCCCCTATATATATATATATATATCACACACACACTTTGTGACTGTCTGGGCTAGCTTTCCATACTTCCAGGTACGCGTTTCTGAGAAGGTGTTTGTGTGTGTGCCCATGTGCGTGTCTGTGCTTTTCTGTGTATTCATGTGTGTGTATGTGCGTGCGCAGGTACCTGCTGTACGACGTGAACCCCCCCGAGGGCTTCAACCTGCGGAGGGACGTGTTTATCCGCATGGCGTCGCTGCTGAAGACCCTGCTGCGGGCGCAGGGCGGCTGGGTGTTGGTGCTGCCGCCCTGGGGCCGCCTCTACCACTGGCAGAGCCCCGACATCCACCAGGTGCGCATCCCCTGGGCTGACTTCTTCACCGTGGACAGCCTGGGCGCCAACATCCCCGTCATCGAGTACGAACAGTTCCTCGCCGGTAAGGCAGGGCCTGAGGGGACAGTGGAGGGCAGTGAAAGGGCTTCATTTGACAAACTGTGGCCTCTCCAGGCACTGAATGTGAGACCCCTGTTTTTGTTTGCGAGTGTGACAATGCAGATGTCTGATCTCCTTCCTCCATCTCTCTCTCTCTCTCTCTCTCTCTCTCTCTCTCCGCTGTACCGGGGTGTCTCTGCGTGGCGGTGGGGCTCAGAGTCGGGAGGCCCTTTCATTGAGCAGGTGTTCGTCCTGCAGAACTACGCCGAGGGCTGGACTGACGGCAAGTGGGACGAGAAGGTGGACGAGAGGCCCTGCATCGAACGCCTCATGTACTCTAAGGACAAGCAGGGCTACTACAGGTATGCACGGGAGCACCCATCGCAGCCACAGCACTGTCGCCAAGACCTCCTGCGTGGAGTGGGTTTGCCGCCAGGTTGACCGTATGTCTCTCCTCCCTGCAGGGGCTGGTTCTGGGGGTATGAGGAGACTCGGGGTCTCAACGTCAGCTGTCTGTCTGTCCAGGGCCATGCCTCCATCCTGGCCCCGGTCCTGCAGGGGAACACCACGGCTCGGTGAGTAAACAGTAGAGACGGAGTGAGGGTGTGGTGACGTTGCGGTGAACACGGAAAAGAACAATAATAAGAAACCTGATCAGCATTGCCCTGGTGTTGTGTGCGAGATGGACATGTTTGTGTCCAGGGCTGCTCTTGTCTGCTCCGGTGTCTCCTCCCCCATGCAGGCAGCGGCCGGCCCCCTCTTCCCCCTGAGGGTCTGGCTCAGGCTGTCCTGGCAGGCACTGCTGCAGTCTGCCCCGGTCTGCTCACCAGGACCCGTGTTTTTATTTTCCTCAGGTCAGTGATGGTGGACAGAGCAGAGACCGTCCTCCACGACCACTATGCCGGGAAAGACTACTGGGATGTGAGTCTGTTCATATCCGTTAATTAAGTGTTGCTGCGGTGCAGAGTGCTGTGAGCCGCCCCTGACCCGCTCGTTCCCTCCCCGCAGACCCGGCGCAGCATGATCTTCGCCAGACACCTGCGGGTCGTGGGAGACGACTTCCGAGCCAAATACCTTGACTCCACAGACGAGCGAGACCAGACCGTTTACAGCGAGGACTGGACACAGATGAGAGTGAGTCTGGGTCTGGATAGAATTCAGGTCACACGCACCAACACGGAACTCACACCCACACGGAACTCGCATGTACATGCACGCATCAGGAGCCTTTTTTTCATATGAAATGGACGAAGTGCAGAACTGGCTCCGGTCTCCTTGGCAGGCGAAGCTGGGCAGCGCGCAAGGGGGCCCGTACCTGGCGGCCCACCTACGCCGGAAGGACTTCATCTGGGGCCACAGGGAGGACGTTCCCAGCCTGCAGGGCGCCGTGAAGAAGATCCGCGGCATCATGAAGAAGCACAAGCTGACCCGAGTCTTTGTGGCCACAGACGCCGACGAGGAAGGTAACGACCGCGAGACTCGCCCCCCCCCCCGCGGTCCGCGATCTGTCTATGCGGTGCTTGCCTGCCCCTGTGTGACCTGCGCTCGGTGGGGGGCCCGCAGTGACCCGTCTTCCCATGTCCGCAGAGCTGGCGGAGCTGAAAAAGCTGCTGCCGGAGATGGTGCAGTTCGAGCCCACGTGGGAGGAGCTGGAACTCTTCAAGGATGGAGGCGTGGCCATAATTGACCAATGGATCTGCGCACACGCCAGGTAACCCTTTTTTTCTCCATGACTTAATTTCAGTCTCTCTCTCTATCTCTCTCTCTCTCTCTCTCTCTCTCTCTCTCTCTCTCTCTCTGAGTGAATGGTCAGCTGACCTCATGTGTTCTGCCTGTTTTGTTTTATTTGTTTTTTCCCCGTGTTTATCTCACTGCCCCCCCTCAACCTCTCTCAGGTATTTCATAGGCACGTCTGTGTCCACGTTCTCCTTCCGCATCCACGAGGAGAGGGAGATCCTGGGCTTCGACCCTAAGACCACCTACAACCGCTTCTGTGGCGACGAGGAGCTGGACTGCGAGCAGCCCACCCACTGGAAGATCGTCTACTGAGCCTCACCCGACTGACCCCACCCCCCACCAGGACACAACGTGCTGCTTTCATCAGAGACCCCCGTGTTTTCATCTCAATGACACAGGCTGGGGGAGCCGGGTGGCGCTGGGCAGGATGACAGAGCGTCTTCGCAGCACAGCCTCCTTTAAACTGAGGACACGGCATGGGGCCGAACCCCGTCTGACCTTTTCTTATTAGATAATAAAGACTCTGCCCCACATGCGTCAAGCTCAAGGTCATGCCACTACATGAGGATGCGTTTGTGTCTGCTCCGTATTGTGCTTGGTGTTTTGCCACATCGTCTCGCCGTGAGGACCGCTCATTTAAGTCTGGGAGGGAAGGGAGATACCATTGCTGGCACTACACCCTGGCCAGAGAAATGTAACGTGTGTGAAACCTGGCCCACGACCCCAAACCACGGTCTTTCTCTGTCAGAAGCCACTCGCTGGTCCCCGAGTCTCAGCCGCTCGCAGGAGTGATTTCTCAGTCCGGGGATCCCCGCTTCGAGCGATGTGTTATGAAAACGAGCAGGTGTGGTGCGGGAGTGCAGAACATGCTTCACCGCAGCGGGGGACACTCTGATGTCCGGCACTCGGGCCCTAACGACTGCCAAACATTTCCTATAATCATTGCCACTTCTCAGCCACGCGAGTGAGAGAGAGTGGGCGGAGAGAGAGTCGTACCGTTCAGATTCGGCTTTAGGTTCTCTCTGCAGTCCGTCACAATGCTCGATCCTCCTGTCCTGTCAGCGGAGTCACAGCCCGAAGCGCTGCGAGGCCGTCGTTTTGACTTGTCATGTTGAGGTGCTCACTGCCGTTTTCAAGCACCGTTCCATGCAGCAAATCAGTCATTGATTTCCGTGCCAGGCTCTGACACGACAGCCAGCTGACAGAAACACATTTATTCCTTTACAATTGTTCATTTAACACTTTTTTTAATAAGAGAATTATTGACTGTGTTCAAAACTGATGGGAAATGTAGTATTTACAGTTATTCCAAACTTTGTATTCATTTTAATGTGTTTGTGTGGATATGGAATAAGAAACGTAAAACACATTACTGCTAGTGTCACAGTTTGAAGTGTGGCTTCGCAAAATACACCATGAAGTGTTAAGCTCTTAAAAGGATGCAAAATAACAGATTTCCTCCAGGTGCCATGATTATGATCTAATCCTAAGGAATAAGTAGGGCATTGTCATGGTAAACCTGAACACTATAGTACAGAGAAACCTCTTATCTGCATAGCATCGCCATGCAGCGGATTATAGATCATCTGTATACTGTCGTTTTTCTGTGACTTCCCACGAAAACCTATTGCTGTAGATTCACGGACTGGTTTGTGTGAAGTTATACTGCCAGGATACATGACCAGTATTATTATTACTGTATTTTATGTTTTATAAAATTGAAACCAATAAAAACTACATTTTTTGCAATAACCTGGTCTGCATTTCTGGAATTTGCTCACTGCTTAGAGGTGGACTGTGTTTATTTACAGCTCTGTGATTCCAGGAAAACTAATGTTGGTTCTACTGTATATTTTATACATAAATGCTCCTCAGTTTATACCGAGTCCTGTTATGTAATTGCAGCACGTAAGGCTTTTCATATGAGTGTTTTTTAATTATAAATTTAACGGCAATAAGGAACTTCAGAAATGGGCTTCCAACCTCAACAGGAAACACGTCACTAGTACTTCCTGTACGTTACAGCCGCTGATTGGCCGCGGTGACGGAGAGCCGCTGGACGGCTCAATCGCTGTCCGGAGGGAGACGGATCTGAGCGACAGTTTAGCGATACCCTGCAGGCAGACCACGCCGTCCACAGGCCCGCAGGTACGGCGACCTCCGTCTCGATCATCGCCATGTCGTGCTGCTCAAACTGCGGCGGTTGTTCCGGTCGCACCGAGCGGGGACGATAAACCGCGGTTTGGCACGGTCTGACTGATCGGTGACGTGAATATACCGGTCGGTCAGGTTTGCTGCGGCCGTGCTGGTGCTAATGAGTGGCGCTGTATTTAAATGGATTCATGTTTGCATTGTCTGATCCCCGTCAGCACCGAGCGCTTAACCTCGACTCTCGCTTTGCCGGACATGTTGAAAGCATTATTATTTATTGGTATTATTTATTTCTTAGTAGACGCCTTGGCCCGGCACAAGAGCAGCACAGATGCAGTGCGATATTGCGTTCATCCATCCATTCACGCAATCATTCATTCATTGCCAGACGCCCTTGTCGATTAACAGGTTACTTGGAACTTACTTCACTTTATCACAATATTATTATTACTTTGTTTATTACAGGATAAAGGAACAAAAGCAAAAATACGCTACAACATTACAAATCGGGTATAATAGTAATTTAATAATTACAGACGTGCAGGCAAAATATACAGTTCATACTGAAGCAAGTCTTGCATCCGGGTTCTGAGCGCATGTGCGTCTCACTGCTCAAGGGTTAATTAGATGACGTCACCTTTAAAAACGCCAGGGGGAATTATTTGTGCATACATAAAAACACATAACAACACAATGACATAATACATACGCGAGAGAGAACTATTACAATAAGTTGTAAAAAATATAACCAGTAATGGTCAATACAATTTTTCTCACAAAATTGAAAGCAAAATTAAAGCGCCTTTCCAAATGGCATCGCACAGATGGCCGGGAGGACGCTTTTGGTCCGATTTGATCGCATGTGGGACGCTATTGGCTGTAGCTGCTGTCTGTCAGTGATTCAGCCAATGGGACGCAGGCTTTGGCCTGGGGGCGGGGCGCTGAGGGAGACTCGGTGCGCAGACGCGGGCGCAGGTCGGCCGGCTGGGCTCGTAATGGCGTCCGGGGGAAACTCGCTGTTTATCTATGCATTCAAAATGTGACTCGCCAGTGAATTTATCTTCTTCAAATGCTTTAAATAAAGTACAACCCCGGAGTTGATATTTACATCTTTGTTTTAGCAAAACAATATTTCCATGTGTTTTGGAAACGTTTACACAGCGTTTTTTAAACGATACAAAGCGCAAAGGCATATGGGAAATACGTTTGTTTTCATGTTTGTTTTGTTTGCGTTGCAGGTGTATAGGTTTCAGTAAACCTGAGCCTGCTATATTAATCCCGCCCCTCCCCTCCAAAACTAACCGAACAGACACCCGTCGGGTACGTGCGAAAAGGACGCTGCGTGACGTCATGGCGCTGTACCTGTTCGACGCGCACCCCACCTGGACCCCCGCCTTCCTGCAGGGCTGCCGGCAGGGCCAGGTGCTGCTGCCGCCCCGGAGCGCCGCTCTGCCGCTGTACGTGCCCCTGCAGGGCCACCCGCTGGCCCCGGAGCCGGGCATGGGCAGCTTTGGCGTAGCGCCAGTGGACAACGTCCCATTTGCGATCCCCTTTGGGCAAACTCATTTCTGTGACATGGCTGGTAAGTTTGTGTATTTGTGCAATTAACTTCAGTCACATGCGCAGCAGAGCACGCTTTCCTCTGACACATTCGCTGTGTTACACACCGCACTACCACACTGGATGCGTGTGAGAAGTGGAGGAGCGAGCGAGTGGTTTGGGAGTGTTGTGGGAGTTTTCCCGATTTCTGAGATAAATGCAGTGAACCCAACCTCAGTGTCAGAGTGTCTCCAGTGAACCCAGCCTCAGTGACACAGTGTGTGCAGTGAACCCAACCTCAGTGTCAGAGTGTCTCCAGTGAACCCAGCCTCAGTGACACAGTGTGTGCAATGAACCCAACCTCAGTGACACAGTGTGTGTAGTGAACCCAACCTCAGTGACACAGTGTGTGTAGTGAACCCAGCCTCAGTGACACAGTGTGAATCCTGCATGCACTTTAACTGGTGTTAACGAGTGAAAGTGTGCTCATGCCTAATCTCAGTGCGGAAGTGAAGGAGTTCACTGTGACTCCTGGGAGCTCGGAGGATATTGAGGGCTGAGACCCAGAGCCCTGCGGTGCTGAGGGGACAGTGGGCCGATTCTGGGGGTTGTGACTGCGCTGTGGTTCCTCTTCCCTCCGCAGCCCTGTCCTGGATCGATAAGGAGGCCCGGAAATTCCACATTAACAGGTAGGGGCGCTTGTGTGGGTGAAGTGGCTTGATCCTCCTGGGAGTGGAAGGGGTGGAAGAGAAGAAATATGTTTTCGATGGCGTTTGTTCTGTACGGCCGGCACAGGGCCGTGTTCGACTTGGTCTCACCGGGGGGCGTTCTAGAGCTGACCGACCCGAAGCTGCTGGGCTGGTATCTGTCCCTGGCCGTGGAGGACCGGTCTCTTGTGCAAGGTGAGTTTCAAGACTTATTTTCTCCTCCTCTGCTTCTTTCCAAGTTGTGCAGAAAGAGTTGAGGTTCTAATGTGGGGAATGGAACACTTAACGAGAGAGGGGTGGAGGGGTGTTTAGGCCCCCCGGGGTGACACTGCATGTAAAACAGCACTGCTGACCCGTTTGTTTGCCTCTGTAGAAGAAGGTGGACTCTTACAGTTTCTGCAGAAGCACCCAGCGCTGGATGTCACAAGAAACTGTGTGTACACGAAGAGTAAGTGTATCTGCATCTGTGTGTGCGTGTGTGTGTGTGTGCACCTCTGAGCTGCAAGGGGGTGCTGTGTATGGGAGCAGCTGTCCCGTCTCCTCACCTGCCTCTCGGTGTGCATAGCCCCACCAGCGGCCCCTCAGTCCTGCCCCTTGGTCAAAACAGTCGTTCAGACGGCAGTTACTGAGAGGAGCGGTGTGTGTGTGTCAGTTTCAGGGCTGTACAGGACGCGGCGTGATCACCAGGACGTGCCGGAGATGTCCTCCAAGCTGAACAAGTATGTGGCCTGTTTATTAACACCGCACTGCTTATCTTGAATTGGTTAATGTTTCTAAAGGTTGTCAATTGGATGTTTTTGATTGACAAGAGGGGCGTGTCTTTACACAAAGGTAGGGTTTATTCTGGGATGCATCCCCACCTACAGGGTGGGCAGAGGGGCCGCCTCCCGTCCGTTTCCCTCTTTGTTCTCATCTCCCTCCTGGTTAGATCGAGAAGACCTGCTTTCTACAGCTTGTCTGAGCGGCGGCGCTGTGAGCATGGCTTTAGCCTGGACGCCCCGAAGCCCGGGCAGAGTTGCCCCCTGCCCCCGCCGACGCTGTGCTTGTCAGGTCTGTGGGGGGTCCTGGCCCGGCTCTACAGGGCAGCTGTAGAGTGTGTGTGTGTGTGTGTGCGTCTGTGGGAGAAGGGGGTCTGTGCTCTGCAGCCTCCTTGAGCCCTGAGACCTCAGAGGAGGGAGGTGCTGGATTGAGAGCTTCTTTCACTCGGAGTAACGCTGTGCTCTTTCTCTCTCCCTTGTGTTTGTCAGAGATGGAGAGAGAGCTGCTCCCACGCTGCATCAAGCAGGAGCTGAACCTCAGCGCCCCCCCCCGAGCCCCTGGGTCAGAGGCCATGGTGCGGGGGGCCGGCGATACCCCACTGGACTTCGCCGAGAGTTTAAGGCAGGCGATTGGGAGGATGGGGTCGCAGTGAGGGAGTCTCCCAGCACCTCCGGTGTGTCGTCCGACCTCTGGGTCACAGGGGCATCCGCTGGGGAGGAGACCCTGGGCCGGGCCAACACTTCTTTGGACGTGGAACTGGAGCTTCGCGGAAGGGAAACTGGGGTTGATGAATGCGTGCCGGGACCCCCTGGCCCGTCTGGAGCACAGGCCGAGCAGCTCTCTCTGGATCTGGAGAAGGAGACCCTGCCGCAGTACTACAGCTTTAGCAGCTCAGCACTGGACCTCACGGCCACCAGGCCCGGAGATTGGGAGACGGAGCAGTGCTGCGGGAGAGTTCCGGCCGCCCGGCACACAATGAGGCAGGGAGGAGGCGGCGAGGCTGAGGTCACGGACACGTCGTTCACCTCTTCCTCCCTCTCCTCCTCCTCTTCCTCGGCTGCGCTCGGCGCCTCCACGGACTGGCCCGACGAAGAGCAGTATCTGGACTGTGACTTTGCAGGCCGAGTCGATGCCTCAGGAGACTTCGAGATGGAGGAGCCCCCTGCCAGCTCTCGGAGCACTGCCCAGCCTATCCCCCGCCAGGCTGGCGACGTGGCATCCTGCGCGGTGCCCGTGGGGAGGGACCGCCGCGGCGTTCAGACCAGCGATCCTTCCATGGGGACTCGTCTGGGTCAGTGGGGCGGCTGGGCGCTAGCGGAGGCAGAGCTGACCCGGGATGCTTCAGCAGACCCAGGTGAGCTCTCCTGCTCCCAGGAGTCCTTCATGTCCGCGTTGCCGGACGACAGCCTGGGCGTGAGTCCACTGGCGGCGGACGGGCCAGGTCAGGAGGGTGAGAGGGGCACCGGTGAGGCTCGGGGGGCATTTGGGACAGTCCCTGGCCTGGGGGCGAGAGAAGGGGAAGAGCCTGGCCCAGTGTGGTCCGCGCTTCAGACGAGCACAGAGGCCCTCGCTGCCCCGGTCACCGCCAGCCAGACCGGGCAGGACCAGGTGAGCAGGGACACCAACGCACAGCCCGGCCCGGCGCACCGCAGGGACGTGGCTGTGGGGACAGAGACCCCGGCCAAGGACAGGGGCACCCAGACTTGCCCCCCCACCACAGCGGAGAAGCACGTCATCACAGACATGTACATGAGCGACCTGGACTACTTCGTGGAGGTGCGTATGCATGCCGGACAGCATCTATAGATGTAGATGTATAGAACTTTTAAAGAATTGTCGAATACATTTTTGGTTGGTAATAAAATGGCAGACTGTATACTCCCTGTGTTTGTGAGTCTGAATCAGTCCAGATCAGAGAGGAGCGCCTTCTGCACTTGGGCAGAGTGAGAGGATGGGTCTTTGAGAGAGAGGGAGAGGGGCACGGGTCTCTGTGGGTGAGTGTTGACGCAGGAGTGTCTCTGCAGGAGTTTCTGAAGTTGCGGGCGGCTGAGGCGGAGCTGCGGGAGCTGAAGGACAAAGCGCAGAGGTACCGCGAGAGGGCACTGATCACCCATAATGCATCTGGGCTCCGGGGTGGGGCTGCATTCCCAGTGGACGGGAATCTGTTGGTCAACTAAGTCCAAACAGTGAACTTGAACTGAAGGAATGTCGAGGTACAGATCTAGAATGAAAGGAAATGGAATAATTCCACTTCCTTTAAAAAGTTGAAAACGAATATATTGATATGATGTATTAGTCCGTGTTGATTAGTGATGTGTAAAAAAATGGGGGATCGTGTTGTTACAGTGAGAGGAATGTCATGGAATTTTTTCCTTTCATTCAAATGTCAATTCTCCAGACTCTTGAATCGGAGTCGACCAAAACACTGGGAGTAGACCCCCGCCCTGCTGCGTTCACGGTTTAAATCTGCAGTGCGTTCATCGTGTGAGTTTAATCTGGATTGTGGGCCCCTGTATTGAGCGATCATCCTAATGAATCGGTCATCCTAATGAACACTCCAGTGTTGGCGACAGATAAGCGAGGTGGGGCTGAGGAGCAGCAATGTCGGTGTGCAGTGCTGTGTGTGTGTCAGTCCTGCAGGGGGCGGCCTGGGTACTCCGGGGGGCTGCGGCAGTGACTGTGCCCAGCGGGCGGTGAAGGCCGAGCTGCGCCTCCTGGCTCTGCAGTACCGGCTGTGCGAGCAGCACTGCTGGAGATTGTACTACACTGCGCACGAAGGCGCCCTCTGCTCCCCGGGGTGAGTCCTGCATGGCGCCGTTCTGTGGTCCCTCGCTGTCCAGTGCCCCCCCACACGCGCTCTGTGGTCTCACTCTGTCCCCCCAGGCTGCCCCCCCCGGGCTCTGTGCTGGGGGCTCTGCAGGGGCTGTGCGCTCAGTACAGGGAGATCAGGGCTCAGGTCCAGGCCGGGATGTCGCTGGACCAGCTGCCCCCTCTGTCCATCAGCTGCTCCTGCCTGGTCACCGAGCGGCCATACTGTCCAGCACAGGTACACGGCACGCCGCTCCCTCTCTGCCTTCTCTCTCTCTCCTTCTCTCTGCCCTCTCTCTCTCTCTCCCTTTATCCTCTTCCTCACTTCATCACACTGAAATGCATCTCCTGGAAAACCCTGCAACGAAGAAAACCGAATGTAATGAAACCAAACCAATTATATTTTGACTGAACCGAGAATTAATTACTGTTTGTATTATAAGTCAATTAAATGTCTCAATCTGCTCTGTTGCTGTATCCGTTCTGTCTTCCCAGATGATGGAAGAGGACTCTCTGTTGGAGGAGGCGCCGTGTGGGTACGTTCTGCCTGCACCCAGTCGGTCAAATCCAGTAACAAACTTGCCAAAACCCGCCATTGATGCGCTGACCTGGAGCCGGTAAACTCCCAGAATGCACCACAGCCTGACGCTTCTCTCGTGTTGCTGTTGCAGTGTGGAGGAGCGGTGCCGTGGGCCGGTTCAACACAGCGCCGCAGAGACCCTGCAGGCGGCCGCAGACGGGGGGGCAGTGAGTGATCCGCGTTTCTGTTCGGTCTGCAACTTCGTTCCTGTTTAGATCTGTGTTCTGAGGGTTACGATGTGGCCCTGTAGTATGAACAGTGTCTGAGCTGAGTGTGCGGTTGCATGTCTCTCTCACTGCGTTGTCCCGCTGTGTCGCAGGGCAGGGGCGGCGTGGGAGCGTCGGAACAGCACAGTGGGAGCGTTGGCCGCGGGGCCGGGAGAGTGGGGGCCAACGGCACACAGCCTGCAAACACACCGCCTATAAACCGTCACCATGACCAGCCAGGCAAGACCGTTGTCGCTCCTGGGGGAGACAGTGTGTGTGTGGGGGCGGGTCTGCATGTGTGTGCTTGGTATTTTGGTAGCCCTTTTGTGCTCCGAGTGTCGTGGCTGTTCATTGAAATGGTCTGTCCACATCAGCTGGTCGATGACAGAGTGAGACTTCCTCTCCTGAGATCCGTTTTATTGACTTTATTCATAAGAACATAATGCCCCGTTTCCACTGGCGGATGCTTCCGCACGAGTCCGGCCCCGGACGCTTAAATGGGTTTTTCCACTGGATTAAGCATCTGGACGCGTACGTGTTTTGTGGCCGGTTAACGATCTGCTGCCAGACGTAACCGTAAGCGTCCGTCAGCGGAGAAGTGTGCTATTTAGTATTATTGTTGCACACGGAAAAGTTTTCTTACAGTGACGTAATGCTTTTCTGAATATAATGTTGTCTATACACATTTAGCTCTTCCTAATATCTCTTAACAGAAACATGTATTTATTACGCTGTTTACAATCATGTAAAGCAGAAAGAATAAAATAGACACAAAAGTCCTCTCCACGTCAGGCTGTATCGCTCGTAGTGTTGTTCTCTTTGTTTTTAAAACGAAACGCAAACCAAACCCACAGTCGCTGCTCCTCCCATAAGAGGGGACGAACTTCACAACGGCCTGGTTTTACAGAAAAAGCTCTGGAATGCGTCCAGCACGGCATGGACCCTTAAGCCAGTGGAACCGAGGCATAAGTGATCAAGGATCCTATCCAGTCTGTTTTTGAATGTTCCCAAATTGTCTCTTCGGCCACATCGCTGGGGAGTTTGTTCAGATTGTGACGCCTCTCTGTGTGAAGAAGTGTCTCCTGTTTTCTGTGTTGAATGCCTTGAAGCCCAATTTCCATTTGTGTCCCGGGTGCGTGTGTCCCTGCTGATCTGGAAAAGCTCCTCTGGTTTGATGTGGTCGATGCCTTTCATGATTTTGAAGACTTGGATCAAGTCCCCACGTAGTCTCCTCTGTTCCAGGGTGAAGAGGTTCAGGTCCTCAGTCTCTCAGTAGGACTTTCCCTTCAGACCTGGAATAAGTCTGGTTGCTCTCCTCTGAACTGCCTCTAGAGCAGCGATATCTTTCTTGAAGTGTGGAGCCCAGAACTGTCCACAGTATCCAGATGAGCTCTAACTAGTGCATTGTACAGTCTGAACATCACTGCCCTTGTTCTCAATTCTACACTTTTGACAATATACCCTAGCATTGTGTTTGCCTTTTTTATTGCTTCCCCACATTGTTTGGATAATCCTCCCCTCTGAGATAAATCTGAGAAAATGTCTTAACGCCTTTTTAAATCACAGAATTTTTCTGCAGGATTCTGCCACAATTCTGGGTCTACTGAGGCATCCTGGGTCAGTTCTGCCTACGCTGGCGCCCCCATTTTTTATTTTCACTAGTTCAGGCAGGGAGGGACAGTGCTACAGGACCTTCGCTGTGTGTGTGGATTTGATTGGAGATGATCATCAGTTGTTGGTTTCCTTGTGTGGTCAAGGACTTTGTTACAGACACTACAATATAGCCTCCTGCTGTCCACCCCCCCCACCGTGTGCATCTGTTCAGCGGCTTACACTTCCAACTTTTCTTACGAACGGCTATTTGTTGTAAGAGGCGTTACAATGTGAACAAACTCCCCAGCGATGTGGCTGAAGAGACAATTTGGGAACATTCAAAAACAGACTGGATAGGATCCTTGATCACTTAGTTATTAATGGACACCAAACGAGCACGATGGGGCGAATGGGCTCCTCTCAATTGGACACTTATGTTCTTAAATCTCTCAATTTTAAAGCTGCCTCTATGGGTAACTGATCATGTTGGATTTAGTTTTGTCCCTCCTATGGGAATAATCGCAGAACAAACAATACAGAAACACACGATGCAGATTGACGTTATTGACAACTAGTACTTCTATATGGTACCACATTTGTTTTAATGTTTTTTTTATATTTTTCCCCGTCTATCATTAAAAAAGTGGCTCATTCTGCGTAAGATGGCGATTTCTGGAGGTGCATGCGTGCATGTGTGCGTGCGTGCGTGCGTGTGTGTGTTTGTAGAAGGTCACATACCACAGTTTGCAAAGCCCTCACAGTCAGTGTGTGACGCTGGAGACTTACTCTGAAATGCAGAGGGATAAGGTTTGGGCTGGAGCAGAAAGAGAGGAACCGGATCGGAACCGGCTTCAGTGGGTGATTCCTCTGGCTTTGCCATCCCGGTTGTGCGACATGCTGCTGAGTGCTGTTGCTTTGTTGCAGCCAAAGACCAGAGCGTGAGCGAGAACTGGTTTGATGCAGCGGAAGACCTAGTGCCCCCCAGCCAGGGCGCCCCACGGCAGGACAGGGCCGGAGTCCAGCGGCAGGGCAGGGAGGAGAGCGTGACGTGTGCTGAAGGTGCTGAATACACGGGGATGGTTGTATTAGCCTGTTTCTGTTTCCCCATAAGTGTGACTGCAGGTTAAGGTCCCAGTAACTGGATTTAATATACGTCTCTAGTGGGGGACAGAGCTGCACGCAGTCCTGACGGGCAGCGCTACCAGGCCACGCCCCCCCGGTGAATGGCCGCATCGCTTTGCTTTGGTTTTGCTTTAATTCGCTTTCGGAGAGAACTCAATCCCCAGTAATGCTGCGGTGTGTGAAGGAGGAGTTGTGTAACCGGCCGTGTTGTGTTCGTTTGGGCTTTCACCACGCTAGTGCGCTGTGTGCCAGTCCGTATCGGCTCCTGTATTGACCTTCTAATCCTTTTCTCAGAACGTCCCACCGGAGACGATCGCGGCCCGAGTTACCACCTGTGTGTCCGGAACCTGTCTGAGGACGTGACTGAGGTAGAGCCATGATCACAGCCCTGGGTGGGGGTGGGGGGGGGCGGCAACCGGATGAGTGGATCTCCGTGTCTCTGCACTCTGCTGATCGTCCTCTCCTTCGGGTAGGAAGCGCTGATGTCGCTGTTCCAGAAGTACCAGGCGACGGGGGTGTGGTTTACCAACGTGGGAAACAATGCCAAGTAAGCGCCGGGGCCGGCAATCCCCCTCGCCCCCCTCTCCGTCACCCCATCGGATTGAATCTGCCCAGCACGCGCTCGGGGCCCCCTGTGGGAGGCCCCCGCTTGGCCTGTGCGCCGCACGTGGCGGGTCTCGGGGAGCCCCGGAGGCTCACGTGCGCCCGCTCTTGTCCTGCCAGGGTGGCCATCGTGACGGTCGGCAGTGCCAGGGGCGCCGAGACGGCCGTGCAAGAGATGAATGGCCGGGCAGTTCAGGGGCGGGCCATTAAAGTGGACGGCATCAACAAGCCCCCCGTGGCGATGCAGGGGTCCTCGAGGGCATCCAGGCCAAGCCCCCCCTGCCCGGCGGCAGCGGCTGCAAAGGTCAGATTTGCCCCGTTAAGTTTAAACATTTACCCCAGGTGGTGACATTCCCCAGTCACTATAGCAGTGGGTAACGACGTCGCTGTTTGCTTGTGTGTGTCTCTGTGTGCGTGCGTGTGTCTCCTGTTCTGTGTCCGTCTCCAGCCGTTTATCAGGAACCTGGCGAAGCGGATCGTTGTGCAGGAGACGCCCACGTCCTCGGGCACCTTCGCCCCACCGCACTACGCCACGCTGGGCAGCTTCGACCGGCTGATGGCGCAGCTGTCACAGCGGCACCCTGAGGCCAGCCGGCACCGCATCGTGGCGGCACTGCAGGAGCTCCGGGCACGAAAGGAGGGCTTCCTGAGCGGTCTGCCCCTCAGGGACATCCTGGAGATGACCTCTGACCTCCTCAGGGGACAGGCCACCGCCTCAGCCAGGGTCTAACCGGGTCGGTGCGGGAGGTTTCGGGCGATGGTTACATATTGTTTTATAGTAAGAAAAATGTAAAGTTAAAATGGGCCTGAACTGGAGAGAGAAGAGGGTCGTCTGTGATGAGCCGAATCTTTATTTCCCCTCATTCTGTTTATGCCAAGCTGGCCTTCGATGCCGTTTGTGTTTCCCGGCTGTAGAGCGCCGGGCCGCTTCGGTTGTGTTGCATTAATCTGAATCTGTGTGGCTTTGTTTCTGTTGCTGGACAATAAACCCTGCTGTTGTGACTCCACTGTGGCTCGACTGTGTTTTATTGCACTGGGGTGGGGTGGGGGGGGTCCTGCCGCTCCAACCGTGTGACGAAGCCCCCGTCTACATTAAGCAACATTTTTGAACTCCAAAATCCTATGAACAGTGTAGTGAACTGGCTTAAGAACATAAGTGTCCAATCGAGACAAAGCCATCCACCCCATCGTGCTCGTTTGGTGTCCATTAATAACTAAGTGATCAAGGATCCTATCCAGTCTGTTTTTGAATGTTCCCAAATTGTCTCTTCTGCCACATCGCTGGGGGGTTTGTTCAGATTGTGACGCCTCTCTGTGTGAAGAAGTGTCTCCTGTTTTCTGTCTTGAATGCCTTGAAGCCCAATTTCCATTTGTGTCTCCGGGTGCGTGTCCCCCTGCTGATCTGGAAAAGCTCCTCTGGTTTGATGTGGTTGATACACAAATTGTAGGCTATCAGACAGATACTGAGAGAGGGATGGTTTATATAACGGCAAAAGACAACTTTTTTGGGAACTCTAACTCGCGCAGGTTGTCTGACAGCAGGAGGCGCACTGTGGACACGCCAGTCTCTACAGGAACCTACAGTCTGTGCGACAGCAGAGTAATGGGGAGTCTCCTGGGTTTGATAAAGGTTTTTGGGCAGTGCTTGGGAGAGATTTCTTCGTGCTGGTGGAGAGCCTTCAGGGCCATGAGCTGCCCCTGAGCTGTCGGAGAGCGGTGGGGACTTTGTTACCGAAGAAAGGGGACCTGTGTAATGGAAGGAACTGGTGCCCAGTAGCATCGTTGTTCATCGTTGACTGCGAGATATTTCCTAGAGCGCTAACGAACTGCCTACACACCTGTGGAGACTGATTCACTGAGACCAGATACTGTGTTCCTGGACGCTGCGCTGCGATTTGTTTTTAATTTGAGATGTTTTCCGATACCGATAATTGAAGCTAAATTTCCAGATTACCGATATATCTGCGGATATTTACTTTTTTTGGTTAGTATGCAAAACAAACCTTATCATGGACCCCTCAAATCTCTCCCTGCCAGAGAAATTGTCAAATATGCACTGAAGGCAGGATTTTTACATTTTACATAATAAACTTAACATTAATTTTCACCATAAATAACAACCACAACTCAAACAAATAAATTAAAATAAGGGAGAATAGACTGGATATGATCCTTGGATCACTGAGTTATTACAGTTATTAGACAGACTCTAATGGAAAAATATAACCATATGCATGGTCTGTACATTAGAACAAAGACCAAAGTATATGAGCAATTTCACACACATAGAAAAAAATACATTCGAGCAAATAAGAGAGTTAAGTGCTGGTCTTGTATTAGCATTTTCCACGCCTGGGATTCAGTCCTCAGCGCTCACACGGGCAGCACAGCTGGTTTAAAAACATGCATTTAAAAATGCCCTCGAAAGTGTAACTGATTCACTGCATATGTTAAAAGTATTGCAATACGAATCACAGCCACGATGCATTTGAAATCGTTTTATAAATGTTGTAACGCTGTCGGGCCGGGAGACGGCGCTGTGTCGAGGAGGGGGGGTTGCTCCAGCATTTGCATAAGGGGCAGAGGCATGCCGGGAGCAGCCCCCCTCGCAGGAGGTGGACAGGGCTGGGGGGAGAGTGGGAGAATGTAAATAGTTGACCACTAAGGCTGTACGTGTGACATTGTCCTGTGAGCCCTGACCCTTCCGTGTCCACCCTGGCTCCGGCGGTAGGAGTCCACTGCCGCCCCTCTTGCTGAGCGGGCTGTGCTTTTAAGAGTCTGCGCATGCTCTGAACCCACGAACGCTCAGAAGTGTTACAATGTGTTACAATATGTGTAGTTTCAGATCTCCCCCTGCTGGAGCCCGAGTGCAAGATCTTTTAACCATTTTTATGAAAAGATTGTTTTAAAAAAAATGACCTTTAAAAAATGAATTTTAACTGTTTTTAAAGATTTAGTTGATTTTAAAAGCACTAGTTGTTTGGGTTTTTTGGTTGTTATGTTTTTTTTATTTGTCAAATACATTGACCGTTTGGATTTTAATTTTAAATGCATCGGACTGTTTTGGTTTGTTTTTTATTTTATCGTTTTATTTGTTTTTTGCTTTGTCCGGTGCATTTTCAGTTATTTTCAATGTATTTGACTATATTGTTTATTTGTTTAATTTGGCAGTATTGCCCTTATTCACAAGTTTATTTGATTTATTGCACATGTTTATTTGAGTTCATGTATTTTGTTAATCACTGTTAGATTTTAAAAAAATTAAGTGATTTTAAGAATTGATTTAAAAAATAATAATCATAAGTATTAAAATTTCGAATGTTTTTATTTATTGAAATGTAAAATACTTATCCAAATAAAACAGTATTTTTTATCCAACATTGTCCGACCGCCCAGCAGATCCTCTATGGACCAGCAAGGGGAATTACATCGACAAGCCTGAGGTGCTGGTGGCGTGTCGTCTGCGCAGTGAAACAGGCCCTGTGGGAGGGACGGAACATCTGCTTATTCAACAAGCAGGAGCTGGACCCAATCGTCATCGCGCGGAGGGGCATGGTACTAATTAGGGATTATGTCAATCTGGAGGTCCACCAGAGGGGCAAGGATGAAGCCTTTAAGAACTGGGGGAGCTCAGGATCCCGTGATGGGACCCACCTCCAGGGACGGTCATCCCCCCCTGCTGAAGCCCGAGTCCAAGATCTTTTAACCATTTTATGGATGATTGTTTTTAAAATGACTTTTAAAATGAATCTTAACTGTTTTTAAAGATTTAGTTGTTTTTAAATCACTAATTGTTTAGGGGTTTTTTGGTTTAGTTTTGTTATATTTTTTGTCAAATACATTGTCCGTTTTGGATTTAATTTTAAATGCATTGGACCTTTTTTGTTTGTTTTTTATTTTTACCTTTTTAATTGTTTCTTTATTTTGTCCAATGCATTTTCAGTTATTTCAATGTATTTGACTTTTATGTTGGTGAGCAGTTTTGCTTTAATCACGTTTGTTTTGTTGTTTTGTGCACATGTTTATTTAAAGTTAAGTTTTTTTTGTTCTTGGTTTTGTTAAATCACAAAGATTTAAAAAATTTTAAGTGATTTTAAGAATTGATTTTAAATGTTTTTAATCATAAGTATTAAAAATTGAATTGTTTTTATATGTAATGTAAAATACTACACACAATAAAACAGTATTTTAAACACTTTTAATGAATGATTGTTTTAAAAAAATGATTTGAAAATGAATTTTAATTGTTTTTAAAGAATTAGTTGATTTTAAATGCACTCGTTTTTTTTTGTTTTTTTTTTTGGTTGTTTTGTTTTCTTATTTTGTCAAATACATTGGTCGTTTGGTTTTTAATTTTAAATCAGATTGTTTTGTTTTTGTTTTTTATTTTTTTGTTTTATTTATTTTTTTATTTATCTGATGCATTTTCAGTTACTTTCAATGTATTTGACTTTTTTTTGTTGGTTTGGCAGTTTGCCTTTTATCACAAGTTTGTTTTACTGATTTAAGCACATGTTTATTTGAGTTTATGTATTTGTTTAGTGATTTTAGAAGATTGATTTTAACAATTTTTTAATCATGAGTATTACAAAAAAAATTGAATGTTTTTATTATTTTGAAATGTAAAATACTTAACCTAATAAAACAGTATTTATCCAACATTGTCTGAGAGGCGTTTTTCACTCCTTCTCTTTGTCAGTTGGAGGCAGTTTTTGTTTGCTGATATCAAAGTCAACATCTTCAGCGAACATTTACTGGTTTCTTTATTTTAATTGCTATTGTGAATTTTGAAAAGCGATTTCATTAATATTTCAGTGAAAATGCGCCTCTATGCCATAGTATACGGTCATGTTCAGTCATGAGAAGAAACAGTAATGAAAGCCGTGCATAGCGAAACGCACGCAGCTGTCACAGTGGTTCAGTAAAAGACGTGTTTGCTGTGTCGTTTCCCCAGAGTCGCAGCTTCCAGCGAGAGCTGTGTTAAACAATGTGAATAATTACAATAGCGACTAAAACCAAACAAACATTGATTTATTTATTGTCTGAAGTCTGACGAAGAATTTTATGGTAATTTGAAAAACATATTTAGCCAATAGTTTGAGAAAATATATCGGTGCATTATTGGTGGAATATCTGCCGATACATATATTTGTGTAAAAGGCCTATATCGGCCGATAATATCGGTGCTCTGATATGTCTGTCGTCACTACCCCAGTGCACAGTGTTTCAGAGATGAACGATGTTTAAGCAGGCATCCAGGGGCATCCGAGGCTGTGCGCTTCTGTATCAGCAGAGCCTCCTGCATGGTGGCTGGGCTTGCTGGCCTTTGCACTTGCAACACCTGATGATTTGTGTGAATCAACACAGTAATTTCTCATGGCTCTGGCTCTCACAGGCAGTGTGCGGACACGGTCCTTCCTCTCGTATTCAAGTAACTACCTCCACGCAGCTGCGGTATAATATCAGGGGTTTTGCTTCCAGATTTGTATGAGATGGAAAAGAAATGCTGCGCTCAAGTTCTATTTTCGGAAATAAACTTTTTTTAAAGGATAATCTTGATGTTAATCTATACATGAATAAACTCCAC
Organism: Amia ocellicauda; assembly: GCF_036373705.1. Classification (NCBI taxonomy): domain Eukaryota; kingdom Metazoa; phylum Chordata; class Actinopteri; order Amiiformes; family Amiidae; genus Amia; species Amia ocellicauda. The sequence goes on along the minus strand of NC_089865.1, from coordinate 117,556 downwards.
ACACTGCATGTTCTACGTTACTTGTTTGGGAAACCTTTCCCAGATGTCAGCTGCAGGACTCCTTCAGCTTTACCAATAACTGATGTGCACTTGCTTTGTTAATCACACAACACTAATGACAGCCAGCTCTCTGCTTACAGGAGCCCCAGTTCGCATCATAATTGCGGCTGCTTTCGATCCGTTTTGATTTCACTGACAATGTAGTGTATCTTGGAGCGAGAGAGACTCTTGTTAGCCCTCGCCATTAATACAGAACTGTAGTGGGTTGATTTACTTCAAAATTGATTAAGTAAATGTGACAATGCCTACAGTAAAATGAATAACTTATGCGTCAACAATTACACATGGTAAATAATACCCGGTACTCCATTAAAACATCTAAATAAGCCTATAATTCAAAATAAGAAAAAAAATGCAATATACATTTATACTACTTTACATACATTGTATATGTACATTCATCAAGCAGTCCTAGTTTTGTGCAGTACTGGTTTGATGACCAGGTTAGATGACATTCGCTTTGTTAGATATTCGGCATTTGAAGACTGGCGATGGCTGCTATATTCTCAGCTCATTCACAAAACACTAATAATACCTGGATATATCATGAATAAAACGTATTTTAGGTAATATGATAGTAGAAATCGTATAAGCAATCACGTTTTTGCATTTGCATACGAAAAAGCTAAAACAACTGTTTTCCAGTCTCCAGCCTTTTATGCGGTTATAATCAGGGTTATAAATTAACTTTTTTGATCACCAGCCAATGTGGCTGGTAACTTTTCAAAGTTACCAGCCAATCAGAATTTCCACTAGCCAATTTTTTTTCCAGTGAAAATAAAGAGAAATTATGAGTGCCACTGAATGCATTTGATAATTTTATTAACATTGTTGGCATGAAAAACACAACAAAATATACACAGAAAGTGCAAACATTTCATTTCAAGTTTGGGATATATCTATCATTTAAATCACATGTCTTCAGAGCTCTTCTTCTTCTTCAGAGGTGCCATCAGAATCTGAGCCACCCTCTGTTCCTTTTGTTCCATGTTTGCGCACAAAGTCAGGCCTGCGTGTGCGCAAACTGTCAGCATGCCAGATGTCAGTGGCTTTGGTTGGATCAAAGTCTTAGGAGTAAACAATGGTGTAGTTACTGACATCAGTCATTACAGATGCTCCATCTGTGGTGATTGCCACTAGCTTGTTCTTGCAACCAGTGCTGACACCACTTTCCATTATACTGCACACTGTTTCAGCTATATTTGTAGCATCTGGCATTGAGACAGCTTTTACCCCGACAAAATCAACTTTGACCTTCCCCTCACTGGCACTCCTGACGTAGACCATTTCTTCTTCCATCACTGCACTGTCAAGGGATCCATCTGACATGACCGAGATGAACTTGCCATCTGATAATCTTGCCCTCATCTTTCTTCTCTCATCCTCTGCTATGTAGTGTATGAACTCTTTTGCCTGGTAGTCATTTGTGTATGTCTCTCCTATCTTCAAGACTTTCTTCCTGTCCACCCTGAAATTATTTTTTGTGTAAATGAAGCCACTGTTAGCGGCTACAACACAGTACATTTCAGTGAGATTTTTTTTTTGGAAACCCCCAAACGTAAAGTTTCATCTGTTTCTATGGAAGCACCCTGAATCGTATTAAATGCACTGTTTCTAAAACATGTAAATAGTAACGTTAATTCACTTACTCACACATCCATGCGAAGTCGGTGAAAGGCCTGCCCTTTTTTCCGATGGCGTGGGCATTTAGAAAAAGTAGCTGCATCTTCTCCAACTCAGACGTCTTCAATAAAGCGAGGCTTCTCCCAGCAAGGCTCTCAATACGACCTGTCTTGGCAGTTTTAATGCTAAGGCTGTCCTGATGACTTCGGGGACTCTCATGGTCCTTTACTGCCTCGACTTTAAACTTATTAGTTCCCACCACGAAATTGTTCGTTTTGTTTTTTTCTTTCGCGTAGATGCGGCAATCCTGACAAAACATGACGACATTTTCATGATCAAACACAAGCCATTCACGACCCGTCAGCCATTTGGCATTACAATTTATTTTCTTCGTTTCTCTGTCTTCATCCCCTGGCTCGTTCCTCTTCTCGCCCCCAGAAGTCTGTCCCAACCACCGCCGCATTTAGTTCAATCTTTACTTTACTTTACTAGCTAACTCGCTGCTCTTTCAGCTTCCGGCTCCGTTCGCTCTTATTCTTCCTCCGTTCGTTTCCATGGTTTCTCGTGCTGGTTTCACTGCAAACTGCGCGCAGCCAAGCGGCGAATGAAACGTCATCACGTAGCATTACGGCACAGTGTTCATGGGAAATGTAGGAAGTACTGCCAGGAGGATAAATGACCGAGAACAGAGAATTTTGTATCATGCATGTAATGCCTCATGCATCACCGGCCAAACTGGCTAGTAAGTTTTTATTAACACCCGCCAAAATGAATTTTAACCCGCATTTGGTGTTAATTTAGAACCCTGGTTATAATCTAAATAGTTTGGATATACATTGTCTGATATATTATTTTGTGCTTCACATAAAGTGATTCCCGGTGTTTCTAAATCGCAGTACATATATAGGTGAGTGTTACACAGGTCGTGCAGCGCAGTGCGGGAGGATCAAAGTGTCCGCTCCGCCGCCACATTCCAATCCGAACGCTCGGAGCGCCTGCGCAGAGCTGCGTCTCGCCAAACGCAGGACTCGCACCATGTGACAATGTTCACACACATTGATACACCAGTATCAACTGTCCCATCCTAACGTCAGACCAGGGTCTTGTACTATGATAAAGGTGGTAGTTATTTATATGTTTACTTTTACGAAGTTTTAAAACGTCTTTTTAATGACACTAGAAGAAAATCCAAGATGTTTTTGGTGCATATAAAGACATATTTATTAGGGGCAAAGTCACAGTTTAGGTTTTTTGGTATTGCGTAAGTTAAGGCATAATGTAACCATTTAACTTTATAACAGCTTTAAATAAGTATGTGCCAGGAGTGCGACTACAGTAATGTGACATCACTGTTCCGTTTTCTTCCTCCCCCTCCCTCACTTCATCCAGCCTTTGGAAACGCGAAGACCGAGAGCAGCTGTCTGAGTCCCCCCCCCCCGGCTGTGTGCAGCTCCGTGTGTGCGGGAGAGAAGTCACGCAGCGACCTTTGCCGCGGTTGATCATTTGCAGGTCCGCAGCCCGCTGTCCGGACGCACGGATGGCTGTGCGGCTGTTCGAGGGGGCGGCCCAGGCCGAGGACTACAGCAAGTTCCGCTTCGCGCCGCCCCGGCAGATCCAGGAGCTGCTCTTCTCCTACCTGCGGAGCAAGGTGGGTCTGTGTGTCTCCGGACCCTCGGCCAGTGGGACGGTGTTTGATCCCCGGAGCCGCGTCTGTGCGACTGCAGGAAACACTAGAGACACGATTCACTTTCAGACCGAAGTGTCGACGGATACGCTGGTTTGTTTTGGCGTTGCCGGATCTGGAGGGAGAAACTGGGTCCTGCTGGGTCTGCAGCTCTGAGCCGGCCATGTGCGATCAGCCGGCAGGAAACTGTCACAGCTTAGCCCTGTGTCATTTGTCTTTACATTGGTATCATGCATCTAAAACTGGTCTCTGTGTGTGTACGTGTGTCTGTCCCTGTGCGTGTGTCCGTGTGTGTCTGTGCGTGTGTCCCTGTGTCTGTGCATAAGGGATTGCCGTGTGCGCAGGCAGTGGACGTGGGCTGTGGGACGGGTCTGAGCACCAGGATTCTGGCACCACACTTCCTGCGTGTTCTGGGCACCGACATCAGTGCCGTTCAGCTGGAGCAGGCAGCCCGGGACACGAGCTGCGCCAACGTCTCCTACAGGTACCAGGGGGAAAGACCCTTTTTATCTCTACTTGTGTGGACCAGCTGTGTTTTATTCTGTCCGTTGCGTCAGAAAGGTAAACAAGACCAATATCGTCAGATCCTCCCGGCTCTGGACCGGTCAGTCCGATCTGTATCTGTGTCAATGTAACGCTTGTAACGAGTCCGAGAAGTGTCCCAGTACTGGCTGGTTCAGACCCGCAGTCTTCCTCAGTCCCAGTCCCAGACCCTGACTGCGCCCGTGTCTCCCGTCCCCAGGCAGAGTCCGGCGGAGGAGCTGCCTGTGCCGGACAGCAGTGTGGACCTGGTGACGGCCGGCTCAGCGGTGCACTGGTTCGACGTGCCGCGCTTCCTGAGGGAGGTGGACCGGATCCTTCGGCCCGGCGGCTGCCTGGCGCTGTACTGCTACCACTATCGGGTTGGGCTGCGGTACCGGGACTGCTGCCACCTCCTGGACCGCATCCTGGAGGAGGTCAGAGCGGCCGGCGTCAGAACCACAGCTCTGCATTAATGCCCCAGTAATGCCCCAGCCCTGCAGTAATGCCCCAGTAATGCCCTGACCCCATAGTAATGCCGCAGTAATGCCCCAGCCCCGCAGTAATGCTGCAGCAATGCCCTGGACCCACAGTAATGCCCCAGTGATGCCCCGGCCCCACAGTAGTGCTGATGAAAGCTGATCCCGCAGTACAGATGCTGTTTTTTGTTTTTTATGGGGGTGTTAGAGCTGCTTGACTGAGACGCAGCGCAGGAGTCGAGCTCTACGGGAGGTCAATGCTTTTAACAGAGAAACGAGAGAAACGGCCACAGACCCGTCTCTGTCTCCTCACAGGTGGACGAAGCCCTGAGTCCCTACGAGAGCGAGAGGACGAGGCTGGTGAGGGGCCTGTACTCGGATGTGTACGATGCCATCGCTTACTCTGACAAGGAGAGGTGTGTCTGTCTCTGTCTGTGTGTGTGTGTGTCTGTCTCTGTCTGTGTGTGTGTCTGTGTGTGTGTGTGTCTGTCTCTGTCTGTGTGTGTGTGTCTGTGTGTGTGTGTGTGTGTCTGTGTGTGTGTGTGTCTCTGTGTGTGTATGTGTGTGTGAGTCACAGTCACAGGAAACCTCCTCAGTCTGAGTCTTCACATCTTTCTTTCTCGGGCGCTTTGACTCAGCTGCATTTGTCTGAGAGTCTCCCCTTTTACTCTCAAATCAACTGCCTTTCTGCTGGAGACAGACAAAGGAGCCGGGGGGGGTGGGGACAACAGCCTGTTATCGTGTGGGGGTCAGGGGTCCGGGAGGGACATGGCTTGGTGGTGATGTCCGGTGTCTGGCAGGGTGACTGACATCCCCGTGGCGTTGAACCTGCCCGTCTCCGCTGTGATGGGCTACCTCTCCACCACCTCCATGTTCCAGAGTTTCCTGAGGGCGGATCCACAGGCCGCCGCCGCCCTGCTGGCCGACGCGGAGGAGAGGTGAGGACACGGGGAGGAGAGGCGAGAGGCGAGGACACGGGGGGGAGGGGGGAGAGGTGAGGACATGGGGGGGGAGGAGAGGTGAGGACAGGGGGGCAGGGGAGGAGAGGAGAGGACGGGGGGAGGAGAGGAGAGGACACGGTGGGAGGGGAGGAGAGGAGGACGGGGGGAGGAGAGGAGAGGACAGGGGGGCAGGGGAGGACACGGGGGGAGGAGAGGAGAGGACGGGGGGGAGGAGAGGAGAGGACGGGGGGAGGAGAGGAGAGGACACGGGGGGGAGGGGAGGAGAGCCTCTCACGAAAATCTTAATAAACCACTTTAATTAAGGGTGAAACCCTGCCCCTGCTCCCTCCTGCACCTTCTCCCTGGCGCTGAGTCCTGTTGTCCCCCTCCTTGCAGGGTGCTGAGGGCAATGGGCGTCTCCTCTGGGGACGCGGAGGTGGAGATGCTCCTGTCCGGCGTCTGTGTTCTGGCCTGCAAGCCCCCCGAGGACAAGAGCGCCAGCCCCTAACCCTGCGCTGCTCAGCCTGGCTTGCAATGACAATAAAGGCTGCTGGCAGAAGCGGTAGTGGCAGTGGGTGATTTCAGGTGGGGGGTTTGTTTCCAGCTGACCTGCTCTTCAGGTGCGGGGCGTGGGGGGCTCCGTGCTGTTGGGGGGGTGAGACGTTACGTAAGCAGGACCCGGTCACACGGCCCTGAGGCGTGGATTGACGATGCTGCAGTACCGGGTATGACCACTAGATGTCACTCACTGTGCAGGAAACGCCAGATCCATGATTTATTTTTATTTTTTTACGGGAACACGTCCGGAGATTGGTAAGGTGTGTGGAGAAACATGGTACATAAAATATACCTAAAGTTTTACTACGTCATTGATTTAAAGTACACAGCCAATATGTCAATTGTTACTTGCATACAACTTGCAGTGATACGAGATAGATAATGCAAACACACATCTCACCGTGTAACAGCTGCTTGGGGGCCCAGGGCCACAGATCTGTCAATCAGTCAGTCAGCCTTTATTTGATACAGCGGCCTTTACAAACCAAGTGCCTCGGAGTGCTTTACAAGGCCCGTGTTTACAAGCATCACAGCAGAAAAAGCTCTGGGCACAGGGGAGGGAGTCCTGCACGGTATTGGGCCCGTAACCTGTTCACAGGTGTGAGATGGTACGGGTGGCCCGGTGGGCGGGCAAATGTCTGTATTAAAGTCGTTTAGTTCTGGTAGCCCCTTCCTGTAGGGAGCAATAGTCCGCAGCATACAGCACCTGAAGAACATACAATAAAACCCATTAGAGCTTCTCTCTCACCCAGAGCATTGACGTCACCCCTAGGCTGTGGGGGAAACGCAAGGGAAAGCCTGTTTCATTAGTCCTGCACATCTGCATACAGATGTTTCCCATTAGGGGGCATCAGAGGCATTCTTGGGCTCTTTTGAAACCATGCCGCTATCAGCTGCTGTCCCATTCCGGCCCGGGTGATTTATGAAGTGCCGTCTGCCTTCACTCAAACTCTGCTCTTCTTTTAAGGCTGCAGTATCTGTAACAGTGGGGGTGAAGTTGTATTTTTCATTTGGAATTGGTAGTTGGGTGGTGGGGTTGAGAGTAATGAAGACGTGCAAGGGTTGTGATATCAGTACATATACGATGGGTCGATCCTGTGGATCTATCATTGCTAATAACATTACATCTATATCTGCTGGAATAGCCAGGGAGAAGTGGCGCAGATGAAGTCTCCTGACGCTGGACTTCATTTTAAACCCAATGTGTTGTGTTTGGCAGCAGAAAAAAGAAACCACTCGTGTTTGAGAACAAATAGATATTGTTCCTGTGCATAATATTAGCGCAAATATAGCTCGAATAAAGCTGGCTTCTCTTTAACAGTGAACACGCCTTCATAATAAATGAGACGCTGAGTGATGGACAGCGCAGACTCGGGGCTTTCCAGCGCAACCACAGAGCAGCAATGCGGTGAAACCGGTCGGACCAGCCTCGCCGGGAACAGGGCGCCTGAGGGGCCACCTGCACCCGGCTCCGACCCCGGGAGAGGACAATGAGCAGTGAACCAGTGAACTCACACAAATCTGATGCATGCATACATACACCGACAGCATAAGACAAGCCTTAATAATAATAATAATAATAATAATAATAATAATAATAATAAGTACGCCATTGTGCAGCTATAAGGAGGGTCTGGTGAACATTAGCCGAGTGCACAGATATGGTGGGATCCGTGCCCTCCTGCCGAAACAGCGGCTCGCAGGCTGGGATATCCGCTGAGTTCCTCCCGCTCGACGCACTTCCCAGATGTTCAAACCGCCGCATGTATCGTGCAAGTCACGTCAGGAATCGCAATATTTATGTGCACAAGCGTATCATATGGACACGGTGCATTACCTGTGTTAAGTGTTTTTCCACAGATCTGGCACTTGGGCGGAGCGGGTAGGCGATACTGCCCCCTGTCCTTGATTTGTGTATGAGTGTGTGCGCGCTGCTCCAGTCTCGGTCCCTCCTCCTGCCCCCCCCCGGAACGATCTGTGTGTGTGCGTGTGTGCAGATTTGACTCCCTTCTGGAAAAGTGACAACTTGAACTAGAGCGTCAAAGCAAACGGAGGTTGCTCTGTTGTTTGCACAGGAGGAGACGCCGGAGGAGGAAGCAGTGCTGCTGCGTGTTAGCCCACTTCTGTTGGCTCTTGTCCTTTTGAAGACCCCTCACAGGGGCTCTGGCGTCCGGGGACTGGCAGGTGTTGTGAGGGGGACCCGCACTGTCCCCTCACCCCTGAGAGGCGGGCTGGATTGGAGACGCCGATACGGAGCTCCGGTGTTCGTCTTTTTCTCCACATTAGCAGTTTTCGCTGGACGCTGCCGTTTCCACAAAGCCATGGATCCCAGTCCCACAGTTGGTGGACCCCGTGTTTCCTGCACATGGTGGATATAGGTGCCATTCATGTGGACCCCGTGTTTCGTGCCCACTGTGGATATAGGTGCTTCTCATCCATAACAGCGCCGGGACCCCCCACACAGAGCCAGCCAGCCCGGACCATGGCGCGCCGTGCTCTCTCGCCAGTGCCGGGCACGCGTGTGCTGCTGTGGCTCCTCATCGGTGAGTGTCTCTTGGTAGTAGAATAAAAAACACAACTTTTGTTTTTGTATAAAGAAATGCAATGAGATATTCCTGTTCTGTTGACGATTGCTGTCAGTCAGGGGCTGATCAAACTGCGCCAGAAACAGCGAGAATAGACAGATTTGCACAAATCATTTGAACAGGATGGTGATAATCCGGACAGGTGGACACGCCGTCTGTCTCAAGATCAGCCCCAGCTTTGCCTGTTTGACCGGGAAGACTCCTGTCGGTCGCCAAGCACGTCTACGCTGGAAACCAAGAGGATCAGTAGTAGTAGTAATAATAATAATAATAATAATAATAATAATAATAATAATAATAATAATACGGTATGTATTTTATATAGCGCCTTTCATAACTGAATATCACAAAGCGTTTTACAAAGGAGAAAACAAATCAATGAACAGTACACAAAACAATCATATCAGTGGATTCACCCCCACTGCTGCATGTATGGAAAAATGCAAACACACACATTTAAATGCATTTCTGATTCAACCCAAACCCCGCCTGTTTTAATTAAACCCTACATTAATAACAATAATAATAATAACAATAATAATAATAATTAATATAAGTGTAAGGAAAATAGTTATTGACAGGATACGTTTTAGTCTGCAGTCTTTTAAACAGATTTAGGAAACTCATCAAACTTATTTTTATGGTGATTATTAATAATATTTTCTGACTCCTTTATCCAACACGACTCCGATTAAACAAAACAACTGCATTATAAGCTCATGGTATAGGGAACTGTAAATGGTGCGAAGTAAATGTAATGACAAAAACCAAACCAGAAATAAATGAAGCATAAAGCCACAATGCGATGGCAAGATAAAGCAGCTCCAGCCAGTGAGAAGCACTGCGGCACCCACGGCTGAAAACCGAGCCGAGAGTGACCGTGGGTGCTGGAGATCAGATCTCCACCGCGGCAGTGCGGTTCTGTGCGGGGCAGAAGTCAAGAGCTTTGCAAACAAACCCTCCTGCCGGGCAGATGACTGCACAAGAGCCGAGCAACAACCCCGACCTGGGGCTGCCTGACGGGGCATCTGGAGTCCAGCGTGTGGAGTGGGGGAGAGGGTGAAGGTGCTGGGTGTTGGCATCAGTGGGCGTCAGTGGCAGCATTGTTAACACTTTGGTTATTTTAGGAACAGGAATGCTCCATGTCCCTTCGTCTATATCAAATTCCAGGAAAGTTAACAAAAGATTATGCAAATGTCAGCTCTGCCCTGGCAGGATCGAGCAGCAGCCTCCGAATAATTGACCGAGGACGGACTGGTCCAAGTCTCACTTCATTTATCATCCATCCTTCATCTCCCCCTCAGGAGGCAGGTCCCGACAGACCAACAAAACACAATGTACGAGTAATGTGGTAGTAATAAATTCACAAGGAGCAAGTGGGGAAAAGGGGGTAGTTCACGGAGGAGCATCAGTAGTCCGCCAGGGGGTAGTTACCTGCAGAACAGATGCAATTAAGGCCGTTTAAATCTGGGGGCTTTAGTAGGGAGAGCAGGTTGGGGGGCAGGTAAGTCAGTGCGGGTTAACAAGTGCATTGAGGCCAGAGAGTCCCATCGCTGGGGAGGGGGCAGGGGGATTAGTGGAGGGGCTTCCAGGGGACTCTGGGGCGCTGCTGTGGGGACGGTGTCAGGAGGAATGTCCTCCGCAGGCATGGGGGGGGTGGGAGGGACGCGTGTCTCTCTTTACTCGGTGCAGCGCTCTTCACAAGATCAGATACTCTGTGCAGAAGCCGTGTGGAAATCGTGTGGGTGGGAAGCTTTTAGCATTTAAAGAACAGGCTTTAATCAGACCTGCAGGGTTTTGTGTGTTTTTTTCATCTTCCTGACCTCCTCCCACGGCTTTTTCTTTTAGTTGTGTTTATTTCATTGTTTAAGTAGAAGGCACCCATACACACACACAAGCACACACACACACGCATACCACAGCAGCTATTGGGTAACAGAAAGAAAGGGAAAATAATCAAGAAAGGAGAGCTGGCCACAGCTCTGAGGTCACACCCTGCTGGGATGCAGTGAGCGTGGCGTGCATCGCACATGACCCATGGGAGAGAGTTCACTGTCAATTTCAAGAGCACAAGTGCAGGTGAAGGACGAGCCTCCGTTTCCCTCGCTCTCTCACTGGGGATGACTTCAGAAAAACAGGCGCACCAACCGGAGGCCTGAAGAGCAGCCGTCATGTTTAATTCAGTCTCTGTGAAGCGGTTCGTATCTCCTCGATTCCCAGGAGGCTCTCGGTGAGAAGCGGAGGTATCTCTCCAGGCCCCATTTAAAACCTGGCCCCCCATCCTGTCTGTGAGATTGAAATTCTGTCCCTCCCAACAAGCCTGTGCGTGTGTGAACAGATGTATCTGCAGGTATTTTATATTCCCCGTTGACTGACGTCTGGTTTTCAAAGGTCGGCTCTGTATCCTTTCCTTTCCTGGTGCGGCCCGAGGGTTTTGCCCACAGTGCAGGTGCTTGAGCTGCGGCCTCGGCTGCTGTCACTTGGCACGGACTGCGATTGTGCGCACAGGAAATTGGAGAGCCGGGTCTGTGTGTTTCTTTTGTATGCGAAAGGGCCTGGAGAGAGAAGGAGAGGATGGCCCTATTATCTGTGATTCTCGCTGGCTGCAGGTTCGTGAATAGATGGGACTGTGGAAGGTGAAGTGAGCCTGTGCAGGTCTGAGCCAAATACCGAAGGATACGGCACGCTGTAGCCCCCACACACCCAGCACGCTGTAATCAAGCAGCCCGAGTCCCGATATTCTAGATGGCTCTGCACAGTTGCGGTCAATGGAATTGGACCAGGAATTGAAGGTATCTGTGGTTCGAGGATTAGAGTTGCCATCGTCTGGGTTGATTGATTTCAAGTGAAACTGGAACTGAACAGAAGGCATTGATCCGCAGCTCTGTTGCTCTGTGGTTTGTCTGTTAAAGGCAATAGATGTAATAGATGATGAAATGGATTAATTAATTCCATCGTGGCGGTGTCTGACACTGGAGAAAGTGTGCAACGTGCCGCTGTGCATTGGGATCTGAGGATGGTGCAGCTGCGTTGCGTTGTTTTCCGCGGCGAAGTAAGCAGACAGCCGTGTCTCGGCCTCAGCCCGTGTTTATTTCTCCTGCTCTTTCGCTGTGTTCATGTGTTTATTGATGTCGTGCCTGGCTGCACTGGAGAGAGCGCCTCATTAGGAGAGTAAACACGACGGGCAACAGTAGCTTGGTGGCGGCCCGGGGGAGGCCCTGTCAAGGCATAGTGAGGATCGTCTGGGGGCGGCCCCTGGAGTGAGGCCAGGCTGCTGTGTGTATGGGCCTGGGGACATCTCGGGCCTGCTGGGGCAAACTGGGGAATGTTAACCAGTCATGAGAAATCAAGCAAAAGATGAGATAAATTGGCCAAACCAGTCCAGAGGGATAAGAACGATGAGCGACACATACCTGCCACAGAGTGCAAGGCAACACCCCGGCAAAAAGACCTGGAGCAGCTACTGCGTAGATCTGAACATTGCAAAGCGTCTCTCAATGCGAGGACATTCCGGGACACACAGCGCTCATTCCAATAAAGGGGATTAGGGTTCAGAGCTGTGACAAACTGAGAACGCTTTTATTCATTCATGGACTGGCATCGTGCTGATAGGACGGGAGGCTGGTATGAGGCTGCTGTTTGGGATTACAGCTCTACTCTTCTGAAATGAGGGGACTGTGGCGCTGCCCTTCCTGATACCAGGCTGACCAATTTAATCTGTGCTTTTGTATCCCTAATTAAGCGTGTAATTGATCCAATTAAATAATGGCGGTGAAGGTCAGAGCAGCCCGTGTCTGTGGAGGCCCAGGGCCGTGGCTACAGTATGCATCAGATGTCTCCTCTCTCAAATTAAGGTTTCAGAATGACTTCCTCGTCTCCACAAAGGAGGCTGGAGGACGGATGCGTACTGTCTCCCGTCCCCAGGGCAGAGAGACAGCCCTACCCTCCGAGTCCCTGGCTGGTGTGTCTCTTCACTGTGCCGTCGAACCGAAGACACGGCCGCGCAGCTAGGGAAAGCGGTCCTCTGTGAACTGCTGGGTGTGATGATGTCCTGATCGTGTGATTAGAGGGGAAGCTGGAGAACAATGAGGGGAGTTCCTCTCCTCCAGCAGATATAGGACTCGCAGAAATGCACATTGAGGGGCCGGCAAAGATGCAGCAGGGAGCTTTATATCAGTTACTCAACGGCCAGAGACGCCGAAACTCGATCCGGGAGATCAGCGCTCAAGGTGCCTGTGGTGGAATTACTGTATTATGATGCGCTGACTTCTTCCCATTGTCCTCAATATAATCTGCCTGGCTGTGCATTACTGCCTGTTTTTAGACTGTAGTGTGTGTGTGTGTTTCCTGGCTCTGCACTTTCTTGACACTTTCTTGAGCAGCATCGTCAGAGACAGGAAAACTACGTCTGAAGCCGCAGTGTGTGAGAGAGAGCAGCTGCGTCTTCTCAGTGTCTGCACGGTCCGCTTGTATGAATCATCGTGAGGTTGCCCAGAGAGAGAGTTTAATGGGCGTCTTTTCCCTTGTTAGCAGCGCGAGGGGAAACACACTCTCCTCTCTAGAACATGTATCACGTAGTCGACAAAAGCAGCGAGTGAGAAGCTCCTGGCAGCCGTTCAACAGGGCTTACTGGACCCAGAGCGCAGATCACCGTAAAGGCAGGCCGGGGGATTAGGTGCTTCCAATTCTGGTTATTGCCAGTGCCCCTTAAGGTCAATACGGGAAGGGAGGTGTAGGTATGAGGAGCACATACTTAAATAGGACAATCAGGCTTTGCTTGCTATTTCCCCTAATGACTGTTTGTCATTATCAAACTCCGTGTAGCAGCATGTGTGCGGTACACGTGTCTGATTACAGGAGAGCAGCATGCCGGAACATTAACAGACGGCAGGATTGAGCCCATCTGATTGTCCGCAGCGTGTCTTCAGAGGCGGTTTTAATGTGTTTATTGGGATGATTGGAGCCACACAGAGGTGGCATCTGTCCAGAGTTGAACGAATGAACGAATGGACTGGCAGTGGCCTGTTTACAAACATGGGGGTCTGTGTGTGGCTGCCACATCTGTGTGCAGTCAGTCACACTGTCATAAAGGTATTGACTGGCATGGCCTTCCTTGGACAATGATGCAGCCTGGCTCCAAGAGAGGTTCCTTCCAGGCTGGTTGTCAGGGTGCTTTATAGTACAAACGTCTTGTGTGACACTGGCCTGGTATTTGCTCATGTGTCTCTCCGATCATACAGCGGGACGTCTCTCTGGCATCTTGTCAGCTGTCCTCGGAGTCTCCCTGCAGTGATGGGGAGATCCTCACTGTCTTACGTTAACATCTGAGGTGTTTATTTCAGAGGGAAGTTGTCCATGCGACCCTGTGTTGTCATGGGTGGAGCTGCCCTCTCGCTGGGGCGTGTTTTCAGTGTCGGGGCAGCCGAGGGCCCTGATTATCACTGTCTCTCTCGTTCGTTCCTTGTCACAGACAGGAGCTGAGGGGGAGCAGATTGCGGCGGCTTCCTCAGATGGAGTCGCTCTTCCCAACCTCCGACTGTATCTGCTAATTGGAAACACCGGGGACACGTGGGTCTGCCATCCACCGGGCAGGGGCCACCTCCCGCCTCCTGTCGATTCACCCATTTAATCCTCTCCTCCCACGCCGGCTCCCGCTCCCCGATTGCAGTGCAGATTCATTCGTGCAGCTCACGCTTTACAGGCGCTCCTGCATCGGGACTCGGATTAGAAGTCTTTACTGCGCTGAGCCCGATAACTGAATTAATAATAAGGAAGAAATCGGTGTCTGTGAGTTCAGCTCCTTCAGTCGCCCCAGTTCCTGTGTCTGTCCAAGTCTTTCTCAACTGGGACAAACGTTTCATTATAAACACATTGAAAGAAATGCAGCTACATGTATAGATCTTATATCATTACACATAAGAACATGAGACAGTGTCCAATCGAGAGGAGGCCATCCGCCCCATCGTGCTCGTTTGGTGTCCATTAATAACTAAGTGATCAAGGATCCTATCCAGTCTGTTTTTGAATGTTCTCAAATTGTCTCTTCAGCCACATTGCTGGTGAGTTTGTTCAGATTGTGAACCCCCGGGAGGGTCAGACTGGACCCCTCCGAGCACTGCTGGGAGCACCCTGGCTCCATGGGACGTCACCCGGAGAAATCGTATCATTGTGTAGTTTTTTAACATTGCCGAAGAGGCCAGTATGCCCAGCCGAGTTGTAAAACACACAAACGAACACACGAGTTAAACAGACATGGACACAGCCTGACCCACCGTCTCTTGCACACAGTGCCGGTTCTGTCCTCGGGAAAGTCGATCTCTTTCACGACCCACACAGGCGCCATATGGAGCAACGTTTGGATCATTCAAGATTAATGCTGACCTGGATACGGCGGCGCTGAGATCAGAGGCTCTTCCTGGAAGGCTTTCACACGAGACGCGGGTAATAGGAGCTCAAGCTGCTGCGCTGCGCCGAGGGGGCAGTTGTGTAACGGGCGGCCAGTGGGACGGTGGGACTCCTGGGTTTGGGTTTGTGCAGTTCCCTGAAAGCTCAGGCAGACTGGGAGTGTTTTTTTTTGTCTCTACTGCACAAACTCCTTCCTTTATCCATCGTCTACCTCCTGACGGGACGTTCGTCCTTTACAGAGCAATCCTCCTCTGGCCCAGATCGAGAGATCAGTCCGGGGCCAGCGAGTGCAGGAAGCCAGCAGTTAAAAGCCAGTGATTCAGAGAGCTGTTTCACCAGGGGTGGCCTTCCTTATTAATTAGGGAAGTAGTAAAGGTTCCTGTCAACGCCTGGATAGATTATACACGCCAGAGGAAGGCTGGCTAATACGACACAACAAAACAAAAACTGCAAAAGACATTGCCTCCTTCCTCTGCTGATCCCCCCGCCGGCTCACTCTCCCTCCCCACCCCACTTTTTTGTGAAAAGAAAAGAAAACGAGAGAAGCAGAAACAGAGCTGAGCTGTGATCCATCACCGGGACCCAGAGTCTGTCAGCTCCTCTGTCTGAGGTCCTCGGAGCGGCGGCTCATGGTTCGGGTTCCTCCTGCAGGGATGCCGCCCGGGGGGCGGAAATAAAGAAAGAGAGGACAGAGAAAACGCAGATCATAACAGCGTGGTTTTTGTGTTGTAAATGAGTTCAAAAGCAGCCTTTACATCTTTACCTGACCTAACACAGCACAGAGAGAAACAGATGAGATAAAAAGACTCAGACAGCGCCCCCACGGCTCGCTCCGGTCCAGCGCGGTCCTCAGGCGCGGCTCGATCCCACGTCCCACACCTGCCTGCCTGCGGCCGTTTCAGCTTCAGGGATCACAGATTGCACCAGGAGAGAAACACGTCGCCTCAGATTTGATTGCTACACTGGAGAGTCTCACTGCAGTGTGCAGTGTGCAGTCAATCAACACTCTTAAGACTGACCCCTATGAGTTCCAGCTCTGACCGCGTTTATTCAAGTGGATTTCTGGCACTGTTTTATTATTGGTCGGAATCAAAATATGCTTTTTTAAACACAGATGCATAGCAATGCAGATAATAATGAAATGAAAGCTTTTTTTTTAGTGGCTTGTTTTTGGCAGAAGTCTAATTTACTTCACTGTGATCTGTCATCGTGTTCAGCGTGTTTGACGCAGGAATGGCCCGGTGGCTGAGAGCCTCCCACGGCTCGTTCACAAACCACTTGTGTGGAAACCCAGCAGGACTTGAGTTCCAGTCATCGCTCTGTGGAAAAACATGCCATGCCCCCCCACCCCCGCTCCGAGACTCCGAACCGCAGTGGAGCCCGACTGGATCAAATACCCGGCGATTCGTCTGACTGCTGCCTCTGAGCGCGCTTGATGTAATTTACGCCCTGCCTCTGAGCGCGCGCCCACAGTAAACACATCTCCCCGGGCTGTGGGAGTTTCAGCTCGGAGGTTTTTCTGCTTGTTTGAGTGTTTGTGCCACCCTCCCCCCGGCTCAGTTCCCTCCCTCTCTCTCTCTCATGCCAGCTTCTGAGTGCGTCTCGTCTTTATGAATTATAAATCCTCTCCCAGCTCCCCGGTCTCCCCGGCGGTCTCCCCTAAATCTCTGCGCCGTCTCCTCCTGTAAGAGCAGAGATCCATCATCTGGGGGGAGAGCGGCCTGGTGCCACAGAGAGGCTTAGGAATTCAAATCCAAGTACATGTTTCTCTCAGTGCTTTATAACCAGCCCAGGGCACAGACACGCACACACACACACGCACATGCACACGCACATACACCTGTTTTCTCTGAAGCTCAGGCTTGTGTCTTTGAAGACCCAGATCACAGGGCAGGGGCGCCTCCCCCAGCAGGAGCAAGGCAGTCGTTGCTGGCCGTGACCCCAGCTTCCTCTTGAAATGTCTGACTTTGCCGGCGGCTGAGTTTCACTTCCATTTATCTGCCTTCCTGGGAGATCCTCTGAGGCCGCGAAGAAAGCTGTGCAACAATGGAAGGTGACCGAACAAGAGCTCTCCTTTCTGTATGCGTGCGCCTCTCGAAGTTCTGGGTATTCAGTCTTTTTTTATTATCTGTGTGTGTGCAGCTGTGTGAGTGTGTGTATATCACTGTGTGTTTCTGTGTGTGTCTCTGTTTGTTCTCTTTGCTTCTATTTCTGTCTCTCCTTCATCTCCTCTCCTCTCGCGTGTCGCATTGATAGGATTCTGACACCTTCCTGACTCGGTGTGCCAGCGAGAGGGCAATTGCCTCGAAGCATTTTTAATCGCAGGCCTGTAAATGCCCCAGGGGCTGATGGGCAGCTGCGGTGGTGTCCTGGCTGCCTCCCTGCGTCCCACCTGTCCCTCGGCGTCCCGGCGGGTGGATTTGCTGGAGACCGCGCTGAGAGGGGCTTCTGTCTGTTGGGTCAAAAGCGACGGTGAGGGACACCAGGGGAAGGTGTTTGCGTGGCTGTGTGACAGTTTTTAAAGTCCTCTAGCTGCTGCTGGATTAACGGAGACCTGAGACACGTGGCTGGTTGTGGCCCTTGGGGATCATAGCTGTGTTTATTGTTCAATGAATAGATGAGAAGATGGATGGATAGGCAGGCCTATACAGGACAGGTACTCAATGACAGACAGACAGACAGACGCACGCACTGACAGGGGGCTGGGAGGTGGATGAGGGTGAGGTATTGCTTGGCCCCACAGAGGAGCCCCTGAAGGAAACCCTGAAGCCCCCCAGGGAGGCTGTTCTCGAAGTGTCTCTGTTTTTATGCACATGTGTGAGGGAAGGCGTCACATGAGCGTATTTTTAATGTGCCGTTCGAAGAGAACAGAGCTCCGTTTTAATGGATCGAGGCAAAGTTTGTAATTACAGCCCTAAACAACGACAACAACAAAGGCAATTATAACAATCAAGCTGCTGAAGGATCTGCGTGGCGCCGGTCTTTATTTACTCCGGCGTTCATCACTGATTCTAATTGCACTTCCCTGTCTGGCGGAGAGATGTGTGATTAATAGAACATAAGAACATAAGAAAGTTTACAAACGAGAGGGGGCCATTCGACCCATCGTGCTCGTTTGGTGTTCATTAATATCTAAGTGATCCAAGGATCCTATCCAGACTATTTTTAAATGTTCCCAAACTTTCAGCTTCAACCACATCACTGGGGAGTTTATTCCAGATTGTGACGCCTCTCTGTGTAAAGAAGTGTCTCCTGTTTTCCGTTTTGAATGCCTTGAAGCCCAATTTCCATTTGTGTCCCCGGGTGCATGTGTCCCTGCTGATCTGGAAAAGCTCCTCTGGTTTGATGTGGTCGATGCCTTTCATGATTTTGAAGACTTGGATCAAGTCCCCATGTAGTCTCCTCTGTTCCAGGGTGAAAAGGTTCAGGTCCTCAGTCTCTCAGTAGGACATTCCCTTCAGACCTGGAATAAGTCTGGTTGCTCTCCTCTGAACTGCCTCTAGAGCAGCGATATCTTTCTTGAAGGTTGGAGCCCAGAACTGTCCACAGTATCCAGATGAGCTCTAACTAGTGCATTGTACAGTCTGAACATCACTGCCCTTGTTCTCAATTCTACACTTTTGACAATATACCCTAGCATTGTGTTTGCCTTTTTTATTGCTTCCCCACATTGTTTGGATGGAGAAAGTGAGGAGTCCACGTAGACTCCTAGGTCTTTCTCATGCGTTACTTCATCTAGTTCTATTCTTCCCATAGTGTAATTATAGTGGACATTTATGTTACCTGCATGTATTATCTTGCACTTGTCCACATTGAATTTCATTTGCCAGGTGTCAGCCCACAACTGAATATTATCTAAGTCCCTCTGAATAGCCTGTGCTGCCGAGATTGTATCTCCTGAGCCACCTATTTTAGTATCATCTGCAAATTTGACAAGTTTGCTAACTATCCCTGAGTCCAGATCATTAACATAGATTAGAAAAAGCAAAGGCCCTAGTACTGATCCCTGTGGAACTCCACTAACAACCTCACTCCAGTTAGAAGCGACTCCCCTAATCGACACCCTCTGTTTCCTAGACATCAACCAGTTCATAATCCATCTACTTACATTACCCTGAATGCCTACAGCTTCCAATTTGAGGATTAGTCTTTGGTGTGGAACCTTATCAAAAGCTTTTTGTAAATCTTAGTATATCATATCATATGCTTTCACGTGATCTACAGCTGCAGTTGCATGTTCAATTTTTTTAAAATAAATTAGTAAGACATGATCTGCCTCGTCTAAACCCATGTTGACTATCTCCAAGAATATGTTTTTCATTAAGATGCTCCTCTATTTTCTGTCTAATCATCTTTTCCAACATTTTACAGGTGATGCAGGTGAGACTGATTGGTCTGTAATTTCCTGGCTCAGTTTTGTCCCCTTTCTTGTGGATTGGTATGACATTTGCTGTCTTCCAGTCAGTTGGCACATCCCCTGTTCTAAGTGTCATTTGGAATAATTGAGTTAGTGGCCTATAAATAATTTCCCTCATTTCTTTAAGTACTGTTGGAAATATCCCATCTGGCCCAGGTGATTTGTTTGTTTTTAATTCTGCTAGTCTCTTTAGTACCTCCTCCTCATTTATCCTGATCTCTCTTAGGGTTTGACTGGACTGATTGTTAACCTGTGACATGTTATCTGTCTTTTCTTTTGTGAAAACCTCTGTGAATACTCATTTAGAACATTTGCCACATCTTGTTCGTTTTCCAAGATACCTCCATTTTTGCCCTTTATCTGTTTCACCTCCTCCTTTATTGACCGCTTGCTGTTGTAATATTGAAAAAAGCTCTTTGCATTAGCTTTAGCTCCAAGAGCTGTTTCTTTCTATTTCCCTCTATGATTTCCTGATCCCTTTCTTAAGATCTCTTTGCAGCTCAACATATTCTATGTATTTTGTTTCATCACCATCCCTTTTGTATGTGCTATACAACATTTTCTTTCTCATGATATTTTCTTGCATACCTCTATTAAACAATTTTGGCCAGTGTTTTTTGTTCCTCAATTTGCTAAGTTTTGGAACAAATTGCTCCTGAGCCTCAAGTAGTATATTCTTAAAATATACCCATCCATTTTCAACTAACTCTGTATCCAGTGTGCTCCAGTCTACCTCTTCTAAGTGCCGTCTCATACCTTCAAGGTTTGCTTTTCTAAAATTGTAGACCATTGTTTTAGACTTGGTCCTTGTTTTTTGAAAGAATGCCTCAAAGCTAACCATATTGTGATCACAATTTGCCATTGGTTCTCTAACTAGTGTCCCCCTGACTCTATCTTGGTCATTTGAAAAGATCAAGTCAATACATGCGCTCTCTCTGGTTGGTTCCCTGACAAATTGAGTCATTTATCATCTCAACCATTTCCATTTCTGCTTCTGTAGTCCCCACTGGGCTTTCCCAGTCTAAGTTTGGGAAATTGAAATCCCCCATTATAACAGCCACATCCTTGCTACATGCAGTCCTGATTACACTGTACAATGCAGCATCTTTCTGAATATCTGAGTTGGGTGGCCTGTAACACACTCCTACCACTAATCCTCCAGATCTCTTGTTCAAAAGTTTCACCCACAAAGATTCTGTTCTGTTACTGGGATCTAATACAAGTTCTTCTGCCTCAATGTAATTTTTCACATATAATGCTACCCAACCCCATCTTCGATTTTGCCTGTCCCTCCTAAACTGTGTGTATCCTTCCAACTTGTATTCAAGTTCAATAAGCAACCTCTGTGTGTTCTTTGTGTTTATTGTGTCCTCTTCCCCTTTCCTTTGTTTGACACTTTGATTTGTGTCCTCGGTTGTCCTTGTTCATGCTGTCAGATCCTACATGTCACAGTGAGGTGAAGCTCAGCAGTGTCTGTCGGAGCGGCCACACGGTGAAACCACATGAAACGGGCATCGATGCCGGTGCCGTGAATCCCCGAGACCCAGAGGAGCGCGTGGTTAAAACAGAGCTGTCGTTTACGGCCTTTTAAAATGATCCCTCACTCTCCTGTCTCTCTGGAGTTTATTATCCATGCAGTCTCTGACAGAAGTCTGCTGGCGGCCGCGTCTGATGGCCGGGCTGAGACTCGCCTGTCAGTTATGTGGTTTAGAAACACTCTGATGGCACCGCTTGTTGCAGTGCCTGGTGTAGCCCTGCTCATAAAAGCACCAAGTTAGGTATATATATAAGTCTGGCTTGGCTGCTCTCAGCCTGGGTGTGGATTACTTTTACAATCTTTTCCCCTCTCTCTCTCTCTCTCTGTTTCTGTAGCCCATCACTTCATTTCTGTGACGGCCTGCGATGAGGCCTTCTACGTCCACGCCATCGAGGAGCACTGCCTGGCCAAGTTCCGGTTCGACATGGAAGCGCTAGACCAGCGAGACTGGTGCAACTGGGAGGACACCGTGGAGTAAGTGTCTCCAGCTCGCACACAGCCCCCCACACCACTGTTATCCGCATAGGGGCCTCGGAGGAGGTCGTTTCCCAGAATTCCCCATCTTGTCGTTATCATATTTGTAAATGTCCTCAAGGATGATGTATTTTGCTCAGTTGAAACAGCTGTTAAATGCACGTCCAGGGTTTTCACACAATCCGTGAGCGTCGGGGGGGCGTCAGTTCTAGAAACGGGCCGGGGCAGTACAGTGTGGCGCTCTTATTGACCAGGCCGGGCCGTGCGCTGCACACACAAACCTGCATCGTTCCTCCGTGACAGATAATACACTCGAGTCCTTGGACGGACTTCAGAGACGACACCCGGCACAGACAAGAGCACTGCTGTCGGGTTACCCCCCCTGTGCTTTTGTCTCCTTCATCACACAGACACCCTGTTACCTCTTCAACCTGGCACTCGTCCAACCAACAACCCTGGAGCCTGACCAGAGCAGCTGTACAAATACAGCTGTGTGTGTGTGTGCATGTGTGTTTGTAGAAGGTCACAGACCACAGTTTGCAAAGCCTCACAGTCAGTGTGTGACGCTGGAGACTTCCTCTGAAATGCAGAGGGATAAGGTTTGGGCTGGAGCAGAAAGAGAGGAACCGGGTCGTGCCGTCGTCACTCTCTCTCTATTTCTGGACCCTGAAGCTGATTTTAATGAATTCCCATCAATCCAAAGGTATAAAAAAAAAGCTGTGTGGGCGTTGGGGAAGTGACCTGCCGGCCACTGCGGCTGCTAAGGAGCGCAGAGCTGTCACTCAGGCTTCAGCACTGCCACCGGCCGCGTGACCGAGGCACCGAGGGCCCAGAGCCTGGCCCGTCCATCCCGGTGCTTCTATAGGGTAATGAGTACCCAGCAACCTCGCCGAAGCAGAGAGCTCTGTCCCTTCCAGGCACTGTGCTGTGTCGGGCGAGAGCTGGGGTCTTGTGACTGCAGGGTGTTCCGGATGAGCGGCCTTATTTTAAGAGCATTGCTATAGTTACAGGAGTTACATCGTTCACTTATTGATCAGTCGTATTTATTTTTAATGCTTGGAAACTTTCGGATCACATTAGTGTCTCTGTTCACCACGCCCCACACACGGCCTGGAGGAGGGATTCACGGCGTCGGCTGTGTGGCTTCTGTGCCGGCGCTGCAGTCCTTTCTGTCCGACTCGCAGGTATGAGTGACGCGCTGTGCTACGGCGAAGGCAGAGTCTGGTTTCTGCTCCCCGCTCTGTAAGCAGACCCTGCCATCCGGCCCCGCTGTGTGGGGCCCCTGTGGGGGGGGGCGTCCGTGTCAGGTTGCAGAGACAGGTGGCAGGAGGTCTAGGGGCCGGAAGCTCAGTCAGCCCAGTCCCTCCACCGGGCTCGACTAGTCTTAATAATAATAATTATTTTGAGTAGAACATCAAAGGCTACTGTCTCCCTGGCCGACCGAGTGTCTCTCTTTATTTCTTTCTTCTTGACTGCCTATTAAGGATGGGCTTGTCTCTAAGTTTTGTGCTGGGCTCTGTGCCGGGCTCTGTGCTGGGCTCTGTGCTGGTTTGCACGGTGCCCCCACGTGTTACACGGCTTGGGGACGCTGTTGAGTTTGTGCCCGTGTGCTTCGAGGATTCCCTGACCGATGGCGTCCAATACAATGACTGGCCCAGAGAATGATGTCGATGACAGCGAGCCTCAGACGCGCCCCCTCAATCCCCTGGGCTCTCTGGGCTCCCAGCCGGCACTAAGAGGGGCTTCCAAACAGTTCTGAAAGTTATCTGCGATGGCCAAACGAGGTTCATCTCTGAAGGAGTGCAAAACATCCAGTCGACTCAGAGCTTTGATCTCCCGCTCCTGTGAAGTGCACACGTCCGACTGACAGGGAGATGAACAAAGAGAATCACACACACACGCTCTGATCTAGCTGCATAGACTCTGGTTATTTATATTCATACACGCCCACAGGCTTCCTCTTTAAAATCTCAGAGAGATGGTTTTTAAAGGGAGAGACTTTACATTTTCTTGTATGCATGGTTGATAGCTCTTAACTTGGACTCTGGGAGTGTACAGGAAATAGAGTGACATGTTATAAAGAATAATTTGAACACAGTTAAAAAAAAACAGTATGTGGTCAGTCCAGGTGAAACACAATCCAGTTCGCTATATCCACCCTGGCTCAGAACCCTGAGTGTAGCCGTGAGTCAGGACAGCGTTTCACTCGACTTCTGTGCAGTTGTGCACGCTCTCTGAAAGAAACAGCATGAGTTAGTGTGCAATAATACACGCACACACAAGCATGCACACACACACACTCGCACATATGATCATCAATGGAAACAAAGGTGTCTTTTGCTGTTTTGAAAACTAGGAGTGCTGGTGAGTTGCTGTTCTCAGAGATATCTGCGCAGGGGTCTGGTGTCCTAGCCTGGCTGTCCCCCCAGATCCCCATCTGTCCTGGAGGGCAACAGCTTAGTCGATGCAGGGGGGAAACAACAGAAACTAAATGTGTGTGACAGTGATTTCACGCTGATTATCAGGGGGAAGGGATAGAGCCGGAGAGAAGGGGAAGTCCAGGCACGGAGGTTTAAGCCTGTATTAAATGCAGGGATGCAGGATGTTGTGTTTTTTCATTTCAAAAAAGTGGCGTGGCGTGTGCCGTGAATGTTTCCATGAGTTCTGTGACTGTATCCCCCTGTTCCCCTGTGTGCCCCATTCCGGCTCAGTGCTCTACTGGAACACTTTTCTTTCAAGTTCCTTTCCTTAATGTCCCCCTGTCAGAACATATGGATAAGGGCGTCTGCCAATAAATAAATCATAATAATAATAATAACATATGCCCATTTCGCCGTATTGCAAGTTAAGCTGCTCCCTCTCTCTATCCAAGTGGTTTTAAATGTATTATTTTCCTGCGCTGCCGGGGAAGTGCTGCGGCACATTAACCCACTTTTCAAACCCCAGCCGCTCTGCTCTGTCCCCCAGCGGTGTTCTCGAGCTGTCAGGGTGATCGATGCCAGTGGAGGTTAGTGTTCAAGAGGCACTTAATGCTTTTTCCCTGTGTGCGGCTGCTTGTGATCGCTCCAGACTCCGCGGTGGCTCTTCGGGATGTTGATCACACACATGCGGAGAACACGTTGTAACGCTGTGTGGGTTGACACACACAAGCACATTTGAACACATCTGATCATTTATTTTAATGAAAAGCAAGTACAGTCAGAGCTGGCCACGTGACACGAGGAAGCAGTAATTGATCGTATCAGATATTATCAGCGGGGGAATGAAAGCCAAGCCATGTCCACAGCTATGACTTCAGCACTGAAGGGATCTAATTAGCCGGTTTGCATTTGATGGAGGTGTTTGTGGGGCGCTGTCACCGTGGGGCTTTCGGGTCGAGCCCTTGCTGTCAGGTTGAGCAGGACCTCGCTGACTCTGCTGGACAGCTGATTGTGTCATTAGAGTCGGGCATGACTGCATGAATATATATCACTCAAAAAGAAGCAGAGGAGAGAGAGAGAGGCAGGGAGGTGAAGGTCCAGGGGACGAGATGAGCTTGTGAAATATAAACGCGGTGACTCATCGTGCGCAGGGCGGCAGGGAGAGCAGGCGACTGTGTAGCGCTGACATTTAAATGAAAAACACACACACACTTAATTGGCTCTCCTCTTCTCCCCTGGCTTCTCTGAGCTGCCTCTAGATGATCTTTCTCTTGAGAACCATATTCAGGTTCTTTAATATCCGGGCATGTTAGGGGCTGTCCAGGTGTCCATCCTGCCGGACCTTGTGTCGCAGAACCGCAGGCAAGATGGGTTCCTGCTCCTGGATCCAGGGTGCCGTGGGCTGCCTCTGGAGAGGTGTGTGATCTTCACGGCCGGGTCTGGTACCACAGGCCGAGAGTCTTTGTTAATCTAAATTGCAGAAAATGTCAATGTTTTTAGCAGGTGGTGTGTGAATGTGTCCCCCGCTGTACAAGTCCTGTCAGATCCAGCAGATGAGTGAGAACCTCGGGTCTGAGACTGCTGCGCTCGACGTGTGTGTTCTGCGCTGACGCACAGCTGTGTTGTGCGGTGTTTGTATGGAGGGGCTCGGTGTCCTCAGAGGGGCCCCACTCTCGCATTCCTGTACCGTCCCCTCTCTGGCTAACTATAGCAGTTAGACTGGGACGAGAAGCCGAGATCCTCAGGGCGGCCGCGACCGAAAGAGAAAATCCGATTTAGGGCTGCAGCTCGATCCACAATTGTCCCACAGAGCTGCCCCTCGCTGGGGGATCAGCTGGTACCACACACTCTCAATCTGTGCCCCCCACACACGCACACGCGCACACGCACACACAGAGCTGTTTCTCAGTGTTAATCAGCAGGGCTGTGTGATGCACAATGCACATCCTGGCATCGAGAAGCCCATTAGTCCTGACTGGCTGTCGGGTCACTCTGGTATTGAACGTCTCCAGCCTGAGAGCCAGCGCTGCCTGTCTGTCCTTCAGGCCTGATGGCTGTCACTGAGGCTGAGCTGAGGGGAGACGGGCAGCTCTGCACAGAGCACTCAACGGCTGCATCCCACTCCTCTCTCAGGCTCAAGTGGACGGGTAATCGGACTCTCTCTTGCAGGTGCCGTCGCTTGCGTTGCGTCAGGTGCGAAGGAGTCGGTGCTCATTGCCCCGGGAAGGGCAGCCATGTGATTTAAACATCTCGGACACACCGGGCTGCAAGCGCGTCTCGTCTGTGTGTGTGTTTTGTAAACATGGACATGACAAGGTGTGCATTACGCAGCCGGGGGGGTTTGTTTAAAAGGAAACATTTGCTTTGGGGAGGACTGCGGACTGGAGATGGGTTGCCGCGGGTGGCCACTTGGAGAGAGAGATTGGCATCGATTCTCCTGTAACACAGCGGTGGAACTCCCTTCCACACTGCCGCAAAAACACAACGAGACGGTGGAACAAATAGGACAGACTTTGTCTTCCTCCGTCCCTGGGCTTAGATAAGTAAACGAACACGAGTCCCTGGAGAGACAGCCCCCTGGTACTGTCACTATCTGTGGCCCCAAGGCAAGCATCCAGACTTATTCCAGGTCTGAAGGTAACGTCCTACTGAGAGACTGAGGAACTGAACCTTTTCACCCTGGAACAGAGGAGACTAAGTGGGGACTTAATCCAAGTCTTCAACATCATGAAAGGCATCGACCACATCAAACCAGAGGAGCTTTTCCAGATCAGCAGGGACACACGCACCCGGGACACACAATGGAAATTGGGCTTCAAGGCATTCAGACAGAAAACAGGAGACACTTCTTCACACAGAGAGGCGTCACAATCTGAACAAACTCCCCAGCGATGTGTCTGAAGAGACAATGTGGGAACATTCAAAAACAGACTGGATAGGATCCTTGATCACTTAGTTATTAATGGACACCAAACGAGCACGATGGGGCGAAAGGCCTCCTCTCAATTGGACACTTTCTCATGTCTCTCTCTGTGGCAGTGGTGCTGTCTGTCTCTGCGATTCTTCTGTCCTGATGATGATGCTCAGTTGAGGATTAGCAGCAGAAGATTTAAAATATTCAGATTGTAGAGGAAATAATCCCAGAGCGCCATCTCAGCTCAGTGCTGGCTCCCCGTCTCTCTCACACACACAGCGCTGGAGTCCAGTGTCGGTCTGATTTGCATCTCTCCTGTGCGAATGCGGCTCCAAGAAGAACCGGCTCCTTTCACAAATTTTGCATTTTGCAAAGCAGGCGTTTTGCTGCCCTCGAACACAGAGGGCCTTCATCGCTGTGCTGCCACTTCCTGTCCCTCTGGGTTTTCTTAAATCCCGGTAACGATTGTACAGCAGGGGGACTCCAAACCATGTAAGGACATCCTCACCTCTGCAGGTTTTCCGTGTGACATGTTCTCGTTCCACAGTGGAATCTGTGTGTTCGGCTCGTCGAGCAGCGCCGCGTTGATCGCTGTGGCCCGTGGCGGCAAAATACTTGATTACCCTCCCTGGCGCTTTATGCTAATCGGTCTTATTTGTTTCTCTGGGGGATGGAAACAAGACATCAGCCAGACAGGAGAGTCACCGTCTCTCTGGAGTGATTAATCTCTCGCTTACAGCGGCAGTGAAAAGGGTAGAAAATACATTATTTACAGGGCTGAGGTTTGTGTTTTATTAAGACTGTTACCCTCAATGGAAGAGACGGCTGAGTGTGTAGTGAGCTGTGCAGAGGGACACGGGGGGCTGTGCAGGTCTCACAGCACTGTCCCAACGCACCCCAAACACCTGCCTTCTGCAGAGCTGGTGCCTGTGCCTGGTGACTGCCCTGCTTTGGGCGTTGGGCAGGTGTGTGTGTGAGTGTTGGGCTTGTGTCACACAGGTGTGTGTGTGTGTGTGTGTGTGTGTGTGACAAAATTTGCTGCATTTTTAATATATAGGTGTAAATAAATACATTGAAAACAAACAAAGGTAAAATTCTATACATTTATGAATATGTAAATATGCTCTGCTTTGTACTTCATTCTCTAATTTATCTCACACACATTAGTCAAGTACAATAATGATCATAGATAGAAATTATGTAAATATAGTTTAATTATAGTGAATACAAGTTGCATTTCAATAA
The DNA here is from genome assembly GCF_036373705.1 of Amia ocellicauda. NCBI lineage: Eukaryota > Metazoa > Chordata > Actinopteri > Amiiformes > Amiidae > Amia > Amia ocellicauda. The sequence continues at coordinate 89,695 of NC_089865.1, read as the reverse complement.
AGCAAATGTTTCAAATGTCCTGCATGAAAGTGAGTGTTGACAGGAACACGAGTCATTAGCGTATCTGTCCTTGTGTTTATGCAGTTCTATAATTCACTTTCTCATTATTGGTTGAGGACCCATCACTGTGGCTTTAACTGCATGTGCTGTGTGATTTGTGTATTATTTGTCAATTTGTTGTGATGTCCCCAATGAGCCGTGCAGACACCTCTTCATCGCCGTGTAAAGTGAGGCATTCAGCTCTGCCCGTCCCGGCGCCGGTCCCTCTCGCCCCCCGTCTCACCCAGTCCTCTTCTCCCGCAGGTCCTACGGTGAACTGACCAACTGCACCTACCTGATCGCGCTCAAGATGGACTGCTTCTGGCCCAACCGGCTGGTGGACGAGTTCTTCATCGGGATCCACCGGCTGTACTTCTGGAACTGCTCCCTGTCCGGCCGGCTGCTCAGTGACCCGCCCACCGACATCCTGGGCCCCTTCATCGCCGTGCCGGTGCTGGTGACGCTGCTCATGACCGCGCTGGTGGTGTGGCGGAGCAAACGCAACGAGGGCATGGTGTGAGCGGCCGAAGACATGCACCGGCTTCAGTGTCTCTCTATTTCTGTTTGTTATTTTTGTTATTAGCAGCAGATGCACACAGACACGCAAAACTTAGTACTTATGTCCGTGTTATATTTAAATTGTTTGTTTGCTTTTTAATTCTTCGCTGGACTCTGGCCACCCCAGCTGGACGCCTGCCTGGATTATAAATATTTTATATATATATATATATATATATATATATATATATATATATATATATAGAGAGAGAGAGAAAGAGAGAGAGAGAGAGAGAGAGAGAGAGGAGGGATGCTGAGAGAGACAATGACAGAGAGAGAGAGAGAGGGGGATTGAAATGGATGGACATACCCCAGCTGGACAGACACCGGTGACGGACCCCTGTGCTGTGAGGCTGAGGGGTCCTGGTCTAGACGTGAACTCGTTCATCTCTCGTTGGATGTCTTCCCTGCTCAGAAGCTGATAATCCTGGCGTGGGAGAACGTCTCGGCCCGGTGACCGAACCCGAGCCCACGGGATGCCTCGCGCGCACACACAGCTGGGGTCCGCGCGGGGCGGCAGCCAACCGAACGGCAGTGCAGGGGCTCCACTGTGGGAGGACTGACTCTGCGGGACTTGCTGTCATATCCATCGACACTGGATTTAAAAATGTGTTTTCCGTGTGTTGTCTAAGTTAACGCACTCTTTATCTTTAGCTGTTTGTGCATTGTGCCAAACGCTTAGAGACACTAGCACTACTGCTTCCCACTGTACAAAGGATAATATAATAATTATACGTATTTAAAGTAGATACTGAATTTGACTACCAGCGTACTTTAATTTAATTAAAAATGCAAGAGGAAGCCACAGCTGCTCGTTTTCTTTTGTCTGCACATTGGTCTGAGTGGATATAGTCTGTCTGTCTGTCTGTGCAGGGGTTCAGACTCGGTCAGCTGGTGTTTCAGACTCTTGGCTCTCGGACAGCGATGCCACAGAGACAAATCCGTCCCACTCAAAAACCAACAACACAAGAAATACCGCAACACTCAAGAGTTGAATTCAAAACGGTTGTTAATTAAAGGCTGAATTGATGAGTTTGGGCCTTTACTTCCTCAGGTTGGTCTCTCCGAGTCGCCTGTTTGAATCCCTCGTTGACCTGGTGTCATTCCAGGCCATAGGGGACTGTAGAGGACATTTGAGGGGAAAAAGTACCCTTCGCACTGCAGGTCCCTGGGTTAATGTCATCAAGAGCCTCCTGGCCCTTCAAAAGAAAGGCCTAATTAGGGACCTAATTAAACAGGAGGACTTTATTAAAATAATACAAATATATCATTAGGTTTCATTATTCTTTACTATTATTAGTTATTATCATTATTCTCATCATTGAACTATTATCTTTATAACTTCTCAGGCTGCTGAGGCCTTTACACAGCAGGGAAGGACTGAGAGACACATTTTTATGAAGATAATGATCTCGATAGACTGTCCCAGAGCACGGCCTCTCATTAGCGCCTCTCTGTTCAGTGTCCTGTGTTCAGCGCACACGTGTGTGGTCCAGGAGCTCGTTGTGTACCCGAGCCCGTCCACCTGGGCCACTGTGCACACCCTTGGCACTGTGGCGGTGTAGGTGTGTGGCCAGATTGGAGGGCTGCTACTTGCAGGAAGGAGTTGGTAAGCACCGTGGTGGCGATCGTTCCTGCCGATCCTGTGCCTATTCAACGTCTTTTGGACTGTGTTCTTCCGAGAGCAGGGCTGAGGAGTGCTGGGAAGGCACCACCGATGTGACGCCATGTTACCACGGCCCGGCCCGGCTCCAGAGCAGTCTTGTGTGGGACAGGAGGTGCCCTGCATCCTGCCCTCCTACCCAGATGGGACAAACGTGGTATTTTGATATTTGGTAGGAATGTGAGATCCTTCTGTGTTGCGCTGCCAAAATTGACCCCTTTTTGTACATTATGTTGAAATAGGTTGAAAGTATAGGGGGGTTAATTGTACAAGATATTTTCATAAATATATGCACTTATGTTGTAAGTCGCCCTGGATAAGGGCGTCTGCCAAGAAATAAAAAAAATAATAATAATAATATGGATTATAGGCTACACACACACACGTATATATACATATAATCCCACATATTTTAAATATATAACAAGGGTTAATATTGGCAAATGAAAAGTATATGGTTCACAATCCCATGGTGTATTAATATATATGTATGTATGTATATATATATATATATATATATATATATATATATATATATATATAGTTCTCTCTTTTAACTGCCAGCCTCTCTCCTGAGAGGTTCCACAGAGGTTGCGTCTCTCCACACCGCGCAGCTGAGCACTTCTCCTGTAATGTCCGTATATTAAAGTTCATGGCTCAGTACTCTGACCTGCAGGCTGAGCGGCCAAGTGAAGGGAACACACGCACAAACACACAAACACGCACAAACACACAAACACACACACACCCTTGGGTTCGTTATTTGCTCTAAGCTATTAAAATCCTCTTTGCCTCATTTTCAGCCGCCCCCCCCTCCCGTAGTCTGGAACACAATGTTCCTCAGATGGAGCAAAATTACGGGTTTAACACTTTATTAAAGGAACACAAAGGATCATCAAGGCTGGCCTTCAAACAAAGGGCTGGGGCACACATACTGCACACACTGTACACATATTGTACACATATTGTACACACACACACAGTGCACACTACACATACTGTACACATACTGCACACACTACGAGGAGTTGGCCTCGACCCTGAGGAAACACGGGGCCGAGCCGTATAAAAGCAGTGGATTGTGTTTTTGTGTTTCCACGGCACGTTTCTCGCTCTCCTGGAGTTCTCATTCCTATATGCTGCTCTAGGGATTCATTCGGGTTTCCTTTCATTCGATTTCCTTCGAGGCCACGCCCCTCCCGAGGCCCGAGACCCGTGAGAAAACAATGTTCCCGCGGAGCTCAGAGCAGCCACCCGCTCCTCCCCTGGGCTCGCCGCTCCAGACAGCTCGGGGCATCAGTGGTTACTGCGAGACGCGGCTAACGCAATCATCCGTGGCTCCGCGTACAATAACATCTCTCCTCATGACACTGGCATCTTTAAAAAACGTTCAATCTCTTAATAATCTGTCAGGGTCCGGCTAAACTTAGCGGCCTTCTGGGAAAGTTTATACCAGAACATCGAAGAATTGTAAGCACTGCAAAGAATGTCAAATAAAAAGTAATGAAAAACACACAGACACACACGCGTATACATACACCGGAGCACAACCCTCTGTGCTGGAGAGTCTCTCGCACACAACCTGGTTGTCTCTGCCTAACGACCGCAGCTCCCTGGGTGTCAGTTCCCATAGACCCTAACATTTGATTGCTTTATTATTATAGCGGAGGAAGATTAAATTGTCACGATACCTCTCTGTGAAAGAAAAACAGACTATTTCTCTGAGGCCCCGGCCCAGATCTGACCGTTATTATCATCTCACTGCAGCGCTATAAATAAATATGTTAATCATTGTGGTGGGGGCATGATTTATTCACTGTGGAAACAAAGGCTGCTGCTGCCCCCCAGGAAGCACATGCAACGTCTGCCGCTCCCCCCCGGTACCCCAGAGCCGTGTTCGCGAGACACACGCGGTGCCCACTGTCAGCTGATGTGATTAGATGGTGCCCAAAGGGTGGTGGCCATATGCAGACAGGCCGTGTTTCGGTGCTTGACTCACATGCCGGATGCTGCAGATTAATGTTGTCTTGTTCAGCTGGACTTCATACTCGGGTCTCAATACCTACTGGACCTAGAAATGTGCTTTAAATGAAAACTGAGAAATCACTCACAGCCACCCTCACACTTTCACCCAGGGCAGCTGCGGTTTGGTGTCTGTTTGAGGACAATGACACTGAGAACGGCCCATTCCCCCTCCACTGCCCAGTCCAGAGTCCGGTTCTGTGTGAATCGTCCAATCTTGTCCCAGTCCTGAGCTGCATTAATGCATTAGTCACCCTGGGACACAGGACATAAGAACATAAGACAGTGTCCAGCCGAGAGGAGGCCATTCGCCCCATCTTGCTCGTTTAGTGTCCATTAATAACTAAGTGATCAAGGATCCTATCCAGTCTGTTTCTGAATGATCCCAAATTGTCTCTTCAGCCACATCGCTGGGGAGTTTGTTCAGATTGTGACGCCTCTCTGTGTGAAGAAGTGTCTCCTGTTTTCTGTCTTGAATGCCTTGAAGCCCAATTTCCATTTGTGTCCCTGGGTGCGTGTGTCCCTGCTGATCTGGAAAAGCTCCTCTGGTTTGATGTGATTTGCGAAATTCTGTCCACTCTGTCGCAGCCCAGAGATGCATCGCTGCATTAGACACCCGAGGACACGGGACAGAGGTAGACTAATGTAATTATATTATATCGGCAGGGTTGTTACAGAAAGACTTCTCTTCCTCTCGTGCTGAGCCTTTCAGGGGGAGAGATGAGAAAACCACAGGCAACATCAACGCCATCAGCTGTCTTTCTGATCGAGAACACAAATTTAAATTAAGATACTTGAGGGAGGACTTGCAAAAGTAGTCAAAGGAATAAAAAGGAATAAAAGCACACCCTGCCACTCGGGTGATGAAGGACGGAAGACAAACGCTGTGCAGGGAATGATAAACACGGTACATGATACACACCCTCCTCGTGCTCAGTTTCACACTGTGGCATTCATCTCACAAACACATCTGTGTGTTTCACGTGCGCTCTGTGTAGATTGTGTGATTCCAAAAGCGCTGTGCCGCGCTGTGCGGGCTCTGGGCTGCGGTGCCATGTGGCTCTGGTTAATATAACGCTCACGTGACCACGATTGTGGGCGAGGCCGTCTCACAACAACGAAGGGAAAGGAAAACATCAGTCATGAGCTCCAGCTGAGAAAAGAATTAAGATATCACAAAAATAACCCGCAGTGACGGCCTCTCCAAGGAGGACGGGGTCAGCCGGCTCTGCGCACCCCGTCCCCTCTGGGCTTGGCTCTCGTGTGGCGCAGCGGGAGGAGTCCCATTGTGAGGCCCTGCGGGTTCACTGGGCAGTTCTGATCAGGGGGTCAACGGCTCCGGCCCGGATGAGAGTCCATCCTCGTAGCGGCCCGTCCAGTTCATTAGAGAGACCAAGGTAAATTGTGCATAGAACCAGTCCAGACCCTGCAACACAGCTGAGCTGCACTAACAGGACAGTGACCTCCAACTGGATTGATATATATATATATATATATCTCTATATATATGAGAGAGAGAGAGAGGGAGGATGTTTATGTATATATATATATATATACACACATAAACATCCTCTCTCTCTATATACACTACGAAACTGTTTGTCATGCCAATAAAGCACCCTTGAATTAAATTTAATTGAGAGACTCTCATGGGTTTAACTGATACAAATGTGTGTGTGTGAGTTGTGCAATATTCACCTCACACTGTGACACTAACGACTGAACTCCAGCTGGGTGTAGATGAGCATGAACACACGATCACTGGTGCTGCCCACCCTTAGAGAAACCCCCCATCAGCACCTCAGCAGAAAACATCTTGACATCCATTAGCCAGTGTTGGCAGCAGGAACTCGGCAATCGGAGACATTCCTGCTGATCAGGCCAGACAGAGGAGCGATCACCTGACTGACCCCTGTGCCGTTGCTCATGGCTTCCTGTCCTGGTGTGGTGGGGGGAGCGTTAGGTGGTCTCAGCTCCCATTCAGAGCAGAATATCCAGAGAAGTGGATTTGTGAGCGATCTCTCTCCGTGTAGGTTTGCTTATTTATTCTCAGACACAAGCAGCTGCTCGTCGAATCAGGATCTCGGGCAGGGCGGGGGGCTCTGGGAAACTCTGAGGACCCGGCTAGATTCAATAACTGAATAAATAGACCAGCGAGAGAAAATCACACAAACGTTGCGCAGCATAGCTGAAGGTCCTGGAGGAATAGCCGTCCCAGATTGTTACTTTATCTTCCCCCCCAGTGAAACGCAAACCATGTGTACTAATATAGTTGGGCTTGGGTTACATACATATATATTATACCAAAAACATTTCCCTGCGAACACGATCTCTCTGACATTTCGCTTTCAGTTTTAACCAGGACTTAATAAAGTGCAACTCTTTCAATATTACATCCCTGAATCTCCAAAGCGGCTCGCCACACAGAAACTATTTAATAAGACAAACTGAAAACAAGCAAATAAAGCAAACAGAGATGTTCCAGAATATTAAACACATTCTTACAGCAGTGCAATCAAACGATTACGATCGGGCTTTGGTGCCGGGAGAGAGAGAAGGGATTCGCAGGGAAGAAGAAATAAGAAAGATTACATTACACAAGAAACGTTGACTTCCACAGGTTTGTAAAGAGGCTGCGAGACAGTGGGGGCCAGAGCGGGTCGTGTGTGTCTGAACCGTCTCCGCAGACAGACGGGGTTCTGAGAGGAATCGGACACATCGAGACAGATGTCAACCCCTACCGCCCCACAGCGTTTCTACCCAGAGGTCACTGCTCCCTCTCGGACGCGGATGGACACTGAACTCCAGACAACTTTGTCCTCTATTGGATGAGCTAGATTCAGTCCCTCCCCCATCCCCAATGGACAACAGACACACTATCCAATTAATCAATCAATCACCAATCCGGTCACTTGTGGTGGAGATCAGTCTCCCCCTCGACGTACCGACGTGACGAACCACAGAGCAAAACCAAAACAAACCGCCGGAGGAAAGCACAGCGAGAAATGACTCGTGTTCGAGCAGCAGAACGAGAGGGTTTGATTCCCAGTTGGCCTGGTTCTCTCCGGCTCAAGTCAAACATGTTGACAGATCACACAGCGACAATCGAATCAAATGTCTTTTTCTAAACAAACACAAGATAATGAAATCAACCAACATCTCTGGTATGTAAACAGTCGTGTTTTCCAGCCCATTCCCCTGTCGATCGCTCTGTTGATTTTCGCTCTCTGGTCTTGTTTTAATCTTCGGGACATTCCTGTGCCGAGCCGGGCCGCCCCTCAACCTCTGTGCCGGATGGGGGGGTGTTTTCGTGTTTTCACCGGGCCGGGGCTATGCAACCCCCCGCCGGGTCCTGGGAGAGGCGGCTGTCACGGGATCGAGGAGGTAGCCATGTTGTTGATAAATGTGGCCCCGGATCGAGACCCTGACGTTCAGTCTCGGTGTCACACACAAGACAGTCCAGGCTGAGAAGAATCGGCCCCCCAGACTGGAACGTAATAGTCAAGATTCCTGCAAAGAGCCGAAGTAAAAATACATACAGACCTACAGTGTTTCTTATTTTGCCTGGAATTGTGTATTCACCAGAACTGGACTCGGGTGTCAGTGTAACTAGAGAGCAGCGTGCAGATGCGCAGACTGCATTGTGACCGATACCATCCTGCTGCTGCTGCTGTCACCGGAGCTCTGAAGAGTCATGGAATCTGAAAGGACTTTAATCTTGGAAGGTGACCAAAGTCGTTTAATGCTTTTATTTCGGGGGCTGGAGTCCGAGCTCTGTGGTCAGGAGCGCCGAGGACCGTCACCCAGATAGAGGGAGCGCTGGAAAAGCCAGAGTTCACACACATCACCGTGCAGCGATTTCTCGTTAGCGTTCCTGGTGTCTGCTGGTGTTCCTGCTCTGCTCAGCTGCACCAAACTGAACCACAATAAGAGAGAAGGTAATAATACAGCAGGCGATCCGTGTGCGAAGCCGTGTCCCGTGTTCAGAAGAGAAATGCGGCCATCCTGCCCGGCTTGGCTCGGCTCTCGGGTCGACTCTGGACTCGATATCAAACACACCAACTTTGACAGCTTTACCAGAAACCCGATCGGCGCAGGACAGACATGGGGGTCCTGTCAAAACCTTTCAGTGCCACAATGCAGGGGCTGGAGGTCCAGGAGTAGTGACCTCGGCTCAGGGGGCTCTCACTGCGGCAGATCAATGGCCACACTAATGGTCCTGGATAGCCCCCCCCAGCACCACGCCAGCCACACAGAGACTAATGCACAGCAGAGGACTTGGCCCGGCCCGCCGGCGAGAGGGACGCTCTGAACAGCGACCGGGGGAATCAATGGGAGGGTGGGATGCACGGGTGGGCTTCTGAAACGAGGAGCATGAGGCCACAAGATCAGTCACGGGGAAAATATTGCCTTAAAGCGAGTGCCAATCAAATCGATCCATCCGTCCATCCATCCATCCATCCATCCATCACAGCAGGCATGTCAGTAATAAGAACCTGGGCTCTTTAAACCCCACCCCAGAGTGAGTTACATAAGACAAGGTCTTCGATAACAGCATCTGAAAATATACATCTCGGTGGATGCAGAACAGGGTCCCGGCCACGCGGGGGAGGGGGGGGGGGAATCGGGTTCAAGGTCACAATGCAGCTGCCAGTCGGCTCTGACGGGAAACATCAACACGCGGCATCGGGTCCTGCAGGGTATCGTGTTAATGCAGAGACATCATGAATGACCTTGAAAACATCTTGTCTGTTACACGGAGACAATTACGGAAACCAGAGCTGTGTATATAGACTGTATAGATCATTTTTCATAGTGCTGTCACACATGGCAAAGACTGACATTCTCGGGGACACTGTTGACATCGCTAGATGGACACACGCGTGTGGAGGGGGACGGGGGAGCAGGGTTTTGGGAGGGGAAGTGTATTCCAGCCCCTATGTGGCACGTTTGATGGAGACCGTGTCTTTGGCGAGGGGACGTCGGTCTCTCCCACAGTGGACACGAGATGGGAAGCCGTGGCAGCATCTCTGCCCCGATGGGCACACAAACAAACACACGACGCGGGTTGCTTGTTGCTTTGTTATAATACCTCTTTAATATATTTAAAAAAAATGGATATACAACTCTGAGAAAGAAAAAAAAGGATTTAAATAAAGGGACAGACCCTCACCAGTCATTCAAAGAGCGGGGGGCGGCCGCGGCAGGCGTGGGGGGGCGTGGACGCCATTCTCCGCCGTCCGTCTCCCACAGCCCAGCGAAGGCTCTACCTCCCGTCCCCCCCACCCCCCCGCCGAGACCCCCCCGAGTCCTGACCGACACAGAGTCACAGTGACTGCGCTGGGCCCCCCAGGACTGATTATCAATCGTTGTGTTGCTGCATTTGTGTTGTGATTGTTCGTAGTTTGGTTTGTGGGAACGTCTGTAAATGTGTACGTAGCTCGGTGCATCACTCAAATCAAACTGACTAAAAGCAAAAACCAAGAAAAAATACAACTTCATCAAGCGGACGTGTACCAGGCAATGCTAAAACAGCCCTGAGCTCCCTCCCTCTCTCTTTCTCTCCCTCCCTGTCCCCCTCTTCTCTCTCTCGGTGTAGAGAGCCCAGCCTGTTCTGTAAACACTAGAAGTCTGCAGCCGTGCTCTCTTGAACGCTGGGTGCTGAAAACAGTCTCCTGCCATCCTGTCGTGTGCGTGCGCTGTCCACGGGGGTCCGGGGATGTGGGATCCGGCTCCGGGTGGGAGGAGGACCTGGGGGGGGATGCCAGTGGCGATGGGTCTATCCTTTTTTTTCTTCTCTTTTTTTCTTGTTTTAAATAAAGCAATTGTGATTCTAAGCCCCCCGGGACCCCGGCGCTCGCTGATGGACCCCCGTAGGCGACGGACAGAGAGATCTGTTATCATTGTCTGCGATTGTTTTGGTAGCTCAATGCTGATGGCGGCCGATCAATCCATAAGAGTGTTTCTGCTCGTTTCTCGTATTTATTTTTGCGTTTTTTCCATGCGTTTCTGTGTATTTTGGCATGGTGGCGTCGCCGGCGGGGGCCTGTGCGTGGCTCCGGAGTGCGGGGCGGAGAGCTGGCTGTGTCGCGAGACCCACGGGCCTGGTGGACAGGTCCCCCCCGGCCCCCGTCATCATCTGGCGAAGCGCTTGATAAAGTCCTGAACTTTACTCCGGAAATCCTCCTGCAACGAGAGTATCGAGAGCCGCGTTAGAGAACTGCGTGTCTGTGTGTGCGTGTCTCTGCGTGTGCGTGTCTCTGCGTGTGCATGTCTCTGCGTGTGCATGTCTCTGCGTGTGCATGTCTCTGCGTGTGCATGTCTCTGCGTGTGCATGTCTCTGCGTGTGCATGTCTCTGCGTGTGCATGTCTCTGCGTGTCTGTGCGTGTGAGAGATAGAAGGCAGGGGAGACCGCGGGGCCGTTCTCAGACCTTCCCTGGCACCTGCTCCCCAAGCACCCCCACCCCTGCCTGCCCTTTGCTCAGGGCTATTTTGGGAGAGCCTCCCTCTGGACTCTGAGAAAACAGCTCGGCCTTACTGGGTAACTTGTCAGTGGGAAGATCTTTCTTTAAAGGTACAGAGAAGGAGAGAGAGGGAGAGAGGGAAAGGGCACACAGAAAACAAAGGAGAAGAGCGAGAGAGAGAGGGAGAGGGAGTCTCCAAACTGTGGGGGCACTCTTTCCAAACCTCGTCTCAACAACAATGCCCAACAGACACACGAACTCTCTGCTCCGGGCCTGTGGGGGGGCACGGCCACGCTGGGCACCAAGAGAACCGGTCAACACAGAGAAGGACAGTCAAACGTCCAAACGCAGTCCTGCTCTCCCTCAGAGTCTGGACTGCTCACACCGACACACTCTCGCACGGCTCTGCTCACTGGTGGGAATCTAATAATGAGTGGTTTTGGTTTTCGGGGGGAAGCCGAGAAAAATAAACTGTTATTTACTTTGTTTTTGAAGTGACTCTGGCCGCCTGTCCCCCCCTCCTCCCAGCGGTCTCTGACAGGAACAAACGAGGCGCGTCACTCCAGAGTGAAGGTGGCGGAGGGAAACGTTCCTCTCCAGGCTGTTTAAACTCTGCATTACACACTGCGCTCCAGGGTGACATAAAGACTGTAAATTACCATTTGTTTTGCTGCCCCCCCATCTCTCTTCCCGCGCTGGGGAACACGCTGCTGACGTGTGAAGAGGCTGGTGGAGAGATGATATTTAATAAGTGAACACAGAGAAAATAATAATAAAGTCTTCCTTGCTGCGTCCTCTGGAAGGAGAGAGAATTGGGGACAAGTCGGGGGGCGACGCTGTGAATGTGCTTGAGAAAGAGTATCAGGAAGTCCTGTGGTGGGAGCGCCTGGGGGTCTCTCTGTCCCTCTGTCTGTATCCATCTCACTCTTCGTCTCCCTGCCTCTGTCCATCTGTTTCTCTGTTTGTCTCTCCCTCCATCTCCCTCCCTCCGTCCATCCATCCTTCTCTGCATCTCCCTCCCTCTGTCCATCTGTCCGTCTCTCTCTCCATCTCTATCCCTCCATCTGTCTCTCCCCCCCTCTATCCGTCTCTACCTCCCTCCATCTGCATCTCTCCCTCCATCTCTTCCTCTCTCCTTCTCTTTCTCCGTCCATCCCTCCCTCCGTAGCCCGGAGGAAGGGTTCGAGCTGCTCTCTACACCCCTGTGTGTGTGTTGTTTACGCCTCTGCTCTGTCCGATTGTGTAAGCGCTGTTACTGTGCATCGCAGCGCAGGCAGCCAGGGACCTCATTAATTAGCAGCTCTAAGGGGGTTGAGAGCAGCGGAACTTTAGTTTGGCAGCCCTTCGCACACATCCGCGGGATCAGAACCCCCGCTGCCGCGCTCGGCTCTTAAAGAAAACACACTGAGAGGAGGGCAACGATTTAATAAACACATAAAGGAATGAGAGAAGAGAGAGGAGAGAGATGAGGCACTCGAGGGTTCACTTTCTGACACGCAGGTTAGAGGTATAACGAACTCCTGGATAACACACGGAAAACAGCGACAGCATCTCTAAAAAGTCTTTACAAAACGAATTAGTCGCTCAATTAATCTCATCTACCTGCCTGAACTCAGGGGGACAATATGAAGCAGCCAAGAACATCCGTCTCCTTTTGGCATCTATAAACCTGTTCAGCTGCCTTCCAATAAATCAAAAGACAGAATAGAACGACGCGGACTGACTGAATTTAGTAATTAAAGGGTGTTCAGAGGGGTCAAAGGTCAGGATTGCAGGGCACACGGAGGAGAGAATCAATCATTCGAACCCTGCCAGTCCACTACACGCTCGTCTCCCGGGTCGGACCGGCGTGCCACGGGGTCAGCATCACTGCAGCCAGCGACCGAACGGCAGCCCCTAATTCACTTAATTGTTTTGCACATTAATCAGAACCCTGATGGCCTTAATCGTTAACACTAACGACGGCCGGCGCCGCGTCAGGCCCCTCGGCTCGCACAGATCCTCCGCCCGCTTGGCACATTCTTTCTAATGAAGTCCAATATAAATAAACCGGGAGGATGGATGTGGTGTCTCACACTGGCTGCAGGTTTCACGAACGCAGCAGACAGTAATCCATCCACTGCAGGGTCTGGACAGACTCACGCTGGCGTCAACACGGCCTTCATGGAGACGGAACCCAGACCCGGAATAGTGATTCATGGCCCGGATCTCTGGGTTTCTCCACCTCAGGGGCCAGCGCCTGCCCTCTACCGTATAGGGACTTGGTGGAGCCAATCCGATACAGCTGAAAGGTTAATCTCCGCAGAGACGCCGCTCCCCATGGTATCAGGTGGACCTCGGCCGGGCCCGGACAGCGCCGGACAATATACAGGGATGCCAGACTGATCTCCTCCAGGTGACAAGCAGCCGGACGGTCTGTGCCGTGGGGCTGCCATTGCCTGACTGATGCAAGACTCCACAGTGAGCCTGCAAGAGCCTGCCTGCCTGCCAGGGATTTACTTTCATCCTTAAACCTCCTGCTGTGGAAAGGGGGAAACCATAAAATAAATAAAGAACTATATCCGGACGGTCCAAACCTCCCAGTCGGACACTTGTCCAGAAAGCCTGCCCTAACGTCCTGCCACTGACCACATATCGGTGCAGAAACCCCTCACTGCTCGGAGCCCCCCCCACCATGCAAAGGACCCGAAATTACAGTGCGGTGAGGCCGGGCACAGTGATTAACGTCCCTGGGAAAGGAGGGAGGTTTTGCCGACTTTAGCGCATTACTCCCCAGAGAGACGTCGGCCTCGTTCACAGTAACAGTCCCTGGCATAAAGAGAAAGGAGTGAAATGAAAAGCGGGCCGGGGGGGAGCCTCTTTGTGCAGACACTTTTTTAAGGCTCACAGCGGGTGTGAAACATTCCCACGGCGGCTGAAAGGAGACGGGACGGGCCCTCGGAGATGGAGAGACCGAGGCCCCCGCGCTAAGAGACACGGTGACAGTGCCCCACCCCCGCACACAATCTGTTTTTCCTGTACTCGTTTGCCGCTTTTTTGATGCTACTTGATTACTTTCTCACCGCTATCCGCAGGGCAATTAGGCTTCACAGTACAGCGGTTCGTTAGTGTGAAACAGGGATGTCAGACTTCCCAGCGAGGCTGTCTCACTCCCGTGCGCCACAAATTAGTGACAGGAGCTCGTTTACAGCCCTGGCAGTGGGCGGCTCCACACCCACGGAAAGAGCGAGAGATAACCCACAGTTGTCGTCAGATTCTGCTGGGAAATCTTCTCCGACAGCCTTGCGTTTCTAATGCCTCATTAAGCCGAGCAGCAGAAAATCCAGGAGTTCTGCCGTTAGAAAGAAGAGCAGTATTTAGATCCGATGCCCTTCATCTCCGCCGGCTGAACCGAACTAAGGGGGGACAGCAGTCCCGTGGAAGAGCCACGTGAAGCGACAGGAAACAGAGCAGGCCGATCCGAGGCACACAGTCCGGGGAGAAATCTAAATAAAAGTAAAATCTGCAAATCGCCTCCGTGCGACGATGCAGAACGGAAGCAGCTGCCCGACCTCCGGCCCCTGCGCTTCCCGGCCGAGGCACATACTGAGCATCGCTCGGCCCGGGAATAGGTCAACCCGGACTGCCTGCTGCTGTTGGCCCATGCTGGAGAACATCTCCTCCAGGCAGCCACCTGCTCGGCACCGAGCCACTGCCGACCTCCGTTAACAAACAAAGCGGACTCAGAAAAACAAAGGAAAAGTCGCAGGAGCAGGAAAGCAGATGGCTCTGGGGAGGCCGCCGGTCTGGAAGGCAGAGTATAGGAGAAGCCATCTCAAGATACCACCAGAAAACCTGCACCGGAGAGCGGCCGCCTGGCTCGTGAGAAGGGCATCTCCTCGCGGCCGTCTCTCTACCTGTCAGGACTCGTTATGTGTCGGTGTGCGTCTCCCCGGGGTGACTATCTACACTAGCTGTGATTGGACAGCAGGAGCCCCACAGGGCCGAGAGCAGAACCGGCCTCATAGGAACACCGTCACAGAAAAGCAATGCTTAAAAACCCAGAAGCACAAAGCGCTTGAATACTTCACTGTAGCAGCTCACACGCAGTCACAGGAAAACATCATCCCTCCGCGGTCCATTCAGGAAGAGGCTCGATCGGCGCTCCTGGCTCCCCCAGTAGGAGGACGGACCAGCCGAGGGCCTTTGTGTTGTTGTCAGGTCCTGTTTAACCTGGATCTGGCCGTGCTCTGGTGTCTTTACACTGCCTGCGTGTCCCCGGTGTAAGCAGGCAACAATTCAGCAGGTTTGATGAGAAGAGTCGAGGCCAGATTCAATCAGCGGGGGGCAGCGGAGCAAGACCTAGCGCAACGGACAGTAATTGTTTGGAGGTGGACAGCTGCAGAACAGCCCCCCGTTCACACAGAGAGAGGCAGAGACCCAGAGACGTATGAGGCACACGCGGTGCCGTATCGGTGATTTGGACTGATCTGAGCTCTGCCGCCAAGACACTGAAGGCAGACATTTCTCAGCTGAAACTCTATTACACGGCCAGCAAGCAGTCAAATCAGCAGATTAGAATAAGAATAATAACTGCAGACCGAATGCCTGGCCACCTCGGGGTTTCCCCCCCAGCCTTCTTATGTGGGGGGGTGCCTTTAAGACAGACAGAAAACAGGAGACACTTCTTCACACAGAGAGGCGTCACAATCTGAACAAACTCCCCAGCGATGTGGCTGAAGAGACAATTTGGGAACATTCAAAAACAGACTGGATAGGATCCTTGATCACTTAGTTATTAATGGACACCAAACGAGCACGATGGGGCTAATGGCCTCCTCTCGACTGGACACTTTCTTATGTGCTTAAGAGTTTAAAAGCAAGAACTACAACTACCTCTAGCAATAGTACTTTTAATATTGATGTATTAATCTCTATTAATTCACACCACAGCTCTCCTCGGCACTGCTGCCATACTCCTGCAGCCCCACACTCATGCCCTGCCCCCTAGGCCGCCCCTCGACTCCGAGTGGCCCTGGGCCCCGCAGTCATTAATGTGGCGAGACTCCTCTCCTCTCAAAGTGGCCGGGACGATGGGGGACTCAATCACAGAGAGCAGGACCGTCTCCGTAAACCGCGGCGAGCTTTAACCACACGAGTCACGTCCGAGGGCCTGGATTTCTCCACAAAACGAACACACGATCAAACGCTTTGTACTCGAGTGCGCAGAGACCGCAGTGTGTCTTTGAACGTCCCTCCCGGGGAGAGAATATGGAACAAGCAGGACACAACAGCAACAAAAACATCTTCGTTCGTTTGCAGATAACATTGTGATGTAAATGTTAACGATAAAGCAAAACCATCTGACGCAGGTCTGTCTTTGCAAATACGAGGTGAGGACATCGTGTTTTCCCAATCAGTGCAAGCAGGCAGACGCAGAGCAGCGGATAATCAGAGAGAGGAACCACTGGGGAACTTAACACAAATCTTTTAATGTATATTTTATCGATTTGCCTCAACAGGAAGGGGGCGATTGGGTAGAATCTGCCTCTCAGTTCATCAAAGCAATAAATAAAACCAAGATGGGATATTAATGTCCTGACTGCTGACACACCGCTCTGGAAAGCAGATTCTAAAACCCTGTCTTCTTCTCCTTAATTAACACTCACCCTAACGAGGAACAAGCGAGGACCCTTATAGGAGTGCAATGTGGGGGACAGAGGTAAAAAGCCTAGTAACAGCAGTAAACCACAGGGGGATCATGGGAAAATCAATGATTGACACATAACATTATTTGGTACAAAGTAAGAGTGAAGTATAAGAAAAATGGGGCAAACGAGGAAGTACCAAGTGAGGGGGGAGTGACCCCAGAGAACAGACGTTACCTTGTCCCGTAGGTGATGCTCCGCAGCCTCGATGTTCAGCGGATCATCAAAATTCAGTAGATCCTTCATGGAAGCAAGCAAAACACACCAGGAGAAAACAAAACGGAAAACATGAGAAACAGTCAGGATTTCCCCGTGCCAAGTGACTTGTTTTATGCCACATTGCAATCTCGGCGTTTCTGTTGTAGCGTTTCTTTTTTTTGAGATTGTGTTTGCATTGCTGTTACTGTCTGCCCCCGCAGCCTGGCAGTGGGGGTTTACAGCGGGAACAGCAGGGCTCTCCGTAACGGCAGTGAAAGAAGCTGCTCTTTCAACCCTTATCTGGAGCTTCACATCTCAGAGATGGACACTGAGCAGAACCCCTTCATCCCTGATGTGAAGAATTGTGAAGATGTCCTGGTATGTGAGGTTTATCACTGCCCCCCTCAAGCGCACACAGGCGCACACAGACACAGGGAAACACACCACACCAAAAAGTCTGAAGGATGCCCAGCCCGTATACTCACAGTAAATAGGGAGTTCAGTCCCCACACCACGTCCTGCAACAGAACCGAACAAAACACAATATCAACAGCAGGACAACAGTAACGATAAGACTGATTTCAAACCAGAGGAGCTTTTCCAGATCAGCAGGGACACACGCACCCGGGGACACAAATAGAAATTGGGCTTCAAGGCATTCAAGACAGAAAACGGGAGACACTTCTTCACACAGAGAGGCGTCACAAACTGAACAAACTCCCCAGCGATGTGGCTGAAGAGACAATTTGGGAACATTCAGAAACAGATGGATAGGATCCTTGGATCACAGCTGGACAGGAGCAGCATCTGACTCCTGGGATCGTCACCACATGAGGTTTAAACAGTTTTCACGATTGACTGATACAAAATCAACCCTCAACTCTCTTCTAATCAATTCCACTGGAACAGGAAACAAGTTCAGAACTTGAGCAGATCAGGCCGGTGAAAGTGAATTAGGAGAATTAGGATTTATTTCTGGAAACAAACTGCAAATTGAGTTGTGGAGCAGGGGGGAAGAAAGGAAAAAGACCAGGGGTCAGTGTTGATATATTTCCTGAATCAAACTGAGGACGACAAAGGATCTCTGAGTGGACTGACACAGACAGAGATGGAGGCACACGCAGGCACACGCAGGCACACGCAGGCACACGCAGGCACACGCAGGCACACGCAGGCACACGCACAACTGGGCAATGATCTGCTGTGAAGATGCAAGTCTGTGTTTACCTAACAAAAACACATCTATGGACACAGGACACCTACACACAGCAGGGAAAAAACACATCTAGACAAAGGACACAAATACACACACAGGAAACAGAGCTCATTAAACGTGGCTCCAGAAACCGCTCTGGATACCAGCGTTGAGAAAACATTGAGACAATCTGTCCCGCAGCGCTACATCGACATCTTGCACGCGCACACACAGGCCTTGGAAATATTTCCATCCAGTGTGCTAATTACCACATATGGGTGGCACACAGTGGCTAAATGTGACTAAATAAAAAGACAGCACTGTTTGCTCATGCTGTCCTCCCTTCATGTATCTGCCAACCAGTTAATGCTGAAAACAGACAACCATTGTAAATACACGCACCCTGTTAGATGTTGTATGTCCACATGCTGTTCACATGCCCTGCATGGGTTGGCCAGGGAACACGTCTGTGATGGTGTAGGCACTAAGAGACTTTGCCCAAATTTCACAACAAAGACTCAAATACAAAACTAGAAAGAAAAAATGAAAGTGTGCTGTCAGAGCTAATTTGCGTGTCGTTGTTGTTCCCTTGTGTGCATTTCAGCACAGCGGGATACACCAGACAGAGTCACCACCTGTGACATCGACATAAAATCAAAAGCTGGCTTTCTTAGAGCTGTTTACAAGACCGGGGGCATTTCAGCTTCTTCCACTAAGCCATACAGGCCGAGGGGTCTGACCGGGAGCAAGAGGACGAAGCGCTGAGTGGAGAGCGAGCACAGCCGAGGGGACGCCGGTTAATGTCTTAGCATTTAAATTCCACCGGTAAAGGTCGCAGCTTTCAGCTCCACTGTGCGTCTCGGCGTCCTGAGACCGCTGGCAGCATCGGCAGGCTGGAGAGACGAGGGGTCCCACGCTGCACTGCCTGGGGGGGATGTGACTTTAATAAAGGGCACTGTGAGGTCTGCTGGCAAGACAAACTCCACAGTCCCTCTGCGTCCCTCGCGTGTCTCTCTACGAGGAGGCGGTGCTCGGGATAAACAGAGACGCACTGAACCAAACGAAAGGCAGAGGAGTGTTATATTTATATAGGATTCGACGTATATTTAGATTATATATTTAACCAATTCAGTTATTGGGCTTTATTAGCAAAATTACCAAGCGTTCAAGGAGAACGGAACAGGCCTGACTGATGGACCCCTACATTGAGGGGGTCCGGAGGCTCTGTTATGCTGTGGGGGGGCATTTTCCTGGCATGGTTTGGGTCCACTTGTCCCCTTAGAGGGAAGGGTCACTGCAAATCATGACAGAGTTATTCTGAGTGATCACCTTTCTCCTGTGGTGACACATTTCTCTCCTGATGGGAGTGGTCTCTTCCAGGATGACAATGCCCCATCCACAGGGCACGAGGGGCACTGAATGGTGTGATGAGTATGACAATGATGTGAATCATATGCTATGGCCTTCAGTCACCAGATCTCAACCCAGCTGAGCACCTATGGGAGATTCTGGACCGACGTGTTAGACAGCGCTCTCCACCACCATCATCAAAACCCCAAATGAGGGAATATCTTTTGGAAGAATGGTGTTCATCCCTCCAGTCGAGTCCAGAGACTCATAGAATCTGTGCCAAGAGCATTGAAGCTGTTCTGGGGCTCGTGGTGCCCAACACCTCACTGAGACACTTTATGTTGGATTTTCCTTTAAATTTGTCACCCGTCTGTGTATATCAGTCTCTCTCTTTGTGCTGTGTGTCTGGACCATTTGCCATCGATCTACTTTTCAACATCAATATTCTAAGATTGATTCTAAGATTCTAAGATTCTAATGCTTTCGTTTTACTCAAGATATGTTTCTAGTGCTTCTGCAATCTTGAAAGCAAATGAAAACATTGAAGAGATTGCGAGACCGAGAGCTTTTCCTCTCTGCTCTGACTAACGGCTCTTTAATGTCTCTGTGCAGACTGACTACGTGTCACTGAGCAAAGAGCAGCCGTCCCTTCTGCCCCACAGGGAAACTCTACACTGAATATAGATATATTGACACACACACAGAGGAGACCTGCTGAGCAGACTTATGGCAGCGGAGACTGCAGTGGGGGGGGTGGGGGTGTTATGCAAAGCGGCTGGGGTTTATAATGTCTCTTTGTGGCCCAATTATAACGAGCGTCCCCAGCGCTGCCGCTAAGTGACTCGAATACTGGCAGGCGGAGGAAGAGGCACTTAACCTCGCATATAAAATCGCTCTATTGCAGCTTTTACTTGCCATATCAAACACACATTACAAAGGAAAACATTACACAATTAAAAGCCATATGCATAAAATAAATCTGATAAATCTCATGAATAACTGATGCTTGTGGTTTGGAGCATTAACTGTGCAGTTCACACACACACACACACACTCACACACTCACACACCGAACCACACGGGCCCCTCACACTGAACACGTCATGAGCCACACGGAATCAGAGACAGAAAGCACCAGGAACTAATGATATCTGACCGCCGGCCGGGGTGGTGGGTGATGGTCCCTGCAGTGTTCTTCCTGACAGTTGCAGTGACCCCAGGACACCGCCAAATCACACGGCAAGGACATGCCAATGTCAGCGGGCACAGTCTGTACACATATACAGCAATGACGGTGACACACAAACAAAAACAACAACAAACACCAAGCACAAAACCGAAACATAAATCGTTGCTTGCTGGTGTTTGGTCACTGCAACAGGACTGGAGCCAAAGGAAGCGTGTCCTCGATTTGCCAGATATCTGACATGGTTTTCATCCCAGCCACAAATCCTTCCTTTTGACCATGTGTCATCAGCTGAATTCATTCCCAACACGACCTACTTGGAAACAGGGCTGATAAAGTCAGGACTGGGGCTCCAAACCCCCTCAGAGAGAGAGTGTAAATCAATACCGCTGTCAGAGCTGCGCTTGGCCTCCCAGCCCGGCAGGAAACCGTGAAGGGTTCGAAAACACTCAGAACTCGCAGAAGAAAACAGAAAAGCACCACACTGTTCAGTGGGACAGAAACAGCCCAGTGGGATGTCCATGGAGGGCCACCGAGCAGGAAGACCCTGGCCCACCGAACCGCAGTCACACACCCCCGACTTTCTACAGACAGGGATCCACCTACTGGAATGTAAACAGGACACACACAAGAAATGTGATGGGAAGCTGTATCTGCTCCCCAGAGAGAAGGCTGTCCAGAGAGGACAGGGACACAGTGCACTCTGAACCAGACACGTCCATTGTCTTAATTACTTTACAATTAACTGCACTGGAGCGCTGGACTGGACTCCCGTGAGGACCGGGGTTCGGCCTGTGAGTCTCGCGGTGCCCTGCTTGTCCATGGGCACCGCAATAAGGAGACAACCCTGCTGCAGATTCGACAGCATGCAAAGACCGTCTCCCTGCGCCGATCTGGAGAGCCGTCCCTCGCAGTCTCCCCCGTGAGTCAGAGGAGTCACGCTTTCACAGAGATTAGGAGCGATTAAATCTCTCGGCAGCTCGGGCAGAGATACAGAAGCTCCTAAATCTTATTATGAACAGATCAAAGGGAAGTGATTTGCTGTGAAATAGTCAGCACATGTAATCAAATCTATAAGAAGGGAAGGAAGAAAAAAGGAAAACGCTCCGGTTGGTTTATATAACCGTCTTCTAATTTCCATGGACGAGTTTAATTACATTTCCAGAAAAAGGGTCGGATTTCTTTTCTGATCTGGCTCTAAGAGCATTAGGAGGATTGAAAGTATCTTCATCGGGTGGAGCTGGGAATGAACGCGCTCACACGCACATGCTCACATATCGCAAGCCAGACACACACACGCACGCACATCGGGTGGAGCTGGGAGTGAGCACACACTCTCACACACACACACACACACACACACTCTCACACTGACACACGTGACACACGTGACACACACACTGAGTGGAGCTGGGAGTGCGCACATACGCGCTTCGAAAGCCCAAACACACGCACTCATACACTCAAAAACAAGCCCAACACACACACACACAAACAAAAGGAAATGACCAGCTGTGGGCACAGAGACTTCTGAGGAGCCGTCTAAAAGCGGTTGCTATAAAAGTTACACGCCGATGTGGGTGTCATTGTGCCGGCTCGCTGCGGCGCTTCCATTGGGACTCTCCTCGGAGCGGAGGATTGAATATCATGTCAACGCGACACAATCTTTCGCCTTGCACACTCGGGATGGTCATTACCAGAACAATCAGGTCAGGGCAATTTGTTGATCCGTCTTTGTTGATAAGATGTGTCTGTTCTGTAAATAAGTACACAGACAACAATCTTGATCCTGCCGGAGAAGCGCCTATGCCTGTTAAACGACACGGAAATGATAAAGAGATTACTCTGGCACTGCCCGTACTGTCACAGGGGCCCCGGGCCAATTACAGCGGAGAGCATCGCGGCTCATGTCAGGAAGGCAGACTGAACTGTGTATTCACATTGAAACAGGAATATCCAGGGCTGGGCAGTAACAGAAAACAAGTAGCAGCGTTACGTAGTCAGATTACAGAATTGTGATCCTTGTATTCCAGGTACAGTTACTCCTGTCAGACGGATATTCTGATTACCGATACTTTTTTTAAAGAGTAAGAGATGACTGATTACTTATAGGTCATTTAAATGAAAGTGTACAAGTGTAAGGAAATTGCACGAATCTGAAAGGGCCCACATGTAGTGTTTTTGCAACAGTGTTTTTATTTACGCGTCTCTAGTCAAAGAGCGCCTGATAGGAGCTGCTATTCAGTGATATCCCAGCCAGTAACACTCAGCTCTACAACGCTGTGGCAACATTGTGTGTTAGCAGGGACTTAACTCGTTGAAGTACAGGCAATTGTTCACTTTCAAATAAAGAAAACTGAACAAATATTAAAGAGCAAACTATGCCGACCATCTGCTCTAAAGGACTCGGAACCTAAACTTCAAATCTAAAACAAAACATCTGGAGGTAACATTTAATTTTTTAAATATGTGCAGGCTTAATAAAATGATGCTCGACATGCGAGTAGAAAATACACATTTTAATAAAAATGATAATAAATATGATTTAATAATTAAATATTTTGTTCCTGTGCATCCTCGCTGGTTCTGTGACCTTAACAAAACAATATTTAATCTAATACCAAAATAACAACATACAACGTGTTAATAGTCTAAAACAAAATGAATCGCACAAACTGAATAAACTAGTGCTAACCCGTGCCGTTCCTGCTCTTTAACAGAGTGCGTTCACATCCTCACGTCAAACCTTCAGACTTTTACACACCGATACATCACTTAAAAGAATGTAAGACATCAATAATGTTTTAATTGAATCAAGAAACAAGATGCACAATATTCCTCATGCATCGATACTTAAAAAATACCGCCTTAATTGCACTGATTTCAATGTGTGTTTTCTGTGCTGGAGATTTGAAACCGGCGACTACATTTCTCATAGATAGAATAATGCATGTATGTCTAGGGGGGGCGCAGGGTGGCCTGGGGTCTAAAGTCTAGGGTTCTAAGTGAGTGATGTCACTGTGACAGTCTAGGGTTCTCAACGAGTGACATCACAGTCTTAGTATATTTAGCCCAATTGCAGGTGCAGTAAGCAGGACCCTAAAAGAGCAGTGCTTTAACTCAGAGAGGCTGTGCGATCTCATCTGTGCGCTTTTAACCCCTCTCTCCCCTGCTATGCCTCAACCGGGGAGGGGTCCCCTTTGAGAGCACAGGCCGGCTCATTGTTCAGGTCCCAACAGTACTTCTGTGCTGGAATGCAAACTCAAAACAACCCAATTAAAGGCTGAGTAGCGCAGTAATGAGAGACTTGAGGCTTGGGTCCCTTCCAAAGACAACACGGGGGGGATAAAAGGAGAAAAGCAATTCAATTCAGACTGTTACTCTAATCCCACTGGAGGATTTCTGGAGCCTTCTCCGAGGATTCACTGAATGCTAAAATTCTCCTTTTGCTCCTTGTGCTTTTCTACCTTCTCACAGTTAAAAAATAGGGCTGCAAATTAAATGTTAAAAATCTGCCTTTCATGGATGTATATTAAAGAACAATCTGAGAATAAACCTAATGCTGAACCCTGCGTCCTGCTCCCCACTGCACCGCTGGGACCGGACCTGTAATCGGAGCCACGCCGCGGGAGTCCACCCCCCCGGCGACAGACTAACGAGAGGCGTCGCACTAATTCAAGTCAGAGCTGCTGTCATGCTCACTGTGGCTGCAGTGTGGGGGGGGGGCAGTGCTCCTGGTGGGAACTGAGGCGTTACACATGCAGTTTTATCACTGATGAGCCCATCAGTCTCCGATAATTGTGTTGACATCAGCAAGAACTAATTAAGTCTCTCATTACTAGTCCCCACGAGCTGCACCACGTCCGCCCGTTTTTCAAAACCGATTCACATTCATACACATTTATTATTAGCAGAGACACAAGGCATGGTTTTGAGAGTTGAAGTGCAAAAAAACACACAGTGCAGGGCCCGGCACAAGGAGGACACAGTCAGGCTTCTGCCTCATGCGCTTTGCTGCAGCATTAAATATTGACTCCCTGCTCCAGACCGGAGGAGCTGTGCGAGTATCGAAACGTCCGTATCGATCGCAACCACACGAATAACCATCGCCAGAACGCGAGTAAGCCAAGCAGCGCCGGGTGAGAGCGGCCCATTTGCACACACGGGTTTCAGACAGGTGGCCGCGTAGGGCCGCGGTGACTCACGCTTGCCGGCAGTCGCATCACATTAAAAAGACATGCCAGGCACAAGCGCCCCCGAGCGCTCATGCATACAGAGTGTGAAGACAGGGCTATTTCTCATCGCCAAGAACTAAATCCAATTCGGAACGTAATCAAATTATAAACGCTTAATGCACAGAAAGGTTGTTTTTTCTTTCTTTTTAACTGGTAAATAAAAAAGATGCTGCTGCTGTTGTAGTTGTTGTTCTCCCTGCATTTGGTTACTTAATGAAAAACAAACAACCGGAGGTGTTGGTTCACTGCACTTTAAAAATTAGAGGAATAATTCAAATGTCTTGCCACTGAGCCTGGGAACACACACCCCAGCCCCGACAGCTGACATGTGAAGCCGGTTAACGCTGCGCCGCCTCCTGTGGAGTTTCATTACACAGCCTGTAAAATAACATTAAATTGCTGCCGTCATAAAATAAAACTATAAAATCAAGTAAATAAATGACTTGGGCACAGTTGGTTGCCGCTAACTGTCTGCACGTGACCAGAGCTCCCCCGCCAGGGCTGAACTCAAACACCTCGGGTTTCGGCTCTCAAACATGCTAATCCTAGAGGCTGGGCCCCGGGTACGAGGGTACAGTGACGAGGGGCATCGTCGGCAGCGCGCACATGGGCCGCAATGTCCCCCTCGACTTCAGTCCTTTCAGAAATCGGCTCCTACCGAAACTACCAAGACTCGGTTCAACCGACCAGGTGAGCAGCGCTCGGGGTCAGTGCCGTCACAGCAAAGCTCGTGGGACGAGACGCGGCCGCCTCCTCAACCACACCTGCCCAACTTAACAGAGTGATTTGAATCTGCTCCCACTCCCTCTCCCTCTCCCTAATTCAAAATGAGCTATACTGGCATGACATGTTTCCACAGGTATTGCCAAAGCACTTACAGAAACACTTGACTTAACAGAGTAATGATATTGAATCTCTCTCTCTCACCGAATCTCTGATATGAGCGGAGACAGAAAGGCCCTGAGCAGGTCCTCATCTCTCCTCTGTTTTATCCTTCATCCGCCTTTCAGTTTCCGGCTACAACTTACATAAAATAAATGCAGAGCGATGTGGGCAGATTCAAAAGCACAAGGTCACCAAGAGGGATTGAGCACACACAGACACAGACACACACATGCACACTGACACACACACACACAGACACTCAACAAATTCAAAAACACATTCACTGTCAATCTCACACATACGTGTACCAAACACTCACACTGTCCAACTCACAAATAAAAACACACACAGACATAGGTTCTGGCTAAATGACTTCTGGAAAGACAGAATTCAGCGTAAGCAGTTTCAGGCGTATTTGCAACGAAAACAACAACTAAAACACAACAGGAACGCTATTGAAACACACTGGCATGTCACACGAGAGCAGGAACACGAGACTACGTGCATGTGCAATCCATGTGTTAACTCCTCATTCCTGAAGGGTTGCAACATGTAAACGTGTAAGGATGTAAAAAGAGAAAGAGGAAGTTGACCCCGGCCTGACCTCTGAGAGACACTCACCTTTAGCGTCCTGGTGGGGGCCCAGCCCGTGCCATCGATCGAGTGCTCCCTTAGTAAGCTGTAACAGAGGAGAGGGGGTTACAGCCTTCAGCCCAACACATCAGACGGAATTTCAGGCCTCAGAATGCATGGGTTCTATTTGTATTTAAATTAACCAATTCATTAAGATTTAAAATCCTTCTCGCGCTTTCACTGACACTTCTGCGGACTGCAGTCTAGTTCTGTCCTGGGGGCTCCAAACTGGACCCACAAAGCAGGCAGATGGGACCGAGAGGGTCTCTTACCTGAGGCAGATTTCGCCCGTCTCTGTGATGTTGGGGTGCCATATTCTGGTCAAACATTTCACTTTTGGAGGCTGGGGAAGAATAGAAATGAAACAGAAGAGGGAGGGGAGATAGAGGAGAGAGAAATGTGGAAGTTGGGAGATTAATAATTCAACACAAACAGGCGTCGGGCCGACAGCAGCACGAGAACAAACGGTCTCCATCCAGAAACCTCTCCGTTTCATATTTGTACAGCTGAAATGTCACACACAAACACACACACAAATCTCAGACATCAACAGCATGAACAATTTAACAGCGCTTCAAACTAAATAAAGATATACACGGGCAACAAACAGAGGGAGAGAGACGAAGGCATGAGTGACTTCCGAGATCAAAGACAGTTTCTCTTCTTCTCTGAATCAAACGAGGCCGACGCGGTGGAAGATTTGCACACTTGGCTCTCTTCCCTTTTCCCCGCAGAGCCGTGTTCGGAGGGGGCGCTGCTTTACAACACGGCCTGCTGGCCGGGCCCGGGGCTTTGGCATGCAAACGTGTTCAAAATAACACACTATTTTTTCACAAACACATAAATAAAACATTTTTCAGCCATCATTGCTCGCTTTAAAATGCGGTTAAAGCAAATTATATACAATTAGCCGACATCCGAATGGTTCCCAACAGCTGCATGGAAGCCCCGCGGCGGCGGCAATAAACTGTGACGGAGGGGGGGGAAAGTGGATCGGATGTATGTTCTTAATGTCTCTCTCTCTCTCTCGTATTAAAGTGTCACTCACATGTGAGGGACGGCTGATAACCTGTCAGTGCTGACACAGCTTTATATTGATTGATTGATTCATTCATTCATTCATTCATTCGCTTGCTAATTAACCACAGAGGGGGCGTCACGGAGAGAGACTGAAGGTGTCAAACCCAGAGATGAACGGGATGTTTGAAAAAGGGGAGAGAAATTTAACTGCAGTATATACAATAACTGACACGTGGCTGGCTGCTGCTCTCCGTCTCTGCTGCATTGAACCCCCTCTTCCTTGGGCTGAACTAACAGTCTCATCTCCCCCTGCAAAACACGTCTGTGTGATCCGTGTACATGAACACAGACCACAGATGCCCGTGACCCGAGCCGGATCATAGAGAAAAATGAAAAGCTTTTATGTAACTGGTTTCCTGGCTGTAGTTAAGGCACGTGAGGTAATTACCGCTACAACACGCCGCGCACGGCAGAGGGCACGACCCCCTTATAGATGCACATCTCTCTCACACACACACACACACACACACAGCTAATTCCAGCACTGTGTACCGAGCCCTCTGTAAAAGCAAGAGGTCGTTCACCTCGAGCTCCTCCATTAGGCGAGTGCAGTGCAGCCACTGCGGTCGGCCGACCATTATAGGCAAGACGCCAGGTTTCCACACCGTTCTATAGCACTCTGAGCGTGTGCACACAGACACACACAGACATCTCATGCAGTGACAGCTGTACTCACCACCATGTTGTAGGCTTCAGGGACATCTATTTCAAATTGAAATTTTCCGGTCTGGTAATATCCCTCATCTGTCGAGAGAAAGGCAGGGTGTTAACAAGGGCACCGCTGGGTGATGGACAGTATGGTTCCGCGGCCGCGCCTGGGGCCAGGAGTTCAGGGCCAGCACTGAGACTGGGTGGGGGGGGCTGCAGCGTGCAGTGACACACACACCCCATTAAAGACAGGTGTGTTCACAGGGTTGCAGACAGGAAGAGAAGGGGGGGATGACTCCCTACAACATTCTCACACGGCCGGGGGGCCCCGCTCTCTCACAGACACACACACACACAGCCGGGGGCCCCCGCTCTCTCTCTCTCACACACACACGGTTTAATCAGGGAAAGAGAGAAACAAAGCTTTTTTATCTTCATTTCATTCTGACGTATATCTTGTGTCTTTAAAGAGCCGATCGATGCACCGTCCTCCATCTCCCTCAAACAACCTGCGACATCTTGCATGATAGGAGCGCTCAACAAGGCCTAAATGCTCCACCTGCGCCTGAGCAAGTGAGCAAAACAAGGGAGGGGGAAGAAGACAGAGAGAGAGAGAGAGAATGAGGAAGAGGGACAGAGAGAGAGAATGAGGGAGGGAAAGCAGATTCAATCACATCTGTTAGCAGTTTCAATCTCTCACAATTACACTCTGCTTGAGAGGAGGGAGGGCAAAGAGAGAGAGAGGGAGGGAATGAAGAAAACAAACTGCTTTTGTTCATGGCTGATAATGTGTTAATTGGGAAAGCGGCAACGGAGAGGCGCCGGCTCTGGCAGGAAGCGATGCTACCCCAATATCACAGCGGCTAAGAACGGCTGTATTTTCACCTGCACTAAACCTTCCCCCGGTCCGTCCAGGGGCTGTGACCCTCTCCTGTGAGGTGAATCACAACTGCATACATGTATACACGAGCTCCTACACACGTATGACTGCTGTGTACCGCCCATGGGGGCATTATGGGACCGTGTGGACAGTTAATCGAGCGGGTGGGTGGATGCATGAGTCCTGCCTCCCTTGCATGACACACTCAGGGAAATGTGGTGAAATAACAATGTTGCTCGGTATTCCTACCCCCTGTAAGGAAACCTCAGAGCCCATTAATCCCTCCATCGCCCAGCGTGGGGGGCAGACACTTTGTTTCCACATCTGAGTGTCTCTCGTATTCCGTCAAAATGAAACCCTTCCGAATCGCCTCCCTGCTTGATACACCGAGGACCAGATCCTACCACCCACACACACACAGTGGAATACAGAAAGACAGACAGACAAGACACACAATAAACAGACTGACACAAACACACTGGAATACACACAGTGCCAGACAGACACAGACACACACAGACAATGGCATACAAAAACACACTGCATACACACACCATACCATACCATACAGACAGACAGACACACACTGCTCTACACATACACTGGCATTGACACACAGGCCTATATAATGCGGTGCCCGTCCCGTCTGAGCGTCTTGCTCGTGCTCTGATCTACTTTCCAGGAACTGCTGCGGGGGCATTTCACAATAATGGAATCATTCGTCTTATTGCAACGAGCTCATAACGCAGGCCTCACAGCCCCCTCGGGACCCCTCTACTGGGGCAACGTCTCCAATAGCACACTGACTTCACGAGACCCTGGCAGTGTCGGTAATTCCTCACAGATGACACAGCGGACAACACAGTGTGTCACACTGGAACAACTGGGCAACACACTCAAAGAGCAAGAGAGCTTCTCTGTGGTTACATATGGACATGCACATACATGTAAAATACCGACACGGCCAGAGGTTCCCAGCCCTGGCCCCGGAGGAGCCCCTACCCTGCTGGTTTTCGAGCTCTCAATTACTTAATTGAATCTAAATTGAACTAGCAATCTGCTAGGGCTGAGAACCGCTGGTCTAGACAGGTCATCAACATCAACGCACAGGTTTGGAGGTAGTTTTAAACGTGGAATCATAATGGCTCATAAGAACATGAAGTGTACAAATAACTGTCCAGTTCTATTCCTCCCATAGTGTAATTATAGTGGACATTTTTGTTACCTGCATGTATTACCTTGCACTCGTCCACATTGAATTTCATCTGCCAGGTGTCAGCACACAACTGAATATTATCTAAGTCCCTTTGAATAGCCTGTGCTGCTGAGATTGTATCTGCCAAGCCACCTATTTTAGTATCATCTGCAAATTTGACAAGTTTGCTAACTATCCCTAAGTCCAGATCATTAATATAGATTAGAAAAAGCAAAGGCCCTAGTACTGATCCCTGTGGAACTCCACTAACAACCTCACTCCAGTTAGAAGTGATTCCTCTAATCGACAAGCTCCGTTTCCTATACATCAACCAGTTCATAATCCATCTACTTACATTACCCTGAATGCCTACAGCTTCCAATTTGAGGATCAGTCTTTGGTGTGGAACCTTATGAAAAGCTTTCTGAAAATCTAAGTGTATCACATCATATGCTTTCACGTGATCTACAGCTACAGTTGCATGTTCAAAAAATTTGAATAAAGTGACGGGACACACACACACAGAACCGAGCTTTAAATCTCTCCTTTCAATCGGCCGCAGATGTCCAAGGAAACGCAGATGAAAGAGGCTCCTCATCTCAGAGACGGCGCCAGCCTCCGCTGAGCTCCTCCGGATTCCTCCGAGAGTTACCAGGCGTGTGTTTTGTCTTATTCTTTCCTCATTTAAGGAGAAAACAGAAGCTGCTTTAGAACTTGGCTGCCAACACGCCCCCCCAGCCGTGCAGCTCACAGTCTGCTGACAGAGACCGAGTGAGTTAATTTAAACTGCATTCATCTCCCGCAGAAGCCGCGCTGTTGGTTTATTATTAGTTTTTTCCTTTTCCTCCATTTCTTTATCTGGAATTGGAATCTTTGTTTTCTTTTATACTCAATGTGGGATTGGGCAGCGATGATGCAACCGAGCTGACCAATACCACCGGCCCCCAAGCTCCTGCAGCCGCGCCATCGTCCTCCACCTGTCCTGCAAGTCCTGCGTGCAAACAACAGAGCTAGAGAACTGCTGGGAAGACTGAAGGGGTAGGAGACATGGCAGTGTGGGTATCTTTTCTTGTGAGCTCTGTGTGGAAGTGGTGGCATTCTCAGGGGCTGGAAACAACAAATCATTTTCACAGTGTCACCCGCTAAGCAACTGAGGTGTTTGCCGCACAGTTTTGTGATTTCCCTGACCCCTAACAGTCTCCACACACCCCAGACTGAGAACACTGGCTCTGGATATCGGCACCTCGATTCACATCACTTGAGACGCGCTTGCAGTCGGACCAGAGGCGGCACCGCAGCGTTGCACGGCCATGGGAAAAGTAGCGTCTCCTGTCGAGCCACAGACAATCTTCCTGCAGTTTTATTGGCAGCTTTAATGGTGAGATATTGCACCCGGGGCTGCAGAGATCACATGCCACAGCAATCTGTCCAGCTCGGTACTGCAGAAGCAGAGATGCCTCTGGTGCGAATGTTAACGAAGACATAAACAAAAGCAGCAATTAGTTCCGCATTTGAAAGCCACCGTTAGCGTAGCCGTCAGTGAACGGTTTTCACCACCGCTGCGCTACTGCCGAGTTAGGCGTAGGAGATGCGGAGGATGAAACGGGCAGCAGACAGGACAGGGAGGAGGACAGAAGGAAGGATGGGGAGCTGGTGTTTAGGGAGGTATGGTGCACGGTCTGCAGATATTCAACTTCCAAAGCACCTGGGAGGGAGAGGATTTGCTAACGGGCGGATCAGAAGCCCAGAACTCAGTGGCAAGAAGGACACATCCTCCATTAGAACTCAAACTCTGTGATCAGCAACTTGAGGTTCAGTCCGGTCTGGGGCCAGGTCTGGTACTGGGATGAAGTGCAGTTGGACCTCTTCTCTCCTTTGACAAGCCTCGGTGCCCAAAAACCAACACCGCATCACAGTGGGCGTCGAGCAGGGTCTCTGTGAACTGATCCCGAATACTGTATGACCCAGGGATCTTACTGGCTTCTCCCTGACCATGGAGCCCGGCACAGTCCTCCTCTCACCGCCGCCTCCGTTAGCTGCCGAGTGGAGCAAAATGACAGTGGAAAGGCTTGTTTGTGGAATAATCAGCAGAGCCCAGCAGCACTGCGCTTCACAATTAATTGAATAAAACACACAGCATTATGGTCAACTGGTTTTAACAGCCAGCCCCTGAGAGCGGACTTAACTGGCTGCGGCGCCAGAGCCTGAAGGGAGATGCCCAGCGCTCCCTGCTGAGGAGAGAAGTGAGGGACGCAGGCAGAGAAAGAGGACGTATCAAAGCTTTTCGATCCTTTTGTTCATTTAAATCAACGAGCTTCTCTACTGCTCTGAGCTTCTTATGCCTTATTAGGAAAAACGGCCAACAGCAGGAGGAGAAGAAAGAAACTGACCCGGCTCTGAGGAAACGTGTCTGAATCCAACAGCACAGTATCCGACCCGTCCCACGACCCGACCGACGGACTGCAGCGGCAGTCCTCCTGCTCCTCGAGCCACACTGACCAGCTGACCGATCCTGCCCTGCTGAGACGAGCGTCCGAAGACGTTTAAAAGCACGTGGACACACGGGCCCAACGCGGCAGTGCCCTCTGATTTCAGAAGCCATCCGTCTCCTGGACTTGTTTAAATGCCCGGCCACGGAGCGAGAGAAGCCCTGAGTCGGCAACATCACATCCGTCAGAAGACAGATTGGCTCTTTCACGCAGATGTGTGTGTGTGTGTGTGTGATCGGTCGGGAGATGAGTGTCAGGGCTAACTGTCTGCGATGATTAAGCGGCCACAGGGGACTCCACTGACCCAGTCAGAGCAATGGCACACGTGGCAGACGTGACCCGGCTCCGAAAGACAGCTCGACAACTGCAAACCCCCCGCCCAGCCTCCTGATCCTTCCTTTACACTGCCAAAAGAAAATAAGTCAATAAATAAGAGTGGCAGCAGCAGCGCAACCCATCCCCCAAGTCAAAAAAAAAAAAACGAGGAACCAGACCTCACTGCCACAGAACGCCAATGTCTCCGACTCCAACATCATGGCAAAAGCCGATTTTCTCGCCAACACATTCTGGTTCAAATGAAGACGAACCACTCCAAACAGGGAAGCAAACTGTGGAAGCGACACACTGAAGGGGAGAAGAGCTGCCGGCCTCACTGCCTCCCTGCCCAGCCTCGCTGAGCTCTATGAACTACTTCCACCAGCGCACCACACTGCAGTACTCAGTCTCTTAGGGAGTTGTTTCTGGTTACACAAAGCTCCTGGTTACAGGAAAGGCCACAAACCACAGCATGGAAAATACTCTGAGATTACGGACTGCACGGGGTGGCAGGAGGACGACACAAACGAGCCAAAGTCCACTTTCAAACACATCCAAGCTCTTTAAACTCTCCTTGTGTGAAACAAAGCGAACCTCAACCCGGGAACCAAATTAATTTGTTTGCCAGTGAGGCGCGATTCGAATCATTTGCGAGTGAAAGCGCCCCAAGTGGGTCAAGGAGAGCATCCGCAGGGTTTCATAAATAACGGCAGGGGATATTTCAGTCAGCCCTCGCATCTCTCATTAAAGGACGTCTGAGGCAGTACAGGCGGCCGCTGAGGGCAGGATTGTGCCACACATAGGCGTCGGAGTGCAGTGGGGGGGGGGGGGGTTGTTGGCTGTGGCTCATTATAAGTTTGTTTCCCCATTAAGCAGAGGGCTGGTGCCACTGAGAGCCGATGACCAGCATTGAAAGAGTTAATAAAATATGAACTCTAATCACACTCTTGAACGGCCCATTATTCCTGCCTCAGGCGAGCAGTAGATGCAGGTGCACTCAGGCCGACCAGGGGGTCAGGGGATCTACAAATTACAATTACAAATAATTGCTTTTTTCTATTATTCATCATTTTCAGGGTGATGTGAAG
This sequence comes from Amia ocellicauda, assembly GCF_036373705.1. NCBI lineage: Eukaryota > Metazoa > Chordata > Actinopteri > Amiiformes > Amiidae > Amia > Amia ocellicauda. The sequence goes on along the minus strand of NC_089865.1, from coordinate 55,884 downwards.
AGAGGCATTGGGGGGGCTGCAGTCACCATGCGTGCTTTACAGAACCCCCCGACCCGATGATGATGATGATGATGACTACTCTTGATATTTAACAGTAATTATAAATAACCATAACATAATAAAAACGGTGCAATCAGTATTCTGGGACCTCGGCCACTCACCCGAGCGCCAAACCGCTAATGGGAGAAAACAGCCTCTCGAGGCGTGAGGAATTGTGGGTAACTCCTCCAGTGGTGCGCTTCACAGACGGACGAGCACTGCACCGTACACCTTGTTAATTTCGAGTACAAAGCTGACGAGTCTCACGTGTCGGTCTGTTCATACAAAGGAGGCGCAGACACGCCGAGACGAGAGTGACCGGCTCCGGCTCCACACAGCTAAAGGATCACCTTTGTCATGAGAATAAGTAAATACATAAATAATTAACCAGTCATCGTGAATAATAATCTCCTGTATTTATACATGTAAATGTTTAATTATATGGACAATTAAGCTTTAATACCCAGTACACACTCGGCGATTTGGCAGCCTGTTTAAGCAGCCATGACGAATGGGTCAGATGAGCTCCTTCCAACAGTTCAGCCTCCCTCCTCTCGGCGGCACCAGACGGTCGCTTACTGGGCCGACTCTCCAGAAGAAAGAGAGGAGGAGGACTGGAGACCGTGGCTGGGGACGGGAAGAGTGGCAGAGAAACGGCTTTTCATCATCTCTGCTGGAGATGCGGAGCACTGAGCTCTGAGACATCGGTTTGAATCTTAACTCACATGTATTGAGTTATGGGTTGTGTGGTGTGACAGCAGGGTTTACGTTACGTGGCAAATGCCAGCTTTTCGCCGGTATCACGTGTAGTTGTCCGGCAGATGAAAATATCAACGGCCAAAATGTCCGGTGGGAAATATGCCAAATAAACAAATAAATAAATAGATTGACAGCATATTAAAGAGCCTAATATTGTGTGACCTATAAGATGTGTTGCCTGCGCTCGCTGTCTCAGTAAGACATTACGGAGTGTTTGGTCATGCGACTAAGCGTCTCGACAGCATACGACTGCGAAGTGTGATTTTTTTTCATAAATCGCACCGATTTTACTTTCGGGCTACATTGGGCCTGCTGTGTGATTAATTGTAGCCTAGATAATTGAAAATAGTCATGTTTTCCACAGAACCTCAGCAAAATGCTGAAAGAGCAATCAAGCGACTTCTATTCAATTAAGTCGCGCCGCAAATAAACAGGAATTTGACAAACGCGGAATTCGGAGCGACCAGTCTATTACTTTATTTTTAAGACAATTATTTTCAAGTTATTAAGTTTGTCGTGCTTGGAATGCAGAGACGTACATTTAATGTAGGCTAATGTCTTTATTTAATTAACAATAGAAAGGCTATTTGTTTTACTTCATTGTTGTAGCCTATATGCTCAGTTCGCAAAGTCTGTGAAGAGTTCATTCTGCTGACTACTTTAAATAAAATACATTTGTTGGATCATGGCATTTGTGTTTTATTGCCATTTAACTGTAGGCTATTATATGGCTATTTAAAACATACGTCCAGTAGTTGTTCTATGACCGGAATTCTGGAATATTAAAGGCCATACTGGCCGTCAAAAAAGTCTAGTGTAAACTCTGCTGACAGACAAACAGACACACAGACAGACACGCCATATATTATTTCACAACGTTCAAAACTGGGACTGGGAACCGGACCGGCAGAATTACCTGGAGTGACGGCAAGGTGAAAGTAGTGGAGCTTGTTGACGTCAGGGAAGTTCACCTTGCAGGTACCTGGAGCAGGAAGAGAGGACAGGCGGTGTCAGGAAACAGCCACCTCCAATTCACGCCTGGACACAGACACAGCCGCCTCCAATTCACACCCCCCGAGCCCATGCCAGCTGTATCAGTGCAGTTTCAGAGCCTGGCACACACACAGCCCTGTGAAGGAGCCCTGGCTCTGTGTCTTCCTGGCTCAGGCAGAGCTGGCAGCCACACAGGCCCGGCATCTTTTCACACCGCCTTCACAAAGGGGCTGTGACAAACGAGAGAATAATGAATGTCCGAGGCGGTGAGACGAGCTGTAGGGGGGAAGCAAATGTTCTCACTTCCAAAGGACGTCCACAGGGTCAAAAGAGGGAAAAGGAAAAAGGTCTGAGATGCATTTCTTTTAAAATCTGGTTCAAAGAGACCAGGGAGTGAGGGACATGGGGGCCCCGGCACAGATTTACATTATTTCATGAATTAATGTATACACCCATCAGCCATAACATTATGAGCACTGACAGGTGAAGTGAATAACACTGATAATCTCGTTATCATGGCACCTGTCAGTGGGTGGGATATATTAGGCAGCAAGTGAACATTTTGTCCTCAAAGTTGATGTGTTAGAAGCAGGAAAAATGGGCAGCGTAAGGATCTGAGCGACTTTGACAAGGGCCAAATTGTGATGGCTAGACGACTGGGTCAGAACATCTCCAAAACTGCAGCTCTTTTGGGGTGTTCCCGGTCTGCAGTGGTCAGTACCTATCAAAAGTGGTCCATGGAAGGAAAAGCGGTGAACCGGCGACAGTCATGGGCGGCCAAGGCTCATCGATGCACGTGGGGAGCGAAGGCTGGCCCGTGTGGTCCGATCCAACAGACGAGCTACTGTAGCTCAAATTGCTGAAAAAGTGAATGCTGGTTCTGATAGAAAGGTGTCAGAACACACAGAGCATCGCAGCTTGTTGCGTATGGGTCTGCGTAGCCGCAGACCAGTCAGGGTGCCCATGCTGACCCCTGTCCACTGCCGAAAGTGCCTACAATGGGCACGTGAGCATCAGAACTGGACCACGGAGCAATGGAAGAAGGTGGCCTGGTCTGATGAATCACGAGTTCAAGGTGTTGACTTGGCCTCCAAATTCCCCAGATCTCAGTCCAATCGAGCATCTGTGGGATGTGCTGGACAAACAAGTCCGATCCATGGAGGCCCCACCTCGCAACTTACAGGACTTAAAGGATCTGCTGCTAACGTCTTGGTGCCAGATACCACAGCACACCTTCAGAGGTCTAGTGGAGTCCATGCTTCGACGGGTCAGGGCTGTTTTGGCAGCAAAAGGGGGACCTACACAATATTAGGCAGGTGGTCATAATGTTATGGCTGATCGGTGTATATTTAAGTTGGTAAAATTCCCAGATTGCAAGAGAATTCGCATCATTATTAACATGGCAATTCCCTCAGTGTTAGAACAGGGCGGGAGGAACGAAGCAGCTCACGGAAAACCGTGCTGAACCGACAACCACCAAGAAGAGAGAAGAAAGAGAAATGAGAAGAGAAGCAGGAAGAGAAAAGAGAAGAGGAGAGGGGAGAGAAAAGAGGGAAGAGAAGAGAAAAGGGAAGAAAAAGGAAGAAGAGAAAATAGGAGGAAGAAGCGAAAATAGGAGGGAAGAAGAGAAGAGGAGAGGGAAGAGAAGAAGAGGGAGAGAAAAAAGTGAGAGGAGAGAGAGAGTGAGAGAGAGATGTCATTGAACTCTGCAGCTCTAGGTGTCAAAACCTCAGATAAACAAGAAGCTGTCGCTTTAATCAAGCTGTCTTATCAGGCTGTAAGACAGACTCCGATCACAGGCTCGCCCCCGTGTCCTCAGGGCTGGAGAGTGTCTGGCTGAGGACGTCTCCACCTAGTGCCGAAACCGCTGCACTGCACCCAGACCGGTCAGGAAATCACTCTGTCCTCAGCCCGTAACACTGAGCCTCCGGCCCCACAGCAGGGACACAAGCCTGACCTGAGCAGTAGAAGCAGACAGAGCTCTTTCTATCCTGCACGCTTAATACACTGTATTCCCTCTGACAACCAATAATACGAGTCATTTTAATCCCTGGAAGACAGCATATTATCATGCTTCTTGCGTTACTAATACTTGTATTATTGATTGATTCCCGCCTTGCTCCCTTTCCTGTAGCCCTTGACTGTGACCCTACATCTTGACTGCACTTAGCTTTACTTTCCAGGATGTAGGACCTCACTTACTGTACTTACCTGTGTAAATTGGAAGTTGTAAAATGTATAATATTTTGAATTGCTTTGTATAATATAAATCTGAATTTGTAATGTTGATGCCTTGTACTGAACTGTATTCTTGCACTTTGTATTGCACTTATGTTGGAAGTCACCCTGGATAAGGGCATCTGCCAAGAAAAAAATAATAATAATAAAAAATAAATAATAATTATTATTATTATTATAATAACCAGTAATTGTGACCAGTGACTACAGACACACACACATACACAGACACACGCAATTGTAATTGTTCTACTTACTAGGAAGATTGGCTTCAAGCTCAGCAACTTCTGCAAAAGAGAGAAACAAGAAGAACGAGACGTTATTGGAGCAGCTGAATGTAAATAAACCAGAGGAAATATCAGTTCTCACTTCCAGAGCAACATCCTACACTTTCGGATAAGGAGGGTATTCATCAGAGCCGTACGGATCGGCCCTGTTGTGTTCTTGAGTCTGTCGCAGAGGAAGAACTAAAACAATTTCAATGAGGTGAATTATTCTGGTGTCGCACCGAAAGCAAGCCTTCACCACTTCCTGTAGCACAGCCACAAAAACAAACACAGACTCGTGCCGCGTTCAGAGCGCTGAGGCCGCAGCGTGCCGTGTTTGTACGGTGGCTCCATGTTGACTGGGAGCTGCTAGGCTGCGGGGGAGGATGATTAAAACACTGCTGTGACTGGGAAGAGGCTGCGAGTCGCTCACACTCGGAAGACTCAAGAGCCTCGCTCTCCTCGCAGCTCAGAGGTGTCACAGGCAGCACTTTGACAGACTGTGTCTTCATACACAAAGACGGGCACAGAGAATGAACAGGCTCTTCTTGTGTACAGAGCTGTGTGGTTTTTCTCCAGGCCTGCCCGAGCTGTCAGGAAGCTCAGAAACACAGCTGGTGTTTGGGCACTGGCACAGCACGGCACCATGGCCCGGTGGTCCGGCGCAGGGTTCGGAACCACCGAGAGCAGGGCTCTGCAGCAGCGCCCGCGCTGAATCAGACTGTCCTGCCACAGTGCGCATTATCATGTTTATAATGTTTAGGTTTCCGTTTTCACAATTCTACCAGCTGGCAGGCCGGGGTCTTCAGAGTTACCAGGTATCAGTGCACCCCCCCGCAGGCAGACATGTTGGGCATGCGTTAGAAGAGACCAACTAAACAGAGCCACCCCCCCACTCCCCAAGACCACATTAATTAATAACCGTAACAAAGCAACAGAGAAAGAAACAGGGACACCAGGCGACACACTGGCAGGACCAGCAGACAGACCGGTTTAGAAGAAGGTTATGAAACTGCGCCACTAGTGCCTGGACCAGACGACAGCACCCAGAAAGAGGTGCGCCCGGTACCTGCGCCCTCCAGCCAGGCCCCCCGAGCGCACAGTGGGACTGACAGACAGCAGCACAGGCCGCCGGGGATTATGGGAGAGTTGTCTGGTGTGACCCTCTGCCTCTTTCCTTCTCTCTCTCCCTCCCTGCCTTCCTCTTTCCATGTCTCCCTCTCACCCCTTCACTGCACGAACGCCTTGCAATTGGTCAGGCCATTAGACACCGCTGCAATTCCTTCAGCCGGACCTCTCTGACCATGACTCTGGGTGCTGGGGTGGCCCAGTAGAGATGGACAGATAGATAAAATTAAAACAGTCTAACGGGCGGTAGTGGAGGGGCTCAGCACGGCCTCAGAGAGACGGCAGAGTGGCAGTGAAAGGAGGACAATGCCGGCCTGTGACTTGGGGTTAATTCCTCCTCAGCAGTGATTATTTGTTATTAGTCACCTCTCATAGGGACCCCCCGCAGGGCCTCTCAAACCGCGGAAAGGAAGGGACCCTGCTGCTGTGTCCATCTTTATCAGATCCTCCTGCCATGTTTTCACATCTCAGTCCTTAATTAAAGTCTTTAGCGTTTCACATCATCAAATTAAAAATCTCTAGACAAATTCAGAGCTCAATTACCCAGAGCACGTGCGCTGACAGCTGTCAGGGGGGTGTCCCAGAGGTGAGCCACCGATCGTCCCGCCTCTGTGTGGCTAATCAAAAATAAACGCTTTAAAAATGCATTTCATGAGCAGTTAGACACGATTCAGTCCTCAAAGCGGCAGGCAGTGCCGACGCCCCAGAAACTTGGGGAGATGATTTCACTCGACTGCTTTGAATCTAAAAATAACAGCCAACGGTAAGCAGGTTACTAAGAATAGACTTTTATATAAGTGCCAAGTATTTACAGACACGTTAGGTAAGCCGTGATCGAGCTGCTGACGCCGCGCGGAGATCAGACCTCGGCCGGTGCTCAGACAAGCAGCGTGACGCCCGATTTCACCGAACTGTTCACTGTGATCTCTCGGGTCACACTCTCCTGACCTTTATCAATCCTGTTACCCTGACTGAGCTGAGGGCGGAGGAGAGGAGCTCCGCCCTAGTGTCCTACCCTGCCCTGCACCACACAGTTCATCCCGTGGAGAGAGCGACTTCGGCGACGACAGCATACCTTTGATCAGAAGCCGGTCGCGGATGGACACGCGGTGGGCCGAGTCAGAGGAGCCGCTGGAGCTGCGGCCGGCCTTCATCCCCTCGTCACGCTTCAGCTTCCCTGCCAACGTCAGCATGCCTGCACTGCTCTCGAACCTGCAACACAGCGGCACACTGTCACTGAGCGCCGCCCAGCCAACACACTCACAGACGAGCAACACCACCACGGACAGCCAACTCACAAACAGACAACCAGCACATCAGTTCAGCACAACCAACACAGCCATTCACAGCGACACAAAGCCAACACTAGGGCTGACCCAAAGGGTCAGTTTTTATTTTCAAAGGTTTGAAGCTTTTTTGGTGGTAATTTACATAATTTATCAATGACGACACATTTGCTACCAGTGTATAGATCTGAATGGCAATCCTACTTTTTTGTTTTTACAGGTAACCCACATAAACAAGATAAAACATCCCGAACAGTAATCATGTTTTTATTTATTTTCACAAGCACACGGTTAATGTACATTACTTGCAAGACACATGTTTACCTTCCCGTTAAAGCACTACTCATAATAAACTTTATGTGTGGTGACATATGTTAACTTTAATTTGTACTTTATTCAAAACAGAAAGTGTCGGAAATTCCGGTTCGGTGAACACTTGATGAAAACCTATACCCCAGTGTTCAAGAACACAACTATACTGAGATTAGTAAATAATAAAGACACTGCAACCTTAACATCTGGGTTAACTATAATAAAAAGACTCCCTTCAACAGTTCAGAGTTTGTGTCAACATTATATATTGTTCGGTATATTATTAATAATAAAAAATATAATAATGGGTTGATTAACCACAAACTTGCAGAATTAGTATGCTGTACTAAACACAGCATCTCCAGTTAGTACGCTGCTTTCAATTCTATGCAATTGACCAACAAGCTGAATACGTAATGCATAATAACTTGCACTTGCGTTGCTAAATAATCCCGGAGATTGCTTGTTCCTCCATGATATATCAATTATCAGTTGCACAGTTTATATTAAACTTTTTGGGGGTATTCTGTGCATTTAGCAAAACATTATTTTTTTTGTTTTTGTTTTATGTTTCCATTACATTGCACAACATTTTGCTGTAAAGATGGAGGATAAAGAAACAATAACACAGAATAATGCAGAGTGACCACAGGCATGCTGGCAAATGGGGGATAGTGCTCTAGCTTTCAGAAAAAGAAGAAAAAAATAATTATCAGTGTAATCGTATAGTTTTAAAACACATTGTTTAAATGTAATCTGGTCCAATGTCTGCTGAACAACACTGGAAATTGAGGGGCTTTCTATGATGGTTTTGAAGTTAGTTATTTCCATCAACATTTATTTAAGTAATGGGCAGAATACAAATCTAATGTTTTAATTTAGATAGGTTATGTGAGGCATCTACCATGCGGTTTAGTAGTGTAACTCTCATGGGGGTTTCCAAGGAGGAGACCCAATACATCATTGCGGGTGCAACAACAAATCGTTCGGAGACCGAACGAACCTTCGAAGACAGCCCTAACCAACACAGCCATTCACAGTGACACACAGCCAACACAAAGCCAACACACAGCCTTCACAGTGACACACAGCCAAGACACAGCCATTCACAGTGACACACAGCCAACACAGCCATTCACAGTGACACACAGCCATTCACAGCGACACAGCAAACACAAAGCCAACACAGCCATTCACAGTGACACACATCTGTCATTTTAAACAGATCTGCACACAGAGAGGTGAAGTTAAATGCAAAGCTGTTCTACCTCTGCGGTGCAGCCAGCGAGAGATCCTGAACCCTGATATGGATCATACCTCCATGAAAGTGAAAGAGGAGTTTGAATTCTAGCATTGGGCCTTACCGCCCCCCCCTCAACCACAGACAACCCACGCAAACCCCACTGCCCAGGAAGGCTACACAGCATGGAAGAGGACACAGGCGTCAGGGAGGGCAGTGATCACAAAAGGCCGGTAATCTGCAGTGACAGGACACCCTCTCAAAAGGAAACACGCAACAAAACACGGCCTCCCCACGACCCCAGCGCAGAGCAAGCGCCTGCTGGCAACGCACACTGGAACGCAGGACAATACCCAACATTGCGACTGGCCTCCCTTCGCTCCCAATTTTTTTTTCCTCTGTTGACCTTAAATGAAAATTCAACCCTTGGGTTCAGCCACGGGAAAACAAACTATTACCAAGAAAGAAGAAATTCGTTTCTTTTTCATCTCCTTTCAGTCTGAGTCCAGGTCACCGCAGAGGTAATAATTCCCCAGACAGTGCCACGTCTCTCAGCATCTCTCACAACGCCACCCAATGCAGGGCCACAACAACATCTAAAAAAACCTGACCCCCACATCCTTATTGTCCCTTTCAATTAGTGTCAAGAAGTCAAGAAACCGTTTTCTCTCTCTTCTCCAGTAATTGAGGCTGCAGGATAGAGTGACAGAAATCCCACAGACATCTCACCCCCGTCCTTCCATACTCGCTGAAGCCACAGTAATTATTTAATTGAAGGAGGTGGTGGGGGGGAACCAGAGATCAGCCACTTAACTCAAATGCTCACATAACCGCTCACCTTAGCAGGGAGATTCCACAAAAAAAGGTGGACCAGCACATGAAAGCTACTGAGGCCAGCTTGCTTTGGCCACTGGGTGATTTTGAATCACTATTAATTAAAACTAAAAGTTCTTGTGCATACCAACAAACGTAATGGTCTTATTTTGTGATATTTGGAGTGTTGTTATTCTGAAGACAAGCTGTGACCTTTGGCTGACATTGACGCAGGGCTGTGCAGTGAAGATAAGAAAGCAGTTGTTTTTCTAATGTTTCTTCAAAGCTGTTAATTTGTGTTTGTAAAGTATGAGAAGCCGAATGTGGCCGACTTTCAAATGCAGACTCTCCGACTGCGCCGTACGACACTGGCTGTCTTTTCCGATTAGCCACAGCATTTACATATGAAAGGAGTTGAGATTTTAAATCCATTGTATTCGTCTCTGGGACTGTAGCGGGAACGCACTTTGTTTGTTACTTTATTATTGAAATCTGGGATGAGAGAGTTGTGCGCTTTGACGGTGCGTATGAAAACTCAATCCCTCGTCTTCACTTTAATTAACCAGACTATCAATGCCTCCCACTCAAATCCAGGGTAGTGTTGGGGTTCGACAACCATCACAATGAAGGTGATGCTGCTTTGATTGTGTTGGTAAGCACCTGTCTGTCCATTATACTCTTCTTGAAGGGGATAAGGACACCTCTTAAGAGATAATCTGAGAACCTTGTGTGTGCTTGTGTGTAGAGACACAAGAGGAACCCAGCAGAGATCTATGAAGAACCACTGTACTGTGTATATCTTCTACAGGAGAGTTTAGAGGGATGCTGTTGTGATCTGTTTGTTAAAATGTCAGAAAAGCCCCTCTGGTTGTCTCTCTCTGGTACAAACAGAACTGCCCAAGAGCATTCACAACTGTTATTTGCTTGTCTATAGGAACTGGTGATTAAATCAGGTTGTCAGAAGGAGCACTCCTGACCCACAATGCACCCAGCAGAGGCCGGCGCCAGAAGAAAGACACAAGACAACAAGAGAGGAGGCTGTCACCGGCTCGGGGCGCTGCTCACCCTAGTGATGGACTTCGGATATTAAAGTATGAACTGCTTTCACTGCGTCAATAACGGGGACACAAATCTCAGACCAGCAGCAGCAACACGATCCCTTACATAAGGGTCACAGATATTTAACAGGCCTGACAAAACAAATATGACCCCGATGCACCAGGTCTCTGTATGTGACATTCATGACACACTGGGGGTCAAGGTTTTATTTTTATTTGGACTACTAATTTATTCTCGTGAAGCCCTCCACTGTCTCATTGAGCCCTGCTAATTGAGCACTGCGGTCAGAGAGCAGGCGGCGGTCGAACTCGCAACCAGATCGAATAACCGGCGAGAGAGCAGCCATAGCAGGAAACTCCAGACAGCACGAAATCACACCCTCCTAATAACAGCGCATCCTGCACCGAGGGACAGAGCGGCAGAGAGGGATCAATGACTCCTGGCCAGGGAGTTCCCCTGCAGAGAGGCCAAGCCGCCCGAGCCGATCGATCCGTAGTTCTCCAGAAAATCACTCGTGGTTCACCTGGTTAACCCCTCCAAAGCAGAAGCAGGAGCCTTCAGCAGTCGCCCCCAGGCTGATGCCCTGCTCTGGCAAAGCTGCCCGAGGCAGGCCCCGGCCCCCGTCATGTCTGTTGTTTCTACCCTACTGTCCAGGGTGTGCCGAGACAGAGATACTGGGGCAGGGCTTTGCCACACAGCATCCTTATGGTGCAATAGGCAATGGGTGCCAGACTCCAAGGGACACAAATTGAGCTCCATTAGTCTTCAAAATCATGAAAGGCAATGACCACATCAAACCAGAGGAACTTTTCCAGATCAGCAGGGACACACACACCCGGGGACACAAATGGAAATTGGGCTTCAAGGCATTCAAGACAGAAAACAGGAGACACTTCTTCACACAGAGAGGCGTCACAATCTGAACAAACTCCCAGCGATGTGGCTGAAGAGACAATTTGGGAACATTCAAAAACAGACTGGATAGGATCCTTAGATCACTTATTATTAATGGACACCAAACGAGCACGATGGGGCGAATGGGCTCCTCTCGATTGGACACTCATGTTCTTATAAACTATTGACTAGTTCTTTGTCATTAAAGGCTGGAACCGTGTTAATTCAATAATTGCAAGACTCGTTATTCACCAATACTGAAACTCATTCTGGAGTACCTCTGGCCTCACATGCCCTGGGGAGTTACTGTGCCCCCTTCACACCGCACCCATGAAGGGCAGCCCCTTTCAAACTCCCAAGTCCATTTTATTTTACAACCAAACACTCTAATGTTGTATTTTTAAACGAGTCCAACACCACCAATAAGAGCTCAGAGCTCCTTGCATCAAACCACTTCTGTATTTTGTGCCAGTGAGGGAAAAGGCTCTGGTGCAATGGTCATACAGTTCCCCCTCACTTCCTGCCTGTGACCTTTCAGACGTCCTCTCACAAAGTGTCTGCCTGTCTCTGTGTTGCAGTAGTTAGTGAGAGTGGCTAAACACACGCACCAGACAGGGCACTGCTGTCAACTGGGATCAGAGCAAAAACGGCCGAGAGTGGCAATGAGGAGAAAACCAGAATAAATAATCCGGCCCATTCCTCCTCTGCCCTGGATGAACTCTGGAGATTCAACTAAAAATAAGCAAAGTGTAAAATAAGATTCTGAAACTAAAGAGGAGGAGGAAGAGGAGTCTTCTTCTAACACGAGGGGGGTTCAGGACACAGCGCTTGCTCTGTATTCGGCAGCGCAGCACAGCGCATGTCTCACTGCTAGTGCTCCGAGCTGCTGACCGGTATCAAATGTCACTGCGATGCTGAAATGCCTGAGCTGTGGCATTCTCCCGTGCCCCCCATCCCCCCGCAGCTGTCCTGGGAACCCTAGCCAGGCCCCCCGCAGCCGCCCTCATCTTCACTTTCATTAGCCAGACTAACAGTGCCTCCCACTCGCCCCCAGGGTCGAGTCAGGGTTAGACAACCATGAAAGTGGACAGCGATGTTGCTTTGATGTTTTGTACACCTGTCCGTCTCACTGCAGTCTCCCTGAAGGGGCTCACACTCCTCTTAGGAGATCACCTGAGAAACGTTGGGGAAAGGGAGGGAGTGTGTGAGTGTGAGAGAGGGAGAGAATGAGTGTGTGAGTGTTTGTGTGTGTGAGAGAGAGAGAGAGAGAGAGTATGTCAGTAAGTGTGTGTGTGTGTGTGTGTGAGAGAGACCTGGCAGTGAAGGCACTCAAAGACAAACCAAGAAGAGCTTTGTACGCCATCAGAAGAAGATTCTATAACATTAATATTCCAGTCAAAATCTGGCTCAAACTAACGGACAGTGTGATCCAGCCCATTGCGCTGTACGGTAGTGAAGTATGGGGTCCATTCAGTCAACAGGACTACACTAGGTGGGACAAACTTCCAATAGAGACCCTGCATGCTGAACTCTATAAAAACATACTGCAGGTGCACAGGAACACACCAAACCACGCATGCAGGGCAGAATTAGGCCGCTTCCCAACCATCATTAATAAAAAGAAAAGAGCACTGAAATTCTGGATGCACCTGAAGAAAAGTGAGTCAGACTCACTCCAGTACAAGGCCCTCCAAACCCAAGAGCTCAGCCCTGAAAAGAGTCCCCTGAGTCAGCTGGCCCTGAAGCTCACAGCACTGACCCCCGCTAATACTGCGAACAGAGACCAGCTTCAGGTCAGCACTGCTTACCTGCCCGCAATTAGAGTCAACCAAATCATAAAGATAACCAAAACCTCCTATCTGGAACATTGGAACAATGAAACCAAATCCCAAAGTAAACTGGATTGCTATCGGGCCCTAAACAGAGAGTCCACCCTGGCAGAGTATCTCTTCACTGTCAGAGATACGAAGCAGAGACGCATCCTGACCAAGTACAGGCTCAGTGACCACAGCCTGGCCAGAGAGACGGGCCGACACAGGCAGAGCTGGCTGCCCAGAGAGGAGCGGCGCTGTGGTCACTGCGAGACAGGAGAGGTCGAGACAGAGATGCACTTCCTCCTGCACTGCAATAAATACAAAGAAATGAGAGACACATTCTGCTGCAAAATCACTCTCTCTCCCACATTTCCAAAACAAGACAGCTACAGATGCTGGCCGTGCTCCTGGGAGAGGGACACACAGCCCCACTAGCTGCCCAATATGTAGCGGCCTGTCACAGCCTGAGAGACACGGGGTGAACACTCAGCACAGGGGAACTGCAGGGAAGAGATGGGTCTATATACTACAGTAAATATCATTACAGAAATGTATTATTTTATTAATATTATTGTTTAGTATTCTTTTGTCTATTATTGCAGTATTATTATTACTACTATTTATTGTCATTATTACTGTTATTTGTATTACTGTTAGTATTACCATCATCATCATTATTATTGTTAAACATCATGATCATCACCATCTCTCCCTGTATGACAGATGTTTGAATTAGTCGGTACGTCCCCATTTCCCCACTGTGTTAAAATATTGTAGCTGCTTTGGCAATACTGTTATGTTAGTCATGCCAATAAAGCTCCTTTGAATTTGAATTTGAATTTGAGAGAGAGAAAGAGAGAGAGAGTGTATGAGTGTGTGTCAGTAAGTGCGTAAGTGTGTGTGTGTGTGTGTGTGTATGAGTGTGTAAGCAAGCGCATGCGTGTGTGTGTGTGTATGACTGTGTAAGCATGCGTGTGTGTATGAGTGTGTAAGCATGCATGTGTAAGCGTGTGTGTGTGTGTGTGTGTGTGTGTGTGTGTGTGTGTGAAGAGGCAAGAGGAATCCAGCACAGATCTGTGAAACCCCGCTGCACAGTAACACACCTGCATTGCAGCAGCACTGAAATGTATAGATTTAAACCAGTCTGAGGATCACAGCTAAGACACCAGGGGTACCTAAGAATAATAACAATAACAATACTAATATAATACAGGGTACTGTGTGGCAGCGACAGTATAACTGTGTAGGAGAGGATGACACATTATACAGATATGGACTAAAACAGACAATGAACCTGTCTGCTCTGCTTGAAAGCGACACTGGAGTGGGATCTGAAAAAACAGGCTTCCTCTCCCTGTAGAGCACCTCCCAGTGCAACCATCGCCACACGTCAGCCAGGGCTGGCAGGACACGGAGACCCTGCGTCTCCAGTGGACTCTGACCCGGGCAGCAGCACTGCAGGCACGGAGGCAGTACCATGGCATGACCCTGCCGGAGCAGCACAGACAACAGCCCCTGCGCACGACTGGCACTCAGTATACCCCCGTGCCCAGCTGTCCCGACACACGCAGTAAACACACCTCGACCGCAGGAGCCAACTGACAGCTACTGCCCAGCGCCCCGCAGATCACGGCCCGCAGCCCGGCGACGCGTCGCGCATTCCCCGACCCTTGTCGCCGCGCCCGCTCTCCTCACGCCCGTGTCGGCTGTGTCGTGCAATCAGCTCGGCTCGTCTGTGATATCGGACTCACCCGCTGTCTCTTGAGAAGCGCTCCGGGTTACACCATAATAAACCCGCTGGGAAACACGGAGCTGTGGGCCCAGGCCGCCGCAGGTCACGGTTTCGGTTCCGGACGTTTCCACCGCAGGTCAGGTCGCTGGAGCCCCGATGCAGCGGACTTTATCCGCGTTTCTCTCCACACGACGCCGCTGCTGCGGGCCCGGCCAGGAGCGGAAGTGCGCTGTGGTCCCGCTGATAAACGGTTCCGGTCGCGCTGAGAGCCGCGGACACGACGGTTCCGCTCGTCAGTTATAACGTTTGTATTATTATGAGTTCGTTAGTTACTTAGGCGGATAGCGCCTAGTAAGAAAGAGCATGAGACAGTGTCCGACCGAGAGGAGCCCATTCACTCCATCGTGCATGTTTGGCGTCCATTAATAACGAAGTGATCCAAGGATCCTATCCAGTATAGCACCTCATATCAAAGCACTGAACAACTCTCCTCCCCCCAACAAAAAATAATACATTAATATATTATATAATTGATTGTTACTGTTATTGTAATTGTTACTGTTTTTGTTTTGATATTGATATTGGTATCAATATCGATATTGATATTGATATTGATATTGTTATTGATATTGTTATTGTCATTGGCTCACCTTGACCTTGTACTGGATGAAGCAGTTATTGAAAAAGGATGGATGTATAAAACCAATACATACAAATAAAATTAGAGCTTGAGTTATTGTTGTTGTTGTTTTAAAGTAACCACAGGTCCAATCTTTTTTTATGTTACGGACAGGCAAGAGTGGATGACCCATGATGCCTCTCTTCACTCGTGACTGTCGTCAGTGTGGGTGATTCACACTCCCTAATGAGGGAAGTCTGCTGTGTGTGTTTAACTCAGTGAGGATGAGACCAGCAGGTTGAGGCCGTGTGAAACACAGCCGGGCCTCACAGGGCTGCTGCACAGCTCTGTCTGAGCACCACCGGGCCTCACACACCGAGGCCCGGCTCAGGGCAGCAGTGTTTACCCCCCAGGTGTGTCTGTCGGAGCGTGGGAGCTGCCTCCTCTCACTGCTGCCTGTCCACGTCTGCCCCTCCTTCTCACAGAGGAGAGTACGTGGTGGGCGGGATCCACAGCCGTGTCTATTTAGAGAAACACTCTTCAGACCCTGATCTCAACAGTGCTGATGAAGAGGATGATGCTGATCTGATCAAACGGACGTGGCTCGCCTCACACCGGCTCGGCGTTATCTGGCCTGTGCATTACTCAGCCTAGGCAAATTCGCAATATTACATTCCACAGAACACACTTTAATCAGCCGGGAACTCTGACCGCAATATTCACGGTATAATTAGGTTCCATATTAAAAACTATCTGCTTTCATGCCTCCGTGATACTCTAATCATAATTGGAAGAACTATCTTTTATACGAATTGTGATGTTTTTTTCCTTTTTTAATAATCTCATTGTTGTGAGGTCCTAATCACACAGCTCCCGCCGGATCTACAAGGGATTATTAGGATATAATTTGTCCCTGATACTAAAGCTCATTAGTGCGTTCCTTTCTTTCTTTTCCTACATGCTGGACTCAGTGTCTGCAGAATAATCGGATCCTTTCCTTTGTGTGTGTGTGTGTGTGTGTGAGAGAGAGAGAGAGAGAGAGAGAGACAGAGTGTGTTTGTGTGCTGTGTGAGAGTGAGTGAGTTTGTGTGTGTGTGTCTGTGTCTGTGTGTGTGTGTCTGTGTGTCTGTGTGTAATCTCTTGCTAATATTGAATAATGCAGATTCCAGGAGGTTAGCAGGAGTCTAACTAACCTTTTAATACAATTGCTTAAATCAGGAGGTTTTAAGAGATGATTAAAAAGTGATTAATAAAACAATAAAGCCTTGTAATTGTCCATTGCTTGAGACAGATGTCAGAAACACAACACAGGCCCAGATTTCAGATGCCAGTAGAAGCCACCACCACGTCCTGCTGCACACCTGCGACACAAACACACAAATCCCTTGGATAGATGCAGAAAGATTCAGGGGAGTGTTGGAGGAGGGTCTAAGTTTACAGCAGTTTTGGACACAATGTTGAGCCATTATCGTGCGTCAGTGTGACTGTGTCCGTGACGCCAGGCCATGTCACGACACAGATGTGTGTGTGCATCAGGTCACGCCCGGTAAGGCGGGGGCTCAGAGTGCTTGGCCCACTGTACTGAAAACAAGGGTAGAAAAGATCTGGCCAGTTCAATCTGGGCAGCGAAATAAAAACATATTAAAAGCCATATTTACATCTAAAACAAACAAAAAAACTCAGACCTTGTGAGAAACCAGAGTAAGGTTTGAAAACCTCCAAATATACAAATATACTGCAGTCTTGGGGAGTCAGGGGGGGAGACTGTAGCTTCCCGCAGGCGTTTCTCATTGCAACTCCTCCAAAACAAAATAAATGACCGTGCCCGCCTGGAAACAATACACGCTGAATTTCTTCCAGTGCGCCACACCGTTTAGCACAGGCATCATTATTATGAAGAAGCGGAGTTTATTTCTTCTGTTTGTTTTTATTTATATAAGATTAATGGTTCACGGTGGGCCAGTCCTCCGGCTGGTGTTTGTCTCCCATTCCCAGGAAACCATTTCTCTAACTCTACAGTTACTGGACTGCATGACATGTTGCCAGTTTCCTTGCAGACACGGTGTCTTCCTCCAGCTGGATGCTTTAACAACATAAGACAGTGTCCAATCGAGAGGAGCCCATTCACTCCATCGTGCTCGTTTGGTGTCCATTAATAACTAAGTGATCAAAGATCCTATCCAGTCTGTTTTTGAATGTTCCCAAATTGTCTCTTCAGCCACATCGCTGGGGAGTTTGTTCAGATTGTGACGCCTCTCTGTGTGAAGAAGTGTCTCCTGTTTTCTGTCTTGAATGCCTTGAAGCCCAATTTCCATTTGTGTCCCCGGGTGCGTGTGTCCCTGCTGATCTGGAAAAGCTCCTCTGGTTTGATGTGATTTGCAGAAGCTTCAGGTTCCCAGTACAGTACACCTCACCCCAGTAATACAACACACTTCACTGTCCTAACAGCCCAGTAGTCAGAAAACAGTTGACTATGTCTAACAGATAAATAGCGAGTCTGGTATTGCAAGAACAACATTGCAGTGGATGATCTAGAAGCTTCTCACCACCAGATATCTCCTGCCTGTTATGACAGCGCCCAGCCGGCCTTCACTGCTTAAACACAAAACTGAGGGAGAAGGAAAGAAAGAAGGAAAGAGAATGAAAGAAAAAAAAATATTTCTCTTGGATGTCAATATAACAACATGTGTTTGGAAGTTAATGTGCAGTAATGGCTTTTCCACAGTGTAAGATCAATACCCGAATAGGGGCCGGTGTTTATTGGCCATCAGGAAGGTTCCAGTTCATAGGGGAAACATTTTCAATGACACGGTGTAAACTAGCATTAAATAATGATGACATCACAAGCTGAGAGCAGGATAAGTGTGACATATGCCAGAATGTTGAGTTCCAATCAATGTGGCTTGAGTGTAGTCCCTTTGTGCTCAAATAACTCTGGCATGCAGCTCCACATGCCTAATTAAAGGTAAGAAATACTTGCGTGTCCCTCCAGGCGGACAGCAGGGAATCTCAGGAGCTCCCCCCCAGCGCTGGATGATGAATGCCATGATTAGGCTCGGCTGGGGCGGTGATCGCTTTTTGACAGTCAATCCTGATGCGCAGCCTTCACACTCCACTCTCCCGTGGATTTGATTTGCCTCGTCCGTCACCCAGTTTGAGTCTGAGTCCTCGCTGTACGTCAGCCAAGACTGTCCTCTCCTGCGGGACCACTGTCTACAAATCGCAGCTGATTTGACGGGCTGTCCGCTTGTGTTTGCAGAGCCGGCTTCCACACATCACTCCGGGTGACAGCTCACTCTGCGGCCCGGGTCTCCACTGGGGAGCCGTGTGTTTAGTAGCGCCGAGAATTAGAATCTGAGTCGTCGGAGGCCTTGAAAGGAATTTAAATAAGGATGCTACTCATGTCATGGATCTCGGTGCTGCTGTTTGAATATATATATAATGTAGGCCAGCAATTAATTAGAAGAAGCCCTGAGGTTGCAAAGATATACGTTTGCTCTCTTTTAGGATTGTGAATCGCTGTGTTCATTTTTTGTAATCGGAAGCTTTCAAGACATGGAAATCATGTGATATCATCTTCTGTACCATACAAACACACAATTGTGTGTACAAGTGTTGCATAACATAATAAAGACCCAACAGTATTTATTGATTAAATGCCTGTGTCCTTGCTTACATGTGATATGAATAGTGCCATTGTTAAGCGATGCCGGAATGGGGTTCCTGCTGTTTCAGTGGGGTTTATCTTTCTGTGATCTGGAGAGACGTGTTCAGAGACACTGCAATGTCACGAAGGTGTTAAGGGATGCTTAGTAAGCAGGTACAGGTGTCCTGATCCAGAATTGTAGAAGGTAATCCTGATCTGGAGGGAGGGTTTACAGGTGAAGTTTAACTCCAGTGTGCGTCTCCTGCTCTTCTCCTCCTCCCGCACAGATCACAGCTCTGCAGCACAGTCCCAGCTTTATCAGTAAAGATTAATTCAGAGATTAAAGCTCCCCCCCTCCCTCTCTGACCGCTGTCCGTCTCCTGATGAGACAAGAAAACAAGTGAAGCCAGATCAGCCCTGCTTGCCAGAGCATCTCAGTCTGTCTGCCTGAGCTCCCAGCTTCATTATCCGCCTGCAATTAGGAAAAGGAAGAGAAAAAATAAAAACAACCCTGTGTGCACATGGGTCGAAACACGAGGAAGAGCTCCTGGTCGTGCAGCTGGTGTGAGGCTCTCCCACTGTCCCCCTGTCTCACGCAGGCCTGTTCCCCTGTCTCTCTCAGGCCTGCGCTTCGTGCAATGATTGTCACAATACATATTGGTCCAGTTTACAGCTGCTGGCATCTGCAGCACACAGGAAGGCTGAAGTCTCGCCTCATGCTTTCGAGTTCCCACTGGAGACAACAAACATTCCTTCTGTTTCCCTAATTTCCAGTCGTCTAAAGTCTGTGTGATTTACCTGCTGATGATTCTTTTCTTTAACATCAAAATTAATTAAACGAATTCAACCATTGTTTGCAGTTTCTATTGCTGACGCTGTGTATGCCGCACAACAGAGGTGTGAATATTATCCACAGACGATTCCACGTAACGCTGTGTTGCGAAGCCGGGGTTGCGGCCCGGTGAGAGAGCATCTCTCTCTGACTCCCAAATTAAATCACTTCACAGGCAGTGTGGGAGGCAGGCCTTATTACAGCAACACAACCGTGGGCGCAGCCATCGATTTCAGCAGCAGACAAAGGCTGAGAGACAGATCTTGAATAATGAATAATGACCCCACCCACAAACACACACATACACGCACACGCACAGACACACACACACACACACACATGCACATGCACAGAGACACACACATTGACACACACACACAGGGCATCGGGTATCTGGAGATAAAAATACTCACGAATGGGATTGAGGTCCTATGGAGACTCTCTAACGTCTCACTGTCCAGTTGTGTGAGACGGTGTTGTACACTGTGGGCCTCCAGCGCAGCCCAGGTTCAGCCTGTCTCTGACACAAACCCCAGGTCCAATCCAAAACCTCTCTTTGGTGAAGGGCACAAGCAGGGGACTTTACACAGAGTAGAACCTGAGGATACAAATATAATAAGATATATGAATACAAATATTGGCATTGTCCATCTCAGTTGTTTACAGGAGCGGGGAGCAGGAACTCGAGCTCTCGTTTCAGCCTGGGTTCTGGTTCTGGTTCTGGTTCTGGAGCCATGCGGACGATCCTGGATGCTGTGTTCAGCTGTAGTGGCCGTGGTCGTACAGCGCCCTCTGGTGGCCAGTGTCCTCATAGACGCACAGTGGACAGATTACACTGAACAGAGAAATCAAAACCAGACCAAACCTCGAACCGGAGCAGAAGCGTGTGAAACGCTGTTACTGAGCAGTGGGTTCAGTGCAGAAAATGTAGTTCATTAAAACAGTTTCTCTTTTAACCTGATTTTAATTGTGCAGAGTCCTGTCATCTGGGCTGGAACGTATTTACATGTACACTCACCTAAAGGATTATTAGGAACACCATACTAATACTGTGTTTGACCCCCTTTCGCTTTCAGAACTGCCTTAATTCTACGTGGCATTGATTCAACAAGGTGCTGAAAGCATTCTTTAGAAATGTTAGCCCATATTGATAGGATAGCATCTTGCAGTTGATGGAGATTTGTGGGATGCACATCCAGGGCACGAAGCTCCCGTTCCACCACATCCCAAAGATGCTCTATTGGGTTGAGATCTGGTGACTGTGGGGGCCAGTTTAGTACAGTGAACTCATTGTCATGTTCAAGAAACCATTTTGAAATGATTCGACCTTTGTGACATGGTGCATTATCCTGCTGGAAGTAGCCATCAGAGGATGGGTACATGGTGGTCATAAAGGGATGGACATGGTCAGAAACAATGCTCAGGTTGGCCGTGGCATTTAAACGATGCCCAATTGACACTAAGGGGCCTAAAGTGTGCCAAGAAAACATCCCCCACACCATTACACCACCACCACCAGCCTGCACAGTGGTAACAAGGCATGATGGATCCATGTTCTCATTCTGTTTACGCCAAATTCTGACTCTACCATCTGAATGTCTCAACAGAAATCGAGACTCATCAGACCAGGCAACATTTTTCCAGTCTTCAACTGTCCAATTTTGGTGAGCTTGTGCAAATTGTAGCCTCTTTTTCCTATTTGTAGTGGAGATGAGTGGTACCCGGTGGGGTCTTCTGCTGTTGTAGCCCATCCGCCTCAAGGTTGTACGTGTTGTGGCTTCACAAATGCTTTGCTGCATACCTCGGTTGTAACGAGTGGTTATTTCAGTCAAAGTTGCTCTTCCCATCTGTCGCGCTAATGTGGTGATCTATAATTTATCTCTCGGGTTTTTGAAAATAACCATATATTTGGTGTTTAAAGTAATAGTTCTACTTTTACGTCCCTGACAAAACACATATTGTACAATATATAAAATACTGAGGTTTCTGTGGTGCACGTATTTAGTGAAGGCCTTTTCAAGCTCATCGCTTTCACATGCCCTTTCCATAAGATCATCAATGATCAACATGTTTACTTTATCACATGGTAGTAATTCATCGTCATTAAATGTTTCAGGCAACCCCTCTATAAATTTAATAAAAGGGTATTTTAACTTCAGTTCTTTATAGAGCGGCTGCATGCAACTATAACACCAAACAATATTATCAGGCATGCATGATAATATATGGCAAGCATTGTCTAATAATAATCTTTTAAAAAAACTCTTGCCGCAGTTTGAGTGCCCTGACAAAATACATGAAAACGGGTGCTGCAGTCTAAAATCCATTGTTCAATACCCGTAGGGCAAGGATGTAAGGTCTGATCCCAGGACACGTTTATCATACACGACTTTCAGTGTCTTTAGCAGTGTTCTCGTCTCTAAGTGCCAGTCTCGCTTAACACGTACTATCCCCGGTGTAATGTCTTTTATTTCACCATTTGCACCAGCCTCCTTAAACGTATAGTCGAGTATCAAATCTTTTAGGCTATCGAAATTAATTTTCTCACTATTAGCCGCGTTTAATGTGATACCCTTTACCTTGATACAGGCTTTCCCTCCTGAGAGCTTATATCCATAGGATTTAGGTCCTGTAGCAACAAACTCTGTAATGTGCTGGTCTGGAGGCAGCTCACTTGTCAATTGACCCAGATAATCTCCTAACTCGGGGTCCCACTGTCCTGGCCTGCTTACATAAATGATTGAATCAGTGTCATAATACAAACAGTGATCTTGTAATGCTCCCAGAAGAGAGTACAGTTCTAACCTAGCATAGGCGGTGGTGAAACTGGTGATAAAAATATTTACATTTGAAAGCTGTGTGTAGTGCTCTTTTGCCCGTTTCCAGGTGACACAGGCGCAGTCATCGTCAATAAAATCACAAGCCGAGACCTCGTGGTATGGGGCAAACACGTATTGAAATAATTCGTTGGGTTCTCTCACAATACTGATGTTTTGTAAATCGGGTCGTTGTCCAAATTTTCACCATAAAGAATTCAAAAACAATTTTGAAATCTGTCTTTTGGCCGGATTCTTAGTAATGTTGAAATAATCTAAGTGTACCCCCTCTCTGTCATAATACTCTGTTGCGTACCGTTCGCGGTCTGTGTCATTTTTGCACCACTCTGGATAGCCTGAGACCCCTTGTTTGCCTTTTAAATGCATTTTAATATAGTCACTAAACAATGTGTTGGATGAGTGCTTAAAATGCCAGATGTCGTATATTTCTGCTATTCTGTAGCCCTTATGTACAGCAGCCAGCAGCTCGGGCGCGCACCAGACACCGGTAAGCGCTCTCTCCTCCTCGCTGTGTGTGCAGGGGGAGCCCTGCTGGGGGTCCGCACACGTCCCACAGAGCGTAAAGAACAGTTTTTACCAACTCTGGTCGGTAACACCGGGAAAAACAAACGCCTTGGGGGGGAAACTTTGACTTTTGCGAGCCCAAAGTAATTTTGTAAATCTTCAAAGGCCTCGCATATTATATCTGGGTGACCAACAGGGCACAAATTGGTTTTATTCACGAAAGGGTAGAGACTGATAAAATCGTAGTATCGGACCTCCTCACCAGGCCTTGGTTGATAATACAGGGTTACGGCATTAGTCCTACCGCCGAACAGAGACTCTCTGGGGTCTAAAGGTGCTGGTAACCGGACTTCAGAAATAAAAGGGCTAACATCCAGATTTTCATTCCAATCGTGTTCCCACATCACTTTGACATCAAACCCGTGTAATTTTAAGAATTCGGTTTTATACATTGTCTTTTGATATAACCAACCAAATGTTGTGTGTGTGACGCTGTTAAAGTCATTTTCACTATAACATCTATCACAGCCGTGAAAAAAACAACCGTGGTACTTAAATGCCGTGTTCACTCCATTTATTACTGCGAAACCGTCTAGATAGTACGGGCCATATTTACAGTCACCAGCCGGCTTTAGTGCGTGTTGTACACTGATGTTGTCCTTGTGCTCTGAATACATGAGCCACTGAATAGCGGGGGTCGAGAAGCGCTTTTTCTGTCTATGATAATTCTCGTGCGGGTCTAATGCTATGGTCTGCGGTCTGAGAAACATGTACCGGTACATCGTCATACACACTGAAGCGATGGTGATGTACTGAAACGGGTCAAGACTAACTTTAATCAGGTCTGTATCTGGGTCTGCTGGACACTTCGGACGTATCTGTTCAGTCATACTTAAGATCTCATCCCTAAATATCGTGCAAGCTTGTCTCAGTATGTCCACATCCTGTCTACAGTAGCGTTTCAATTCATATTGGAAATTAAATTCAGAGTGTTTGTGCCCGTCATACCATTCCTGAAACTCTGCTTTATCAGCACCCATCATGTAGTCTACCCCGTAAAATTGTTCAGCAGGTAAGGGTCCTACATAATTTTGGTTTGCATCAGTATTAAAAAAGTGTGGGAAATGTCCTTTCGCACCATCAAATCCCATTGCTTTTGGCATATTGCTCAGTTTCATAGCCAAGAAATTTAATGAATCAATGAACCTAATGTTCAGAGCGGTCACTGTCATACACATAATTTTACCACCTTGTGTGATTAAGTTTATAGCTATCTTTTCACGTATGAGCTCTCTAATGACCAAGTAGTTATCATAGCCTTTACCATTGTGTGAAATAAAAGTGTAGTTTTTAAAACGCGTGTCGATGAAACATTTCACGAAGTCAGATAAGCAAGAATCACCATAAAACTCCCATGTGCGTTCATTGTTTATGTAGATGGGAAAAGGAGTTGGCAGTGTGGGTGGAGGGGGTTGTCGTGTCAGTTGCCTGAGGGACTTAAATCGTTGTATTACTTGTCTGGTTTTAGTTTATTGTGGAGTGGGGACTCCTTACTGTTCACTTGCTATTTCTGGATTTTTAAATGGGAAACTTGATTTAGCCATGGTGTCCACTGAAGTGCTTACTTTATGGTTTACAGCAGAATGTGATTAAGGGCCAGTGACTGAGCATCATCAAGAACCTGCCTCTGTTAGCACTTGAAAAGCAGCATTTGAGCAGCAGATCTCACCTTCTGTAGTACTGGAGCAAGACAGTGTTCAAATTTGTCAGTGTTGATGGTTCACAACTTGTAAAGTGAGCAGGGTGGAGTAGTACAGGTTTTAAATAGATTCTAATGTGAGTAGAAGGGAGTATAAATCTGACAGGTCATTACATGCATGTTACTGGATTTGAATTAGCTTCCTAATTAATTATTTGTATGTAGGTGTGCTTGCCTAAGTATCTGCTTCATGTGTTTGAGGTAGGAAAGCTTCTCAAGCCTGAAGGATGTAATGGAAGGAGAAGAGTTTCCAAGGATTGGACAAGTCAGGATAGTAGAGTGCTTGCCAATTGTAGTTTTAAGAACACAAGGGACATTTACAGGAGTTATTGCAAATTGTAAACTGAGAGGTGTGGAGGATCATCTGGAAACCTTCTCCCCCCTGCTCCTGCTACAGGTTGATCTGTGGGTGAGGATTTTAACACACTTTCAGGTGTAGAACTGATGTACATGAATAAAAAAAAATGCAACTGAATGGATTACTGAGCAGGAGGATTAGATCTAAAAGCTGATTACTGCAGTCAATAGAAACTCTGAACAGGAAAGCAATAGATAAGTGATTTATGGGAAGTATTTTGTAAGAAACAATTGGAATTACAAAACAAGAAAGTGATGACTAACAGTTGTAGTTTGTAAGAAACAAGCAATATGTTTGTATTTAGTACATAGTAACTGGAGGTTGACCCTCATGACCTGGGGTCAGTTAAAAACATAATTTGAGACCCGTTTCTTAATGTGCATTACTTGTTAAACAGCTGGTTATATTTCAGAATTGATAGTCAGGGGTATCCACTTCATAATTACTATGAATGTCATTGTAAACCTCACCAAAAGTATTGATATTGTGAGATCTGCTCTCATCTGATCCATCTCTCTCAGATTATAGGTATTTAAAATATTTCGTTTGCTGAATTCCATTGATGGCTTTCTCAATCTTCTTACACAGGAGAATGGACTCCAGGACAACCAAAACAGATGTAGCAGTGCTGGGAAAAGGGGAGGTTTCAGTGATACTAGATGCCTGAGGAGGGACCGTAATGGATAATGTCAACTGCTTCAGTGGCAGCAGCATAGTAAGGATGACTCCAGCCATGTAATTATCTTTGACACTGTGCAATGAGGTAGATGGACACTTGCAGTAGTGACCACACTGATGTAATATGAGCTGTATGTGCCTATTTTCAAGGAAATTAAAGCAGGTCTCTAGAGTGGTGAGAAGTGATCTGCAGGTTAGTGCAACTTTTCCAACTCTTTTGTAAGTGGTCTTGAGTGGTTGCAGATTGGCTGGAAATGGTGGTCCACTGCTGAGCACAAGAGGTGCTGAGTTCTTGTGGCTGGTGTGGAGTTCCAGTGGAGCCTGTGACCTCCTGGGCTATTCCTTTTCTTTCATAGAGTGAAGTAGCTTTTTAGAGGCCTGTGATGGTCTGAATGCGGAAGAATGGGATCCCATGGGCAGTATATTCACCAGAGTGATGGTCAGATGACCATTTCTGGGAGTTTTGAGCGGTTTGTTGTAAGGCAAAAACACTTAATGTGGGATGACCCCATTCCTTCTGTTGGAGGTGTGGAGCCTGTGTGAAATTGGACTTCAAGTCATTCAAGACAAAACAGGTCATGTAAATGTGCATGGGTCACTAGATATGTGTTAATTGAGCTGCCTAATTAAGTATACAGATTAATCTTAATGCCTAAGGCTAATGGGTGAGAGGAAGGAGAGGTGTCCTGTGTGATAACAGAGCCAGTATTATGTGGAAATGCTAGTGTTACCCATTTGCTGTTTTAGTGATTTTATGTTAAAGTACAACTACAGTAGAGACAAATTCTGAGGAGAGGACCCTGTGGTGGTGAATGAAGGGTCTCGGAAGGACTGAGTCCAGGCAGTTGGAAGCTGTGAGTGTATATTTTGATTAACTGTCTTGCAAGAGACTGGACTGCAGGACCCTTAGCATCTGGACAAGTGTGGCAGATTTACAGTGCTGCCCATCAGAATCAGTGCTGTGTAATGGAGGTGGGGGTTTGAGTGATTTACAAGCTACCTGATGTTTGACCACAGTTGTTCTAATTCAACTGTTTCAGGGGCAGCAGTAGAGGAGGATGACCTTTGTCCCTGAACAGTGATATAGACTGTCCTGCAGGTGTGACCCCAGTGGTATAATCTCTTTCCTTTTGAAGCTGATCACCATTTTTTACAGGAAATGGGAGCAGGTATCTCACGGAGAGAACTAAACTGGAAATTTGAGCAGATTTTGGAAGTAAGTGTGTAAGTTTTGGAAGTGGGTTTGATCTTGTTGCAGGTTGGCTGGAAACTGACACCTGGGAGCCAAAGAGCCCAGGAGCTGCTGACTGGAGTTGGAAACTGGTGTGTAGTTCCATTGGAGCCTGTGACCTCTGAACTTCACAAGCCTATAGAACGCTCCTTTGCTCTGACTTTTTTTATCAGAACAGTCCTTTTCTGTTCAAAGTGGTGCATGGGACTCTAGAATGCTGATCAGGTGAGGTAATAAACCCTTTATGTGGCTTGAAACTATTCTTCCAGGGAGTGGTGGACCAGAGGTCTGGAGCCTGTGAAGTGACTGGATATATGTGATCCTGACCTTCTGTTATGGTGGTAAGATTGGGTTCCTGAAGCACTCATCCTCAAAATGGGTTATACTCAACCTTGAAGAGCTGCAGTAATGAGAAGAATACTGATGTTTGAGGCCATACATTTGTCATGAGGATTTAACAAGTCTTACTCCTTGAATTGTAGTTTTAATCTAGAAGATTTACTACTAAAATTAAGGCAGCAAGATGTCTGATGCATCAGAATCTTGGTGGTTAGCAGTTAAATGTGTGCGTCTCTTTTGTAGGTCTCATGCAGCTCATTGTACCCAAGTATTGACTTCTGACTGCAGTGCCTAAACCCTAGTGTGGGTCTTGTGTTTCATGGGCAAAGTTGTGCCCTAGTGTGAGTGCATAGGTTTGCCAAGTCTTGTTATTTAGGAAGTAGAGTAGACTGCATATTAATGAAGAGTTTTGAAGAGTAGAACTTCCATAGTAAAGTAGCTCTGTAGTTGGTAAAGCTGTTTCTAAATCAAACTTGAATCATTTTATGTGATGGCAACAAGTAACCCATGACTGAAGGCACCCCATCTCCTAGCAGGGAACTGCTCACTGCTCTTAATTCACTGAATGTCTAATTTTCTCTACCACCTCTCTCACTCTCTGGCAACTATTTTCTTGTTGGGGGGGAGGCTGCCTTCATTTTTATGGTCTGTTGCCATCCATTAAACACTGCATTTGTGCGCTAAAACCAAAAAGGGTGCTTCAGATAATTGTAAAAGTGATTGGAAGCTTTCTGATGGAAAATATTCTTGCAGTTCATCTAATCCTCTGAGTGTTCATTCAATTAATTAGGACTGGTACTGCTCCAATTGAAGATTCTATTGTTAATGTAGGGTAATACTAAAATCAATGTGAACGCATTGTCTGATCATAAACCATTGTAGTTTTTGTTGTTTTTTAAAAGTATTTTTATAAATTGAAGCTTTTAATTCCAATAATGTGATAGATTGAAGTGGAAGAATGCATTTTATTTATTAATGTAGAAATAATTTGTTGGTTTAGACTGGCAATTGGTTTATCCGATTAATGTCCATTAAGTCAAATTCCACAATATAAATGTAATTCTACGGATAGTTTTATTTGATGCATTTTAGTGATCCAGCACACCACTGATGTAGCATGTAATGAAGGTAAAGTAAAATGTGGAAAGTAACTTGTGTAATGTAAAACACAAATAAGATGGACATAATGTGACTGAATGGCTTCAAACATCTTCATTGTGGATATTATTAAACCTCTTCAAGGCTTGAGCACAAACATTATGTAGAATAATAATTCTGTAATCCAACATTACCAGCCCTTTAGTCAAGCCTACAATACAAGAGACCAGCCAATAAAAGCAATACAATAGCATCTTCTACCTGTCACATGTCATACAGGTTCCATGCCTCTAGTCCACCAGTATTGAAATAACTGCTTCCTCCGCCATTATGTGTTTATTTCCTTCCAACAAGCAGCACATTAATTAAAACCCTCTCAGAAAAGGTCACTGTACTGCAACTCTAGAGAATCCACGGCCTGTGGGATCCCATTCATCAGCACTCAGATCATCACAAGGCTTTTAAAAGCTCCTGCACTATTAACGGACAGTAGTAGGCAACAGAAGATTGGAGATCACAGGTTTCCATCAAAATGAACCCCATGCGGTAGCACTGAATAAGGAAGAGCCCCTGGCCTTAATGTAAGCTGTGCAGTTTTTCTTGCTTATAGATTAAAGCTTTGAAACCCACCTAAGAATTATGGAGACCTGAAAAACCTATTCCTCATTCTACTGTGTAATGTGGTCTTACAAGTCCAGTTAAGATCTTAATTTTTGTATCCTAATAGCAACATGTTTTTAATTTTCCTTGTGATTGACAAAACACAACTTGAATGGGGTTTTATGCATGTGATAAATATCTGAAATATGTAGTTAGAATGATATGTTAAGGTTTAGTTAATAGCTGCAATTTGCAAGTAGAAATCGCTTTAACAATAAACATATTCCTATTACAGAAATGTATAGATGTCGTTGTGCAATTTATTGCAGGAATAAGAACATTAGTTTTAACTTGTTGCTCCTTGTTCCTTTGTCAGAGTCTTTCTAAAGTTGCTACATATCAGAAGCAAAACTTCCTCATCAAGTTGACTGTGCCTTTATTTTCCTGCTCATCTCCTGTTGGTCTGTTTAAGACATGTACCTCATTTCTTATTGTGAATGTGTTAGTCTGCACGGGACATTGCTATACCCCCATCTCTTAATTTGTCAATTAAACTATTACAATGTATTTTTAGGAAGGTATTAATTTGAAATAATACTGCTCCCTTGTGCCTAATTGTAACAATTCCCAAAATTGACTATTTGTAATAAAATTGATCATGGCTTTATCAAAGTGCAGTGAGAGCATTTTTTTAAATGTGTTTTTGTATTTACCCTTTATTTGTCAAATTCACTTATCTGATCTAAAGTCCCAGTTACAAACTAGCTTTTCATGATGGCCTGTTTAACGTTGTATAGCTTTCTGTAAACACTTGAATGAACATTACCTAGATGTTCTTTACATTGTACTTTTTATTTTGTGTTCAAGAACATTGACAATTGTCTGAGTCCTAATTTGGATAACATGTGTCCCACTTCTTCAGCAGCAATTCCCATAGATGTAGGACACTAGTGGGTAGCATTGCCTAGTATTTGTATTGAATTTACTAGACAGATTCAAATGAGATTGAAGGAATGTTAGGATTGATGACAATTTTGAGTCATTGATCAATCAGAGAATTTTTGATATCAAATGTGCATTTTGTAACCCAGGAAAATTGCTGCAATCCCCTCTGAACAGATGCAGAAAGATTTCCACTTTATGTAGCATTTAGTGCAATTGTTTTTCAGGGGCAGTTCATTGTCATTCATTGCAAAGTTATGACATTATAATAAAACATTTTGTAAAATCTCCAGAGAGCCATGTGTCGGAATAAGAACAACATTAAGAAACTATCGCTGTTGACTATCAAATATAAATATTAAGAACATTTCCATGATTAATGGAATGTGTGAACCACAGGAAAACACTTAAACAACAAAACAATAATGTAACCATAGGCCCTTGATCCATTTAATAAGCTTTGAACCTTGATTAAATATTGTTTGTATCTTTGGGTTCAAATGTTGAACAATTGCATCATCTCATTGGATGTTAGGGTTAGGGTTAGGTGTGGTGAAAAGATTTTGGGGTTGTTGGAATAATCGAATTTGATCCCACCAACTTCCCCAAGTGCACTGGCACTTAGAGGTCATGGGGCCATGTGTATACCCATTGGAAGATGAGCTTATTGGCAGGAGAGAGGTTTCTTAGTCTTGGAAAAAATGACAAGTAAAGCCTGTAATCAATAATTGAGCTTTATCCATTGATTGAGCTTTATCTTGTGGATATCATGGTAAATGTAAAGAGAGAGAGAGAGAGAGAGAGAGAGAGAAAAGTTTCCATTAGGATTAGTTTGGATATTCTCCTTGTGGTCTTGTACTTAGGTGTTTTTTGTCTGAAAGAATCCATTTGCAGAGTTTGAGAGTTGTGCGATATGCATGAAGGTTTTGTGGGGGGCCTAGGTTAGTCCAGGGTTAAATTCAGGGTCGGGGAATGTGTTAGCCTTATGTTGTTTGTTTTAAGCTTTGGGTTTTGGAAGATAGTTTTGCATTTATAATACCCTGTAGGGTTTAGTTTTAATTTTAAATATGAGATTGTATTTGAAATCATGTTGAGAGTTAGAGTTTTACCTTTCTGTTATTATTGAAATTTAAGTTTTAGATTTTGGGTTTAGGATTATGTTTAGGTTAAAGATTTGAATTTTGAATTAATTTTAAATTGGGATTAGAATTGAGTTTGGAACAGAGGGATTAATTATGAGATTGAGGGTTAGATTTAGGGTTGGGTTTAAGTTTAAATCTATGTTAAAGTAAAATTAACAGTGGGGTCTGTGTTTAGGCTGAGGTTTAGGGTTGAATTTAAAATTGATTTAGTGATGACCCTTTACCCTGAATTGAGGTTTAAGATAATGTTACTATGTTACTATTTATTTCATAGTTGTAATTAATTTAAAGTTGTCATATAACTTTAGTGCTGTGTTTCTATTAGGAGTTAATTTAGGGTTAAGTTTAGGGGTTGCATTTATATTAAGGTTAGGTTTAGGATGAGGTTTTACATTTAGGAATAAGTTTGAAGTTAGGGTTGGGTTAAGGTTTAAGATAAGGTTTTATATTTAGGAATAGATTTAAGGTCAGGGTCAGGGTTAGGGATAGGGTTAGGTTAGAGTGTGAGAGTTTGAGGTTATTATTACAACTTCCTCAAAGTGCACTGGCACTCACAAGTCATGGGGCCATGTTTATATCCATTTTTAAAGGTTGTAACTCCTTATGCAAGGAGCTATACAAGAACAATTTTCTTTTGGATAAAATTGTTTACAAATCTCTTGAGGTGGAGTGTGTGTTTTATCTTTGTCTGTTGATGGATTTTAAATATCAATTTTGGCAAAAAATGTTGTGATAAAGAAGGAGAGACCTACATGTTCAAATCAGATTAGTTTGTATATTGTACTTGCAATACCATAATGACCTTTATTTCAGTTCTGTAAAATTGAGTTTGTTGAGGGGTCTGAAGATAATAACTTGGGGATCAGAGTATGGGTTCTAGGTTTTTTTATTTTTTTAGATTTGGGGTACAGTATGAGATTATAAGGCAAATTATGCTTATTGTTTAAATTTTGGTGAATGTAAATTTTTTCAATTTTTAGAATTTTCAAATTGTTTTCCAGAGATTGGGTTGGGGTTAGGATTAGATTATAGGGTTGGGTTTAGGGTTATGTTAGGAGTAAAATGTTGAGTTGTGCTTGGAATTTGATTTACAGTTGGGGACTCTATTTAGATTTAGGTTAGGGTCAGGGTCAGGGTCAGGGTTGGGGTTGGGGTTGGGGTTGGGTTAGGGTTAGGGGTTAGGGTTAGGGTGAGGGTGAGGGTGAGGGTTAGGGTTAGGGTTAAAAAAATAGGTTATTGAGGTTGTCAGGTGAATCAAACCTTTGGTTCCTCTGACATCCTCAAGTGCACTGGCACTCACAGGTGTTGAGGCTATTGTTGTGTCCTTAAAAGATGCATCCGAAAGTATTCGTTCTATAGTCTGTTTTGTTAAGGTAATTCAGTGGGATGAGATGTGGTGTAATTGAATGATGTGAAGTTTGTATGTACAAGAATACGTCTTAAAAGTAAGGGGAATGTTTGGAATTGGGATTAAAATTTAATTATGGAGTCTGGAAGACTATTACCTAGGTTTTTAAGGGAGTCTGGGTTTTGTTTTGGGGGGGAATAAGTTATGGGGAATAAATTTAAGGATAAGTTGTGAAATTGATTATTGGGGATAGGATTGAGGGTTACATTTGAATAATAGTTAGGTTTAGGGATTGGGTTTAGAGGTTGGTTTGAGTGCCTAGTTAAATTGTGGGCTAATTATATTTTAGGGTTAGGGTTGGGGTTATTTTAGGGTTGAGTTTAAGGGTTAAGTTTAAGGGATAGGTTTAGGGTTTAGGTTCAGGGGTAGGTTTAAGCTTGAAGGCCTAATTAAATTATGGGTTATTCATATTTGAGGTTAAGTTTAGGGGTTAAATTTAGGGTTGGGGTTGGGGGTTGAGTTTAAGGGTTAGGTTTAGGGATTGGGTTTAGGGGTAGGTTTGAGGGCCTAATTAAATTGTGAGATTGAATTAGGTGATAAAGTTTAGGGATTGGGTCTAAAATTTGGGTTGGAGATTAAGTTTGATGGCCTTGTTGGGTTTTTGGGGTTGGGTCTGAGGTTAGGTTAGGGTTGGGTTTTGGGGCTAAGTTTTTAAGTTTTAGATTAAATTTTGGGACTACATTAAGGGGTAGAGGGTAGGTTGTAGTTTTGTATTTAGGGTTAAGGAGTAAGTTTGGGATTCGACTTATTATTTATTTTTTTGACTTGTAAAATTGGGGGTTGTGATTGAGCTGAATGAATTGCTTGAAATTGAAGTTTAATTTTTTGGGGTGTAGGAAGTTAAATGTGGGTAGGTCTAAGGGCAACTACTGGGATTTTTTTTGTGTTTGTTTTAAATCTTTCATTGAGTCCTAATGGGTAAATTGTATTTAGTTTGTGAATCCAGTGTCTCTCTCTTATTTGTCGTTGCATTGTATTCCAATTATGATTAGTTTCTAGACCTGTAACTGTCATTTGTTGTGTGTGATGTTCTATGAAGTGTTGCACTAAATGTGTGTGTCTATCCTTTTGTTTGCTAATATTATAAATGTGTTGACCTATTCTAGTACTAATCTGGTTTTTAGTCTCTCCGATGTATTTTAAATTGCAAGTTTTACATTGAATGAGGTATATTGCATTTTTTGTTTTATGTGTGATGCCTGACTGTAACTTGAATGTAGTTTTATTGCTTGTATTGGTGATATAGGCCAGCTGACGGAAGTAGGTTGGTTTAGACTTGGGTTTTCGGTTGGTGTTTTGGCATTTACTATGGACTAGTAGGTTATGTAGACTTTTGTTTTTCCGATATGCAGATATTATTTTGTGATTTGGGAGTATCTGGTGTCTGGATTGTTGTTTTTGAAAGTTTAGTTTAATGGAGTTGTTGATTTGAACTGTATATTGGGAATAAGTAGTGATTAGAGGTATAATAGTTTTATTGTCTTTAATTTTAGGTTGCAAAAATGTTTTTTTAATGTTCCTGAGGAAGGTTCTACTGTACCCTCTCTTGTAGAGTGCTGTAAATAGTGTATTGGTGGCCTTCTTGAATTCTGTGTCTTCTGTGCAGCTGCGGTGAAATCTTAATAACTGTGATTTGATAAGACCTTTAAAGGTGTGCTTTGGATGGAAACTGTGTCTATGTAGTAGTGTATGTGTATCGGTTTCTTTAAAAAAAACTTTTGTGTCTAAAGTGTTGGTGCTCAAAAATTGTGGACCTTTATAAGTGCAAGTGTCCAGAAAATTAATTTCGGTCTTGTGAATGGTGCTTGTTACTTTAATGTGAGGGTGATGGTGATTGAGTTTCTGTATAAAAGTGTTGAATTCTGTTAAAGGATGGGGCCAGATTCCCCAAATGTCATCTAAAAATCTGTAGTAGTGGGTAGGTAGCAGTGTACATTGTTCTAGTATCGTCTGTTCCCAGTCAGCCATATAGATATTAGCATATGCTGGTGCAAACCTTTTTCCCATAGCTGTGCCCTTTATTTGTAAAAAGTGTTTGTTATTGAATTCAAAGTCATTTCTTTCTAGGCTAATTTGTAATAATTGTAGGATTTGGTTGTCTGGTCTGTTGATGTCTGGATAAAGTTTGAACCATTTTGAGACTGTGTTTAAACCTGTTATTGTATCTATGTTAGTGTAGAGATTTGTGACATCAATGGAGAAGAGCCAGGCATCATGTGGTACTATTATGCATTTTATTTTGTTGATGAAGTCATAGGTGTCTTTTATATAACTGGGGTGTTTTTGCGAGATGGGGTTAAGGAAATGGTCAATGTATTCCGCAATGTGGTATGTTTCGCTGTTACAATCTGATACTATGGGTCTACCAGTGGGGATTTGATAGGGAATGGTCCATGTGGAAGGGTGTTTGTGAATTTTTGGAAGTAGATAAAATTGTCTTGGTCTGGGTGCATTGGTCCCTCTTAAATATTGTTCCTGTTTGTTATTGATGTATTGTGTATGTCTAAGGGTCTGTAATATGTCCCGTATGTATATTTGATTTTGTAAGTAAATGGGTTCTGTTAATTGTTGATAATGTTCTGTATTGTCTAGTTGTCTATATGCTTCTGTTAGATATTGTGTTTTGTCCATAATTACTATTCTGCCCCCTTTATGCGCTGGTTTTATAATAATGTTCTTATTTTTTTGTAATTGTTGTAAAGCTCTCCTTTTCCCCTGTGTTAGGTTATCCAAGCGGTTATCTTGATTGTATTGTATATTGTAGCTGTAATTTTGGTCTGTTGTTATTAGTTGTCTTATATGTGGATGTATTTGATTATTTTTTGGTTCCCAAGTTGATTTGGGAATAAAAGGTCTAGGTGAATGTTGTGTATCCTTAAAGAAATCTGCTAATTTTAATCTACGATGATATGTTTGTATGTCTGCTTTAAGCTGTGTAGAAAAAATAAGGTCGGGGGTCGGGACAAAGGAAAGCCCTTTGTTTAAGAGATTCCTCTGTTCCATATTTAATCTGAATATTCTGGATAAATTCAATATGTTAGGTGTGTCCTGTTGTATTAATTCTGTAGTGTTCCTGTTCACTGAAATGTTTGTGCTCACAGGATTTATAAGTTTAAATGCCTTATCCAGTGGTATAGGATTGTTTGTGCTGTTTGGGTAGTCCAGTGGATGTCATCGGAGAGAGTTCTATATGTTGTTGGGTCTATTGACGTGATATTATTGTAATTGTTCATTATGTATGAGTTTATTTCTCTAATGTTGTTTTGTGTATGTTCCTCCAGATGAATTGAAAAGTTGATCATAGGGATATGTATCTGT